>NC_067478.1:116939422-117255786 GCF_947179515.1 Apodemus sylvaticus | reverse complement strand
GCCAGCCTGGGTTGCATCAGCATGATCTTTTGTCAAGAAATCAAAAACAAATACCTAGCACCATCAGAATGCTGTGTCTGCTCCTGGTCACATGTTATAGTACTTCTTGTCACAGACTCACACATTCATCCAAACAATGCCACTGATGTTAAAGTTATAAGTGATTGTTATGCAAGCTCTTTAAATGTTTCTAGGTGTCTTATTTTAATGAACTTCTTAAAACACTACAAAGAGTTTAATATAGGCCCATGCAAAGAAGAAAAACAAGCTGTTTGACATTTTATTTTAGATATGCTTACTATGTGATTAATTTCTAAATTAATTAAAGTAATTAAAAACTAATTAATTAAAAAAGAAAGTCATTCTTTCTTTCTATCACACATACTCTTTCTCACTTGAACCATGCCTGAATGTTCTATTCAGCCAATAACAACCTAATAGCAATATAAATCACTTTGGTACAGTTTTAGCTTCTGGTAAAACAAAAGTGAATAAGATGCATCTCCAGGGAAAGTAACAATCTCACTGGCAGAGGAGGAAGTAGATCCATCTTTGTAAAAGTACTTTGTGGACACATAGGGGGCTGAGGAGAGGGGCAAAAGTTATTTCTTACTCTCACAATACTGGTTCTTGAAGGGAGAATTGGTTTTTGACTCATCATATACTTCAAGTTGAGTTGGTTCTTTTTCACTGTGATAAAATACTCGAGATAAGGGAGGAAGGATTGTTCTGATCCACAGTTCCAGAAGCTTCCAGTCAAGGTCACTTAGATCCCATGCTTTGGACCTGTGAGGAGATAAAATTTATAAGGAGTGAAACATATATAAGATGCTACTCCTGTGATGCAGAGGAAGGAGAGAAAGGAGAAGGGATCTGGGACAAGATATGCCCGTTCAGGTCACACCTCTAGTGACCTAATTCCTGCTACCTATATCCTACCTTTTCCCACTACACTTCATCAATATTATCATGACAGTGTTTTTAGGAATACATCATTGATGAAGCCAGAGCTCCCAAGTTCATGATATAGAACAGTAAACAACCTGGTGGTTGAAAAGGTCCTTTCACAGAATTTTATGATTGGGGATCACCATACATCATGAGGAAATGTGGTAAAGGGTTGCAGCATTAGAAAGATTGACAACTATCATTTATAGCCTCCCAACATACAAATGAAATAAAAATCTTCTCTCTCTCTCTCTCTCTCTCTCTCTCTCTCTCTCTCTCTCTCTCTCTTTCTCTCTCTCTTTCTCTCTCTCTGTGTCTCTCTCTCATTCTCTCTCTCTCATTCTCTCTCTTTCTCTCTTTCTCCCTCTCTTTCTTTCCCTCTCTCATTCTTTCTCCTCTCTCTTTGTACATGTATACATGAATGTATGTATGTATGCATGTATTATATATGTGTATTGCTCTGTGTGTCTCTTGGTCCCTCTACACCTACCCTTGTCCCTTCATTTCCAGATATCCATGATCTTTTTTACTTTCCACATCATCTTCTCTAAGCACCACTGTGCTGGAACATGAAAAACATTAGCTGTAGGTAACCACCTCCATCTACCACATGATATGTACTCCACATGAAACCAGTTTTCTTTTCAAAGTTATGTGAGTAATTTCCTCAAATGGAAGTTATTTATAAGCTCTCAAGTAGATTACCTCTCATTTACAATCACCTAAAAACATGTATAATTCTTTTATTAATATTAGAAAACAAGGAAACTATGTAAAATTACTATCCATGTGACTTTAAATAAACTTTTTCTTTCTTCCAAGATATTATTATTCTTTCTACTCAAACCTGAGCAACATTTTTTCTTAATACATTCTTTTACCTAAAATCTGTCTATTGTCATTTTGAATCATTCTCCCGAAATACTTCCTGAGCCTAGAATCTGATTTCACCACACATGCCCTGACTCCAACCCAAATGACAGAAGCTATGATGCACTGTTGAGTGAGTTTTTATCCTTCTTTGGACACCTTAGCAGTATAACAAGTGATACAATGTTACTGCTAATATCTCTATTAAAGTTAAATCAGGAGCCTGAATGCAACCAAAGCAACAAATCTTCTATTGATTGGTTAACAACTGCTGGTGACTAAAATCATTCTAGCTTTCTTAACAACAATTCATCATCATCTTCTAACATCACAAACTAGAAAGAGGATTTAAACCATTTTTCCCTTATGTTATTCCCCAATCGTTTACCTGGAGTGCTTTAAAAATGAAACATCTTTATTAATAATTGTATATGCATAAAAGGAAAGGTTTTGCATCAAATCACACAGGATTTAAAGACATCTAACTGCATTTTCTCTCTGGTGACTGTGGAAGGTGGGTATGTCCAGGAGTAGGGAGCACAGGAGAGGCAGAGCAGTGAGACAGGGTTCTTCTGGGCTCCATTTGCACCCAGGACCTGGAATGAGCCAAAGCTCTCTGTGCCAGGGGACATCTGAATTCCCAGGGGTTCTGAGACAGACATGCAGGCCCACAAGAGGGACAAGCTCCAGTCAGAGATAGCAGGACCAACTAACACCAGAGATAAACAGATGGCGAAAGGCAAATGCAAGAACGTTACCAACAGAAACCAAGGAGACATGGTACCATCCAAATCCACTTCTTCCACAACAGCAAGTCCTGGAAACCCCACCACACCTGAAAATCAAGATTTGGATTTTAAATCACAGCTCATGATGCTGATAGAGGACTTCAATAAAGACATGAGTAACTCCCTTAAAGAAAAACAGGAAAAAAACCCAAAAAGGTGAAGGAATTGAACAAAACTAACCAGGATCTAAAAAATAGAAGTAGAACCAATAAAGGAATCACAAAGAGAAGCAAATCTTGAGACAGAAAAACCTGGGAAAGAAGTCAGGAGTCATAGGTGCAAGCATCTCCAACAGAATACAAGAGATAGAAGAAAGAAGATCAGGTGCAGAAGATATCATAGAAAACATTGACACAATAGTCAAAGAAAATGCAAAATGCAAAAAGGCCCTAACCCAAAACATCCAGGAAATCCAGAACACAATGAGAAGACCAAACCTAAGGATGATAGATATAGTAGAGAGTGAAGTTTCCCAATGTAAAAAAAAAAAAAAAAAAAAAAAAAAAAACAGTAAATATCTTCAACAAAATTATAAAAGAAAACTTCCCTAACCTAAAGAAAGAGATGCCCAAAAACATACAAGAATCCTACATGACTCCAACTAGATTGGGCCAGAAAAAAATTCCTCCTTTCACATAATAGTCAAAACACCAAATGCAGAAAACAAAGAAAGAATATTAAAAGCAGTAAGGAAAAATGGTCAAGTAACATCTAATGGCAGACCTATCAGAATTACACCAGAATTCTCAACAGAGACTATAAAATCCAGAAGATCCTGGGAAAATGTCATACAGACCCTAAAAGAATACCCTAAGATGGTAGCCCAGGCTACTATACAAAGCAAAACTCTAAATCACCATAGATGGAAAAACCAAGATATTCCATGACAAAAACACATTTACACAGTATCTTTCCACAAATCCAGCCTTTCAAAGGATAATAGATGGAAAACTCAAACACAAGGAGGGAAACCATACCCTAGAAAAAGCAAGAAAGTAATCTTCTTTCAACAAACTCAAAAGAGTATAGCCACACAAACATAACTCCACCTCTAATAACAAAAATAACAGGAAACAACAATCACTTTTCCTTAATATTTCTTAATATCAATGGACTCAATTCTTCAATAAAAAGACATAGACTAACTAACAGACTGGATACATAAACAGGACACAACATTTTGCTGCATACAGGAAACTCAGCACAAAGACAGACACTACTTCAGAGTAAAAAGCTGGAAAACAATTTTCCAAACAAATGATCCCAAGAAATAAGCTGGTGTAGCTATCCTAATATCAAATAAAATCAACTTTCAACCTGAAGTAATCAAAAATGATAAGGAAGGACACTTCATAATCATCAAAGGAAAAATCTAATAAGATGAACTCTCATTTCTGAACATCTATATTCCAAATGCAAGGGCACTCATATTCATAAAAGAAACTTTACAAAAGCTCAAAGCAAACATTGTGTCTTACACAATAATAGTAGGAGACTTCAACACCTCATTATCATCAATGGACAGATCATGGAAACAGAAACTAAAGAGAGACACAGTGAAACTAACAGAAGTTATGAGCCAAATGGAATTCACAGATATTTATAGAACATTTTATCCTAAAAGAAAAGAATATACCTTCTTCTCAGCACCTCATGCTAGGCTCTCCAAAACTGACTATATACTTGGTCACAAAACAGACCTCAACAGATATAAGATTGAAATAAACCAATGTACCCTATCAGAATACCATAGACTAAGGCTGGTCTTAAATGCCAACAAAAACAACAGAAAACAGGCATACATATGGAAGCTGAACAATGATCTACTCAATGATAACTTGGTCAAAGAAGAAATAAAAAAAGATATTAAAGACTTTTGACGATTTAATGAAAAGGAAGGCACAACATACCCAAACTTATTGGACATGATGAAAGCAGTGCTCTGAATGCCTCCAAAATGAAACAGGAGAGAGCATACTGTAGCACTTAAAAGCACACCTGAAGGCTCTAGAACAAAAGGAAACAAATACACCCAAGAGGCATAGATAGCAGGCAGTAATCAAGCTCAGGGCTGAAATCAATCAAGTAGAAACAAAAAGAACTATACATAGAATCAACCAAACCAAAAGCTGGTTCTTTGAAAAAACTAAGAAGATAGATAAACCCTTACGCAAACTAACCAGAGGGCAAAGAGACAGTATCTAAATCAACAAAATCAGAAATGAAAAGGGAGACATAACAGATACTGAGGAAATCAAAAAAAAAAAAAAAAAAAAAAAAAAAAAAAATCAGATCCTACTACAAAAGGCTATCTGTATTCAACAAAACTGGAAAATAGGTGAACTGGAAAATTTTCTAGATGATACCAAGTACCAAAGTTAACTCAGGATCAGATGAACGATCTAAACAATCCCATAACCCTTAAAGAAATAGAAGCAGCCATTAATAGTCTCCCAAACAAAAAAGCCCAAGAACAAGTGGGATTAATGCAGAGTTCTATCAGACCTTCATAGATTAATACCAATACTCTACAAGCTATTCCATAAAATAGAAACAGAAGGAACGTAACCCAATTCCTTCTTTGAAACCACAATTACCTTAAATAACAAAAGACTCAACAAAGAAAGAGAAGTTTAGACCAATATTGCCTATGAATATCAATGCAGAAATACTCAATAAAATTCTTGCCAACCGAATCCAAGAACAAATAAAAATGATCATCCACCATAACTTCATCCTAGGGATGCAGGGATGGTTCAATATATGGAAATCTAACAATGTAACCTACTATGTAAACAAACACCAAAAAAAAAAAAAACCCACCACATGATCTTTTCATTATATGTTAGAAAGCATTTGACACAATACAAGTCTTCATAATAAAAGTCCTGGAAAGATCAGGAATTCAAGATACATACCTAAACAATGTAAAAGCAATAAAATGCAAACCAGTAGCCAACATCAAACTAAATCGAGAGAAACTTGAAGCAATCCCACTGAAATCAGGGACTAGACAAGGATGTCCACTCTCTCCCTACCTGTTCAGTATAGTACTGGAAGACCTAGCGAGAGCCCTTAGACAACAAAATGGGGTCAAAGGGATTCAAATTGGAAAGGAAGAAGTCAAAATATCACTATCTGCAAATGATATGATAGTATACTTAGTGACACCAAAAACTCCATCAGAGGATTACCACAGATGATAAACAATTTCACCAAAGTGGCTGGATATAAAGTCAACTCAAAAATATCAGTAGCCTTCCTGTACTCAAAGGATAAAAAGGCTGAGAAAGTAGTTATGGAAACAACATCTTTCACAATAGTCCCAAATAATATAAAATATCTTGGTGTGACTCTAACCAAGCAAGTGAAAGATCTGTAAGACAAGAACTTCAAGTGTCTGAAGAAAGAAATCCAAGAAGATCTCAGGAGATGGAAAAAATTTCCCATACTCATGGATTGTCAGGGTTAATATTGTAAAAATGGCCACCTTGCCTAAAGCAATCAACAGATGCAGTGGAATAGCAATCAAAATTCCAATTTAATTCTTCAGAGTTAGAAAAAGCAATATCCAAATTTGTCTGGAAATAAACAAAAAGCCCAGGATAGCAAAAACTCTTCTCAACAGTAAAAGAACCTCTCGTGGAATCACCATCCCTGACCTCAAGCTATACTACAGAACAATAATGATAAAAACTGTGTGGTATTGGTACAATGACATGGGGGGTAGAGCAATGGAGTAGAATTGAAGACCCAGAAACCAAATCCACACAAATATGCTCACTTGATCTTTGGCAAAGGAGCTAAAACCATCCAGTGAATAAAAGACAGCATTTTTAACAAATGGTGCTGGGTCAACAGGCACTCAGCATGTAGACAGATACAAATTGACCCATTCTTATCTCCCTGTACAAAACTCAAGTCCAAGTGGATCAAGGACCTCCACATAAAACCAGATACACTGAAGAGATAGTGGGTAAGAATGTAGAGCACATGGGCACAGGGGAAATTTTCCTGAACAGAATACCAATGACTATGCTCTAAGATCAAGAATTGACAAATGGGACCACAGAAAATTGCAAAGCTTCTATAAGGCAAAGCACACTTTCAATAGGACAAAATGGCAACCAACAGATTGGAAAAAGATCTTTACCAATCCTACATTTGATAGAAGGCTATTATCCAATATATACAATGAACTCAAGAAGTTAGACTCCAGAGAACCAAATAACACTGTTAAAAAATGGAGTACAGAGCTAAACAAAGAATTCTCAACTGAGGAATACCAGATGGCTGAGAAACACCTAAAGACATGTTCAACATCCTTAATCATGAGGGAAATGCAAATCAAAACAACCCTGAAATTCCACCTCACACCAGTCAGAAAGGCCAAGATCAAAAACTCAGGGGACGGCAGATGCTGGAGAGGATGTGGAGAAAGAGGAACAATCCTCCATTGCTGGTGGGATTGCAAGATGGTAAAACCACTCTGGAAACCAGTTTGGTGGTTCCTCAGAAAATTGGATATAGTACTACCTGAAGATCCAGCTATACCACTCCTGAGCATATACTCAGAAGGTGCTCCAGTGTGGACACATGCTCCACAATGTTCATAGCATCTTTAGAATAGCCAGAAGCTGGAAAAAACCCAGATGCCCCTCAACAGAGGAATGGATACAGAAAATGTGGTACATTTACACAATGGAATACTACTCAGCTATTACAAACAATGGACTCATGAAATTCTTAGGCAAATGGATGGAACTAGAAAATATTGCCCTGAGTGAGGTAACCCTATCAAAAAAGAATACATGTGGTATGCACTCGCTTAGCCCAATAGCTCAGAATACCTGATACAACTCACAGACCACTTGAAGCTCAAGCAGAAGGAAGACCAAAGTGTTGATACTTTGAATATTCTTAGAAGGTGGATCAAAATACTCATGGCTCACAGCCAACCAATCATTTCACAACCAATAGAATGAACATTGGGTCCCCAATGGAGGATCTAGAGATAGGACCCAAGGAGCTGAAGAGGTTTGCTGCCCCATAGGAGGAACAATAATATGTACCAACCAGTATCCCAGAGCACCCAGGGACTAAACCACCAACCAACCACATGGAGAGATACATGGCTCCAGCTTCATATGTAGCAGAGGATGGCCTTTTCATACATCAATAAGAGGAGAAGCCATTGGTTCAGTAAAGGCTTTATGCTCCAGTGTAGCTGAATGTTAGGTCAGGAAATAGGGAGGGGAGGTTGGCTAGCGGGGGAAGGGAGACCACCAGACCATGGTCACTAGTATTTGGCTATAGACTAAATCAGTTTGGTGGTTCCTCAAAAAATTGGACATAGCACTACCTGAGGACCCAGCTATACCACTCATGGTATACTCACTCAAAGTATGGTATAGTCACTCAAAGTAACTACATGTTACTTTGTGATAAGAGTTGTTTCTTTTTCTCATACAACCAACTTAACCATCTTTGTAATAAAGCATTTTTAACATCCTTTTATATTTTATTTCTAACAATCTATTAGTGAGTATCCTGTGATGCTTTGTTAAAAGAGATGATTATTAGACATTCTAAAAGAGTTGTTAAATAACTTGAGACTTCTGATAGGAAGATTAAAGTTTTATGAGCAGGTTCTTCAAGGCACAGTTGGGAATAAAGTCTTGTTTGTTCTCAAGGATCAAAAATAATGGTGGAATTTCTGAGGTGATGAAATAGTTGGAATTTCTTTGTAGATGCAGTGCCCAGCAACTACATATGTCCATTGAGCCCATAGCTGTGGCTAGTATGACAGAACAATATTTTATCTTTAACAGCTACACACTAGCAGGTGGCTCCCTTACTTGGACATGCTACTCTAGATCTGCACTTTGAGGATTGAGAAAATTTCCTCATTTTGTTCAGTTGAACTTGTATCAAGTAATTCTGAACATGCCTTTGAAGTTTGTGTTAGATTTTTCAGGATGAAACTGTGTTTTTACCTTTTTGAGGGATATGATTAGCTGCTTTTAGGTTAGTCAGAGTTACTGCATGACAATTTTTATTTACCTTCAACTTTTATACACACTGAACACACACATTTTTAAGTTTCTATATTTATTTAGTTTTGTTTTTGTTTTTGTGTATGTATACATATAGACATTCGCATTTCAGTGCCTACAGCAGCCAGAAGAAGGTATCTGATATCCTGAGATAGAGTAAAAAGCAGTTGTGAGCTACTCCATGTAGATGCTAGGTACCAAATTTGTGTCCTCTGATAGAGCATCATGCAATCTTAACCACTGACCCATTTTTAGAGCCCTTCTTGATGTGTTAAGCAGCTGCATCAAACCTTTCAGATCACATTGCAATAGCAGCAAAGCATGCTAGTGAGCTACATAAGATTTCTAAAAAAAATTCTACCTGAACTATTTTAAAGATTGATTTCATATTATTATATGAACAAATTGGTTTTGTCAAGGCATGTGCCACATGGAAGAAACTTAACTGTACATTGTAATTTTACTACAACACTCATACTCACTGTCTAGTGCACATTTACTCTAGAATTATTGTTGCAATTTTTATGTAAAGTAATTCAGAAGATGTTTTAATGTCACATTTAATTGCTACATTCTGTGAGATTTAGAGATAAGAATCTCAGAAATTACATTCAGTTTATAATGTGATACTTGAGAATTAAACACATATAAAATAAATAATGGAAAAAACAATATTAAGATAGGGAGGCAGTACATAAAGCCAGACACTCTGAAGCTAATAGAAAAGAAACTGGGGAAGACCCTTGAGGACATCGGTACAGGGAGAAAGTTTATGAACAGAACACCAATAGCGTATGCTCTAAGAGCAAGAATTGACAAATGGGACCTCATAAGGTTACAGAGTTTCTGTAAAGCAAAGGACACCATCAAGAGGACAGATCGGCAACCAACAAATTGGGAAAAGATCTTCACCAATCCTACAACAGATAGAGGGCTAATATCCAATATATATAAAGAACTCAAGAAGTTAGACTCCAGAAAACCGAACAACCCTATTAAAAAATGGGGTACAGAGTTAAACAAAGAATTCTCACCTGAAGAACTTCGGATGGCGGAGAAGCATCTTAAAAAATGCTCAACTTCATTAGTCATTAGGGAAATGCAAATCAAAACAACCCTAAGATTTCATCTTACACCAGTCAGAATGGCTAAGATTAAAAATTCAGGAGACAGCAGGTGTTGGAGAGGGTGTGGAGAAAGAGGAACACTCCTCCACTGCTGGTGGGGTTGCAAATTGGTACAACCACTCTGGAAATCAGTCTGGCGGTTCCTCCGAAAACTGGGCACCTCACTTCCAGAAGATCCTGCTATACCACTCCTGGGCATATATCCAGAGGACTCCCCACCATGTAATAAGGATACATGCTCTACTATGTTCATAGAAGCCCTATTTATAATTGCCAGATGCTGGAAAGAACCCAGGTATCCCTCAACAGAAGAGTGGATGCAAAAAATGTGGTATATCTACACAATGGAGTACTATTCAGCCATTAGAAACAATGAATTCATGCAATTCTTAGGCAAATGGATGGAGCTAGAGAACATCATACTAAGTGAGGTAACCCAGGCTCAAAAGGTGAATCATGGTATGCACTCACTAATAAGTGGTTATTAACCTAGAAAACTGGAATACCCAAAACATAATCCACACATCAAATGAGATACAAGAAGAAAAGAGGAGTGGCCCCTGGTTCTGGAAAGACTCAGTGAAACAGTATTTGGCAAAACCAGAACGGGGAAGTGGGAAGGGGTGGGAGGGAGGACAGGGGAAGAGAAGGGGGCTTACGGGACTTTCGGGGAGTGGGGGGGGCTAGAAAAGGGGAAATCATTTGAAATGTAAATAAATTATATCGAATAAAAAAAAAGATAGGGAGGCAGTTTGTGTGGTAAGTTGACAAAGAAAGTACAGAGATACATAATTTAAATCATATAAAGATGTATTGCATGAAAAATGATGGCCAGCTGTTCTGCAATAGGTAAATTTGGTTTTATATAAAAGATGCTGGGTTTGAGAGTAGAGGACGTATGTTTTCTAAGGGAAGTATGGTTCCTTCATTCCATGAAAGAAATTATGTATAAACACACATAGATATAGAAACATTATCTCCAACATATACAAAACGGGCTTTGCAGAGGTGGTCTACTAAGCACATAGTTTCCTGCTTTAAAAAATGCCAAAAAACATCCTCTGGGCAGTAATAAATTTTATATAAGAATGTCTGAGATACGAATAAGCAATTTTTTAAAACCTTGGTATCCCTTTCATGGTAATTCCTTAAAACAGAGAATGCTGCCTGCGATTATCTACTTAACTTCCCTTACAGAATCATCAATCACTGTGGTGAAAGTAGTCTCTCAGTAAATCTATGTAGAATTTTTAACATTATTGTACATAGGAAATATAAGGTCAATGTGTTGACAATATATAGGAAAGGTATTACTCTGGGTTCTGAGGTTGACAAGTACAGCATCAAAACACAAAAGACCCTGCAATTCAAAGGACAGCATCAATCATGTAAAGAGGAAACCTACATTAAAGAAAAAGTGTCTTTGCCAGATACACCTTGAATAGGATACAGGTGTCTACATTATACAAAAAGAAATCTAACAAACTAAAACAAGTAAACATCAAAAATCGAACAGCCCAATTAAATATGGTGTATGGAATGAAACAGATTTCTCAAAAGAAAAATGCAAATGCTTAAGAAATACCTTTTAAAATCTGCAAAAATTTAATCTATTAAAGAAATATAAGTAAAACTGTCATAATTAGTATGGTTAAGATCAAGAAAACAAATGGTGGCATGTATGTAAAGGAAACAACTTATTCATTCCACTTATTGAGGGAGTACAAACTTATGCAGGCACTATGGAAATATATATAGATGTTTCTCTAAAGAATATAAATCGAATTACTATATGATCAAGTCAAAGCTCTGTTGGGCATATACAAGAATTCTATATCATATTATAGAAATACTTGCACATCCATGTCCATTGTGACCCTATTCACAGTAGCTATGAAGTGGAAACAGCCTAGATCTCAGCCAAATGATGAGTTTATAAGAAAGAGTATTGCCCTTTCCACAAGCTACAGGATATCAAGCAAAAATCCCAATGTCACCTTAGAACTACTACCCTATAAGTTGTTGTTGAGTGGGGCCAAAATAAACTACAAAATAATGTAGGTAATTGGCATGTCTCTGTTTTTTGTTTGTTTGCTTTTTTTAAATATTATCTTTTATTCCATATATTCTTTATTTACATTTCAAGTGATTTCCCCTTTCCTACATCCCCCTTCTTGAAAGTCCCATAAGCACTCTTTCCTCCCCTTGTTCTCCAATCCACCCCTTCCCACTTCCCTGTCCTGGTATTCACCTACACTGCTGCACTGAGCCTTTCCAGGACCAGGGGCCACTCCTTCTTTCTTCTTGGGCGTCATTTGATATGTGCATTGTGTCTTGGGTATTCCAAGCTTCTAGGCTAATATCCATTTATCAGTGAGTGCATACCATGAGTGTGTTCTTTTGAGACGGACGAGGTTACCTCACTTAGGATGATGTTCTCCAGTTCCATCATTTGTCTTAAGAATTTCATGAATTCATTGTCTCTTGGATTTGATAAGCCCATATTGCTTAAAACATCACATACTTGAATCATTGGACAGGGAGAAACAAACTGGGAGTTTTCATACTGCTGAAAGATGCTATGCAGGTCATGGGAGGTGAAAAGTAATCACTAGCAATATCCAGCTGTGAACTTTGCAAGTTGTAATAGGGATCAGCCTGACAAGGTATACCCCCTGATGTAATAGTGCAATGAATGTTAAAGTGATAGTCAACTACTTCTTTTATTAGATTTAATACCTGTGCCATAAGATGCAACACATATCTGGTACCATTAACTGAGATAAGTATTTATGGCTAGACAGATCCTTGGTCACGGGGAAGAACCTTTTACTATCACTTTGTTAAATGAAAATAGTATCCAACTGTACTGGCTAGTTTCGTGTGTCAACTTGACACAGGCTGGAGTTATCACAGAGAAAGGAGCTTCAGTTGGGGAAGTGCCTCCATGAGATCCAGCTGTGGGGCATTTTCTCAATTAGTGATCAAGTGGGGAGGGCCCCTTGTGGGTGGTTCCACCTTTGGGCTGGTGCTCTTGGGTTCTATAAGAGAGCAGGCTGAGCAAACCAGGGGAAGCAAGCCAGTAAGCAACATCCCTCCATGGCCTCTGCATCAGCTCCTGCTTCCTGACCTGCTTGAGTTCCAGTCCTGACTTCCTTTAGTGATGAACTGCGACGTGGAAGTGTAAGCTCAATAAACCCTTTCCTCCCCAACTTGCTTCTTGGTCATGATGTTTGCGCAGGAATAGAAACCCTGACTAAGACACCAACACTAAACAGTTCCTTTATACTTCTTAGGAAGAGAATGTAGTGTTCTTTTGGGATGTGACTTCATATAGGTTTTCGATGATCCCATTATGAACTTACATGGATACACAGAGTGGCATCAGTAACTTGACACAGTGGGTTAAAAAAAAAAGTACTAGAAATTTGGAAGGAAACATGGTAGGTTAATTCTAGTAGAAGTTGAAGGGAAGATCATCAATGGTAAATTTGGTCAAAACACATTGTGGAAAAACATACAGTCAGCTAAGCTGCAGGTTCAGCATCATGGGGCATGTCTGCAGTCTTGGCAGGAAGCAGGAGGATCACAAGTTCAAGCGAAGTCTTAACTACATAATTAAGCTGACTCAAACTTTATACTTAGCTTTGTTTCCAGACAAAGCAAAGCATTAGTCAACACAAATAACATTCAGAGTGTATCTGTGAACCTGTCGTAAGTAACAAAACTAATTTCATCAAAGTTAGTCATGTGTTGTCGTGATTTATGAAACACTGAACAGTATTCATTCTTTTTGTTAACACTTCTGTGTTTACTCATAAAGTTAGTTAACTTTATGAAACATGGCTAAGAAGAAAAAATAACATGGAGAAGTTAAGAAAAAGTCAAGGTATAAATGGCCAGGTCACCTGGAACCCATTATACAGTTTTAAATATTTTTTTATTTTAAATTTTTAATTAATATTGAATACTAAATTTTCTATAAACCCAACTGCCAAGCTCATCTCCATAAAAAAAAAAAGCAAAATAGCAAATGAGGCAGAGGTGGTTGGGAAGAGGAGACAGTGGAGTGAAATTAGTGTTAATTTTTGGGGTGATAAGTTAATTAGTGTTAATTTATTTGATACATTGAAATGAATGATGAAAAAGGGCAGAAATTATTATCCATAGGAAATCTTTCTAAATGGTACTCAGGAAAGAATGTACAGTATCAAAGGCTGGGAAGATAATGACCTCAGGTGTGCAAAGCAAAGCCCATACTTCTAAGGATGATAGATATAGAAAAATATCAAACATAGTAGCAGCAACCAAACCATTTTAGACAACGGCAAAAGAATAATTTTTGTTCAATAAAATACCAAGCCACTAGGGACTTTACAATAATGACAGTTTATTGTAAATAAGAGTAAAATAACAGTTATGGCAGCAACTTTGTCTAGTTTTTAAAAGTTAAATATTTTAAACTATTTTTAAAAAGGAAGACTATAAGTAAAGAGGTATAAGAGATTAGAAGGGAGTCTATTTATAATTCTCAGTGAGGAAATGATGATAATAATATAACTAAGTGGTTCTTATATATATCTTGTATACAAAATATCTCCATATCTTCAGACCTCTCAATTACAGATCCTACTAATAGTGGATCAAAGTTGCTAAAAATATTTTCGTTGTTCAATAATGAACAAAACTGCTGCATACTGCATACTATTATACTGTGTCAATCATTATTTCCTAGCAAAAGGTCACTCTCAATGATCTAGTAACAGGCCTATAATCTAGGTAAAACCAACTGATGATCTTCACAAGCATTCACAGTTTCAAATTGGTGGTAATGAGCCCTTTATCATTGCTGGTTGCTAACAATAGGAATGGACATTTTCGGGCTCACTGCTACTAGTACACAAGCTTCTAAGAGATGTGCTCAAAGGAACACTGAGTAGCAAAGGCCAGATAGATAAAACAAGGGAGATGATAATCCATGCTTGATCTCTCCTCTCTCAGGTCACAACTAGCAAAAAAAAAAAAAAAAATGGCTCAAAATGACAAAAATCTCTCTCTTTTGTTCCCTCTCTTCAGTGTGGGAAAGAAACTAATAACAAGTAAAGGAATTTACTCTGGGAAGTGCTGGTTTTAGTTACATAGTCACTAAGAATATTTTTCTGTTTCTATTAGAGTAAAAGCTTGTACTTATGTGTTACAAACACAGAAATGTGATCCCATAATTACTGCAAGGAGTTTCTTTTGCCAGACACAGACATGGTGCTGCCTGTCTTTAAAATACCATGTTAATGAGAAATTTGAATCCAGGGATGTTTAAATCTCCATCGGTGTCCTGCATTACTTCATCATTAATAGAAATGGCAAAAAGCTCAATGAAAATTACTTCCAGAACATGGATGGCTATTACATATTTAAACAAATGTCATATAAAAATAACTTACATTAATCAAAGCATAGACTATTGCTGATGCCACACTTACAGTTAACCTTAAGGATTTCTTTATTTAGAATGGAATAAATTCTAACAGGATATATAGGATATATATATATATATATATATATATATATATATATATATATATTCTGAAAATTATACCAAGATATGCTATGCAACTGTTCTTCAAAATTTCAAAACATCTCAAGGTATGTTCAGGCATTAGAGGCTTAAAAACATTAAAACATTCAAATTATATTACCTTATCTTTTATATACAATTTAAGACAGGTTACTAAAATTAAATATAATTTCCAGTGACACATTCTTAATTTCCTAAATTTGTTGTTTACCAAAATTCCCATTACGTGATGAATAACTCATATAGTTTTTGATATAAGCTATAACTATTTTTCCAAAGCTAGTTTCCTCTAATTTGTAAACAACAAACAGCAGAGATGTCAATTCATTCTTATGGATACAGTGAAGAGGCACTAAGGTCAGCTAACAAAGTTGAATTCAAATCTTATTGCTCCACTTGAAGCCATACAATTGGTATGGCTTGAGTGTTCATCCCTCCAAAATTCAGGTTGAGACTTAATCCTCAGTGCAATGAAGTTAAGAGATGGGAACTTGGGTGGTGGTTAAGCAATACACGGGTTATCTTCTGAAAGACCAAGATGGCTCATGCCCTAACTTCTAAGGACACAGTATTTTCCCACAGTAGATCAAAATAGCATCCTACATTGAAAATATAGGTCCCTGTTGGACAACAAATCTGTCTCCACAAGTGTGAAAAATAAGCCTATTCTGGTGTAGTCCATAGCAGTGTGCTAGAGTAGCAGAAATGAGCTAAGGCAGTAACCATGAGGAAGTTAGTGAGTGCTCCATTAGCTGATCTGTTAGAGGGTTGACTAGATGCTCTACACAATTACACTGCACTGTGTAAAACTACCCAGGCAAAACATTCATTCTTCTCTCACCCTACTGCAGATCAGAGATGGTTGAAGGAGGAGACATGTCACACAAGAGCATTTTAGTTTCTCAATACTACATACTCATTTTAGAGTCATATTTAAAATACTTCCAACACAGTTAAATATTGAAAAATATTTATATTATGCTGATAAATTGAAATGTAAACATAGCAAATATTTCATGAAAACCTGTGTTTCAAGCAGAATAGAAAACTGCAGAACTCCTGTAAATGAGAAAAGCTATGCATCCTGAGATTGTCATATTCCAGGAAGTAAACAAGAAGTTGACAAATATGAGAAACTGGATTAATCTTTGAGTGGTTGTGAATCTCCTTTCTATTTTAGAAAAGTCCCTCATGATATTGAAAATATCTCACATGAAAACAAGATTCTAAAGTTGCCAGATAGAAGTATGGATCAAAGACAAAGATAAGCCTTACGTGCAATTCAAATTTTCTAAAAGCCAAACACTGAAACACAGAGTGAAAATATAAATTTCTATATTTTAATGTATTGTATTAATTAATATAATATTAATTAGATATATTAATATATTACTAAAACAACAATCTAATGTATTCAATCTTCCATACACAGTCATATAAATAACTGGAATATTATACATTGTCATTTATTTGGGGGCCTATCTTTGAAACATGGCACATATTTTGCACTCACAATCCATTTCAACCCAAAATAGCCATAGTTCAAGAGCTCAATAGCAAAGTACATTGCCTAAGTATGGTCCAGTATAGTCCTTTATTATAATAAAAAAGAATCTATTTTCAATAAAAATTAAAAGACAAATTTTAAAAAATATATTAAGAGAATAATATAATGAAAATTCCTTCACAGTACTTGATTGAGAAGTCCAGTAGCATAGATCATGGTGTCCTGGTAGTATCCAATGTCACTGAAGGCCAAGTCAGCCATTGTGCCCTGAGGAACTATCTTAATAAAGACAGCCTGAAATTCTTAGTTCCTACATGAACCCAATTTTTTATCTTCTACCTAAGCCACATATTGTTTAATAAATTATTTTCTCCTCATATGCAGCATAAAATGGAGAAGTTTGTCTCTTTTGATGTGAAAAAATGAATCCAGGGATTCACAGCTTTAGTATGAACCTCAAAATTTAAAATGTTTTATTGAAAGGACATTTTTGCAATTAATATATCATGTGACCACACATTACTTAATGTCTGAACAAAATCTGAGAGTGTCAGGCCACAAAGGCCAGAGATAAATGAACCTAGAGAAACAATGTAAATACCAATTAACCTTTAACAAGGAAGATAACAATAAATATACAATACAGAGTCAATCTAGTACTGATAGCCAGGAAATTAAAATTAACACATCTAGAAATACTAGGTGTACCATTGGTATTCTAATAAGATTAGATTCGCAAAGATTAAGAAGACCTCTGATGTTATAATGCCCACAATTGGATAATTCTCAAAAATTAGGCAGAATTATGAATATGTTTAATATTGCTATAGAGTCATGGAAAGAAATCAGTCCAACCTTCATCTCAGAGATTAGATATGCTTAGCCTTTTAAAATTTCAGTGGCTGACCTCCTAAAGTTCCAACTAATAATTTTATTCTGTCTTATTCTACTTGATCTATGTAGAGAAATATTATATCAAGGCTAATAAGAACACAAGAAAAGAAAAAGTCAGAAGCTGAAAACGTTGACTAAGCCCTAGCGAAAATGACCCCATATCCCAGTACTAGGGATCTACATGGCTTAGGGTGGGAGAGTTCACATAAATTACAACTGCCATATGAGATAGTATAGTGCTTGAATTAAAGCCACCCACACAGTAGATGAGCACCAATGTTTATACCTATAGGAGCAATAGTTGTTAAATCATATAGTCTATATTAATAAGACTAACATAATACAAAGTAAATATATGTTCTATGTAAGGGTTTAGTAAGAGTACATGACTGCAAATCTGTAGTAAAATAGAAATGAAAAATTAAGCATGGTTATTGTTGTAATAAGAGTTTTCTATGTAGAATTTTAACTAATCTAATTGTATTTTAGGAATAAATGAAAGCTGTAAAACATGGATTTTAAAAGAAGTTTATAAATGAGAAAATGATTGCTAAGAACCTATGGCAAGTCACAAGATATTTTAAAATTGACTAAAATGTAATGGCAGTGAAATTTTGCCATCTCATGGAGGAATTAAGAATAGAAGGAACTACATTTGGTCTATTAAATCGCAACATGTATAGTCATTTTATTTTTAATTCAATAACAATAAAGTGTCTTCAATTTGACAACCTGTTATACAAATGAAAATGTGCATTGTGAGAAAATGAGATTTTATGCACTTTACCCAAATCAAGCAAAATATAGAACAGAATTAATGATAAGGGAGAGAAGGAAAATATCTACTTTGAAGATCATGAGGTCATAATGTCTTGGCATCTCTTTGATGTTAACCAAAAATAAAAAGAAATGATGACATTTTATCAACAGTGTACATTGTAACAAGAGTTTCTCTTTCAGATTATTTCTGGGTGGACTAAGCAATTCAACAAAGTACAGAGATACTGAACTCCACTTAGAAAAATAACATAAAAGCAATGGTGAGCAGGCTAAGGTAGTTTGCTGACCTCATGCAAATCAGAAATGCAAGGTCCCTTAATCAAAAGTTACTTAAAAATTCAGAATGAATAGAGATTAGTATTAATCAAGAGTGGAGCTCTTGTAAACAAGAAGCTCTGTGTACATGCACAGGTCATATACCACACAACTCAGTTCTAATGGTAAAGTTGAGAGAACAAATTGTTAAGAATCAGACTACAATCATATGTATAGTTGTGAACATCTTAGGGTAGTTGCTGTGAGAATATTTATTACCAGCTGATAAATGTAATTATTTCCCTGAGAGGTTCTACTAGCACCTGACCAATGAAGATGCAAATACTTACAGCCAACCATTGGACTAGACCCAGGGACCCCAATAGAAGAGCTAGAGGAAGGATTGAAGGAGCTAAAGGGGATTGAAACCCTGTAGGAAGAACAATATGAATAACTGAACCAGCCAGATCTCCCAGCGATTAAACCACCAACCAAAGAATATAGATGGAAGGATCCATGATTCCAGATACATATGTAGCAGAGGATGGCCTTATATGACATCAGTGGGAGAGGAGGCCCTCAGTCCTATAGAGACTTGATGCTCCAGCATGGGGGAATACTAGAGGGTAAGGCGGGAGTGTGCAAGTGGATGGAGGAGCACCCTCATAGAGGCAAAGGGAAGGGAGAAGAGAGTGGAAGAGATAGGAACTTTGTGAAGGGGTAACCAGAAAGAAGGATATAATCTGAAATATAAACCAATAAAGTGATTAATAAAAATGGAGGGTTTTTTCAATTTTATTGGTTATTTTATTTATTTACAATAAAAATGTTATCCCCCTTCCCAGTTTCCCCTCCACAGATCTCCTATTCCCTCTTCCTTACCCAGTATCTATGAGGCTGCTCCACCACAACCATACCCACTCCTCTGGTAGCATCCTACCACTCACCTACCCTGGTCATAGAGCCTCCCCAGGACCAAGGGGTTCCCCTCCCAGTGATGCACAATAAGGTAATCCTCTGCTATATATCCAGCTGGAGTCATGAGTCACCCACGCCCACTCTCCCTCTATCTATTCAATATAGTAGTTGAAGTTCTAGCCAGAGCAATTAGGCAACAAAAAGGAGATCAAAGGGATACAAATTGAAAGGAGAGAGTCACGATATCACTATTTTGCTGATGATATGATAGTATACATACGTGATCCAAAAAAAATCCATGAAAGAACTCTTACAGCTGATAAATAACTTCAGCAAAGTGACTAGATACAAAATTAATTCAATGGAATCAGTAGCTTTCCTCTACTCAAAAGAGAAATAGGGTAAGAAAGAATTTAGGGAAACACACTTTATAATAGTCACAAATAATATAAAATACCTTGGTGTGACACTAGCCAAGCAAGTGAAAGATCTGAATGACAAGAATTTCAAGACTATGAAGAAAGAAATTAAAGAAGAACTCAGATGATGGAAAGACCTCCCATGCTCATGGATCAGTAGGATTAACATAGTAAAAATGCCCATATTCCCAAAAGCAATCTACAGATTCAATGCCATCCCATTAAAATTCCAACTCAATTCTTTACCAGAGATAGAGCAATTCTTAAATTTATCTAGAATTAAAAAAAGCAGGATAGCAAAAACCATTCTCAAAAATAAAAGAACTTCTGGGGGAATCAACATCTCTGGCTTCAAGCTGTTCTACAGAGCAATAGTGATAAAAAAAAAAAATACAAAAAAACAAAAAACCAGAGCACATTGGTTCAGAGATGGGCAGATAGATCAATGGACTAGAATTGAAGACCCGGAAATGAACCCACACATCTTTGGTTACTAGATCTTTGCCAAAGGAGCAAAAACCATTCAGTGGAAAAAAAGCATTTTCAACAAATGGTGCTGGTTCAGCTGGAGGTAAGCATGTAAAAGAATGTAAATTGACCCATTCTTATCTCCTTGACAAAGCTCAAGTCCAAGTGGATCAAGGACCTCCACATAAAATCAGATATCCTGAATCTAGTAGAAAAGAAAGTGGGAAAGAACCTCAAACACATGGGTACAGGGGAAATTTTCCTGAACAGAACAACAATGGCTTATGCTCTAGATCAAGATTTGACAAATGGGATCTCATAAAATTGAAAAGCTTCTGTAAAGCAAAGGGCACTGTCAATAGTGTGTAGTCTTTTAAAAGACCCCACACTAAACCCAGCTAAGCACCAGCATCAGTGGTTTCGCCCATCTCCATGGTTGGCTCTATGTGGCTGTCTTGCCCTAGTTCCTGTGGCTAGCTTGCTGCCAAGCGGCAGTCAGTCAAAAACCTACTCTCAAGTTAGCTCTATTGGTCTCCTTTTGCTAAGCTGACCAAACCAGTTTCACCAGGAATGCCTGGAGCAGTTGCTATCTTACCCCTGTGACTGGCCTGCAGAATGCTCGCTCAGCCCCATGCAATGAAAACACTAGATACTTATATTATCCCAGCCAGTTTTATAATGGTAAATCTCCAGCCCCAAAATGCTTGTGCAAAGAACATACAACTCAAAAATGTAATTTCCAAGCTGCACACTTAGATTAGACAAATATATCAGTACATTACTATATTGCCTATCTATGAAATCCCTAGCTATTGGCTGCTCCTCCAGGCCAAGTATGTCTGCTCCATCTTCAACCTCTTCTCCCTCCATCTTCTTCTCCCTCTGTCCTCCATCCCTCTTCTTTCTCCTCCCTCTCTCCCTTCTCTGAAACTTTCACTTTGCCTTTTCCTTCCACTGCCCAATCACAGATGCCAGCCTTATCTGACCAATGAAGATTTCACCTGACCTCACCTGAACACATGATCTGCTCTTCATGAGGGCACCCCTCTAGAGGGAGCCGAAAATACAGACAACAATACACAAAAGTTAATATCTGAGGTCAGGGCCTTAATATATTCTACAAAATCATATTTCTAACAGCAGAGTTAGCTGATGAACTTCATTCTGATGCCTCAAGTTCCCTTGTTTATGAAATATAATCCACCATCATACAAGGAGGGTCTTAGCCACCTTCCCACCATTACAGAACTTTCTTTCATATAATATTCAGACAGTATTTTACCTAACTTTGTGAATGCTAACTTTATGGAAGATGTGTCTTAATTCAATACTCCTGTAAACTGTGATAATTTTTCTCTGAAGGACATAAAGAAGTAGAGATCAATTTGTTACAAAATTATACTTATGAATTTTAGCTTAACAACTTCACTAAGGTTATATGCCATACAACATATTTCATGGAAGACATTTTGTTGAAAAATCCATTTAAAAAATATGATTCTCAAAGTAACATTTTCTACTCTCACACTATGAAATTTTTTTGAAATTAATTACTGATACAATTTGTGTTTAGATATATATGTGTGTGCAAAGTGTTTTTCTAAGCCCCAGGCATACTGTATTACTGTCTTAGATAAGTAGGGTAATATTACATTTCTCCCTGTCTTCTACCACACAGCACTTAATTCCCTGTGTTTTAATCAGGAAATTAAACATCTACATGCAACAGGACATCCCAAGAGACAGTTACACACAGCAAACAATGACAACCATTATAATTCCAGACATGTCATTTTCTTTCTAAGAAAAGCGTCTCATTATCATCCTTGTTTGTGATGCTAAGGTCATGAATCCCTGTTGTTAAGCACATCTCCCATAATAGAAGTAGTATCCTATTTGATCCTTTGAGGTATTACAATTAAGTCTCAATTGCACCGTCACTATTTCTGAATGCATTTACATTTTTGAGTTTAAATTACCTAAAATAATCTCTTGAATCTGTGATTTAGTGTTTTAGCTAAGTAAAAGATGAAAGGATTTCTCCCCTTTTGTAACCCTCACCATTCTAAATATCAAGACTACGTTTTGTACTTTTCTATGTAGACTGTCAGATTATCATCCACGTCCTCAGCCTCTTGGGATCACAGATTCTGTTTTTCATTTAAAAATTAAATTCCTTCTAATTGAGTTAGAGCCCACCTGCTTAAACAAATATGTGCAGGTGTGTACCCATGCAAACGTGTTTGTGAGAAAGAAAGAGGGAGAGACAGAGACAGACAGAGAGACAGAGACTGAGACAGAAACAGAGACAGAGACAGAGAGGGACAGAGAAAAATTCTTCATAAAAACTTTAGTTTTTAATTTCTACTGAAAATTCATGGGGCTGGAGAGATGGCTCAGTGGTTAAGAGTACTGACTGCTCTTCCAGAGGTCCTGAGTTCAAATCCCAGCAACCACACGGTGGCTCAGAACCATCTGTAATGAGATCTGACAGTCTGTTCGAGTGTCTGAAGATATCTACAGTGTACTTACATATAATAAATAAATAATTTTTAAATGTATTTTAAAAAAGAAAGAAAATTCACTCAGTGGAAAATCATCTCTCATATATTACATCCTGACTGCAGTTTCTCCTTCCTCCTTTCTTTCAACTCCCTCCATACCCCCTCTACTGCAAATCCAGTCCTCATTTATTTCCCTTAAGAAGAGGGTAGACCTCGAAAGGATATCAACTAAACATGGCATGTTATGTTGCCAGAAGACTAGACATATCCCCTCATATTAAGGCTGAATACAGCAACTCACTAGGAGAAAAAGTGTTCCAATAGCAAGCAAAATAGTCAGAGGCAGCCCTATCTGCCACTGTTAGTGTCCCAGAAAAACACCAAGCTACACAACCATGACATACACACACAGACCTAAGTCTGGCACATACAGGCTCACTGATTATCAGTTCAGTCTCTGTAAGCCCCTATGAGACAAAGTTAGTTGATTCTGTGGGTCAACTTTTTGTTGTATCCTTGACCATTCTGGCTCCTACAATCTTTCCTTCCCCTATTCTGCAGGAGCTCTACATAATGTTTGGCTGTGGATTTTTGTATTTATTTCCATCAGTTGCTGGATAAAGCATCTCTAATGACAATTATGCTAGGTTCTTGTCTACAAGTATAATTTTTACTTCTGTCCTAGGTCTTTGGACTGTCCAGCCTCTGTTTTCTGACTCTCCAGGCAGTGTCAGTCATGGTATGTGTCTCAAGCTGAACCAGCCATTGGTTAGCCTCTCCCACAAGTTCTGTGCCACCTTTATCCAAGCATTTCTTGCAAGCTGGACAAGTTGTAGGTTGAAGGCTTTGTAGCTAGGTTGATGTTAAAATCCCTTCACTGGAAACGTTGCCTGGTTACAGAGATGGCCCTTTCAAGCTCCATATTCCCCATTACTAGGAGTTTTCACTAGGGCCATTCTCAGAGATTCCTGAGAGTTTCCATGGCATTGGGTTTTTAAGTCGACATGGAAATGGCCTCAATTCCAGTAATTTCTCCCAATAGTCTTTCCTTATCTTCCCCACCATTCCCTCACATTCCCATCCCCAATCCACCTTACAAATATATTTTATTTCTCTTTCCCAGAGAGATCAGTGCATCTCCCCTTGAGCTCTCCTTGTTCCCTGAACAATGTTCTTTTCAGATCTGAAACCTTTCCACACATAATCTTTTGTACCTACACTACAATTGTAAGGCCTATGGACTGCACTAGCAGATGGGTATAAGAGCTAATGAGGTAGGATGTGCTCCGGGAATCTCAGAAACTGAGACAGTGGTAGTAGAGATGTTCCCTCCCAGCCCCTAATGCCTGCTCTGGAACACATGACGAACTGATGGATCTATAGGCAGTCATGTAATGCAGCACCCAGAGTCCTGCCCATGCAACTATAATATCACTAATATCTTAACTTCAGCCAATAGAAAATATTTACCACCCTAAATTTCAAGCTACTTCCCAAGGTTCATGTAGTTCCTATCTAAATGGAATAACGTGCACAGGTTATTACACTAAGGATAGTCTGAGAGTGAACTGTAACACTAGGAGAAGATCTTTGTCCCCAAAGCACACATTGTTAGATTTTGGACCCACCTGGCTGTCCAGGCTCTCTCCCTGCCCTCAGAGGTTCATATTAGAACAAAGACAGCTGATACTGTTGCTGCCACCCAAGCTCCCTGCCACATACAAGCCATCCAAACCTATTTATTCCATTTGACACTCCCTACATTTGCAGGCAGACCTGATCCCTGTGGAAAACATCCATACAAGGTTACTTTTCATTTTCCTTGGTCTAGTGGACAGACTGCAGACTCCCTGATCCAGAGTTTTCTATGCTGGTGTATTGGCAGCATCCAGACATCCAGGCAGGGAAGCTGACTTAAGAACTACAAGCCATAAAAAAAAATTGTTCTCGTATGGAAGAAGAGGAGAAAAGATTGCAGTCCCTAAGGAGAAAGGAACTCCACACACACAAAAAAAAAAACAACAGAATCAACTAACTTGGACCCTTGGGGCTCTCAGAGACTAAACTACCAACCAAAGAACTTACAGGGGCTGGACCTAGGCCTCCTGTCACTTAGTTAGCAGCTTTGCAGCTTGGTCTTCATGTTGGTCTGGAACAACTGGAAAGGGGTCTATCCCAAAATGTCCTCTGTGTGTGGAATATGTTTTTCTTGCTGGGTTGCCTTGTTTGTCCTCAGTCGGAAAGGAAGTGCCTAGCCTCCAAGAGACTTGATGTGCCAAGAGACTTGAGTTGGAGAAAACCCAGTCAGTGGTCCCTCACCTACTCAGAAGAAGGTGAAGGGGAGGGAGGAAGAATTGTAGGAGGGGCTTATGGGGTGCAGTGAGATGTAAAGTAAATAAGTAAATAAATGAGTAAATAAATAAATATATATTTTTTTAAAAATGTTCTCGGCTAAAAACAAAGAAAAGGAAAAGGAAGAATAGAAGAAAGGACAAAAAGAAAGAGTATGCAGAGTGAGGAAATACATTCTACAAAAGGTATGAGATTGAATATTATTTTGTACCTTAAAAATGTATGCTCAAACACATGTTAAATGACTTCTGCAATATAAAATAGTAGTTATAATAAAATTTATAGCTATATTGACCACAATAATAAAGTTTTCATTCATTAAAATGTATTATATGAAAATTTATCATTTATTATATGAATACATATGACTGATATTTTAAAGTCATTTGATGACCAAAATTCGCTCAACCAGCTCCCAGTTTCCATCTGTGCCCCAGAACTGACTGTGCCAAAGTTCTCTATACCCAAATTCTTCCTATAAAGAACTGGTCTCTCAGGAGTGTTGACACATAGGCTTACAGGAGAGACAAGCCATAGTCCAAAACGAGCTAACATCAGAGATAACCAGCTGGCAAGATGCAAGGGCAAGAACATAAGCAACAGAAACCAAGGCTACATGGCATCATCAGAATCCAATTTGCCCAACATAGCAAGCCCTGGACACCCCAAAACTCCAGAAAATAAAGACTCTGATTTAAAAATCACATGCCATGATGATGATAGAGGACTGTAAGAAGGACATAAATAACTCCTTTAAAGAAATACAAGAGAACACAGGTAAACAGGCTGAAGTCCTAAAAGAGGAAACACAAAACCTCTTAAAGAATTAGAGTAAAACACAGCCAAACAGGTGAAGGAATTGAACAAAACCATCCAGGATCTAAAAATAGAAATAAAAATAATAAAGAAATAACAAACGGAAACAACCCTAGAGATAGAAAACCAAGGAAAGAGATGAGAAGTCATAGATGCAAACACCACCAGAATTAAAGAGCTAGAAGACAGAATCTGAGGTGCTGAAGATATCATAGAAAACATTGACACAAAAGAATAAAATGCAAAATGCAAAAAGGTCCTAACTCAAAACATCAAGGAAATCAAGGACTCAATGAGAAGACCAAACCTAAGGATGATACATATAGTAGAGAGTGAAGATTCCCAATGTAAAAAAAAAAAAAAAAAAGTAAATATCTTCAACAAAATTATAGAAGAAAACTTTCCTAACCTAAAGAAAGAGATGCACATGAACATACAAGAAGCCTACAGGACTCCAAATAGACTGGACAAGAAAAGAAATTCCTCCTGTCATATAATAGTCAAACACCAAATGCACAAAACAAAGAATATTAAAAGAAGTAAGGGAAAATGGCCAAGTTACATATAAATACAGACCTATCAGAATTACACCCGACTTCTCAACAGAGACTATAAAATCCAGGAGAACCTGGAAAGATGTCATACCCTAAGAGAATACCCTAAGACAGTAGCCCAGGCTACTACACCCAGCAAAACTCTCAATGAACATAGATATAGAAAGCAAGATATACCATGACAAAAACAAATTTATACAATATCTTTCCACAAATCCAGCCTTTCAAAGGATAATAGATGGAAATTTCCAACACAAGGAGAAAAACTATACTCTAGAAAAAGCAAGAAAGTAATCTTCTTTCAACAACCCCAAAAGAGTATAGCCACACAAACATAATTCCACCTCTAACAAAAAACAAACAAACAAACAAACAAAACAGGAAACAACAATCATTGGTACTGAATATCTCTTACTCTCTATGGATTCAACTCCCCCAATAAAAAGACATAGACTAACAGACTAGATAAGTAAACTGGACCCAGTAATTTTCTGCATACAGAAAACACTCCTTAATGACAAGGACTAACACTACCTCAGAGTAAAAGGCTAGAAAACAATTTTCCAAGGAAATGGTTCCAAGAAACAAGCTGGAGTAGACATTTTAATATCAAATAAAATTAACTTTCAACCAAAAGTTATCCAAAATATATATATATATGGAAGGACAGTTTATACTAATCAAAGAAAAATCAACCAACATAAACTCTTGGTTCTGAAAATCTATGCCCAAAATGCAAGGGCACCTCCACATATAAAAGAAATTTTACTAAAGCTTAAAACATGACTCACTCAATAATAGTGGAAGACTTCAACATGCCACTCTCATCAACAGACAGATCGTGGAAACAGAAACTAAATAGAGACACAGTGAGGCTAACAGAATGTGGACCTAATGTATTTAACAGATATCTATAAAACATTTCATTCTAAAACAAAAGACAAGTCCAATTGGTCCAAAGCTTCAATTAGTTTTACTGTGTCCCTGTTTAGTTTCTGTTTTCCTGATCGGTCCATTGAGGAGAATGGAGTGTTGAAGTCCCCCACAATTATTGTGTTAGGTGAAATGTGTGCTTTGAGCTTTAGTAAAGATTCTTTTATGAATGAGGGTGCCCTTGCATTTGGCACATAGATGTTCAGAATTGAAAGTTCTTCTTGGTGGATTTTTCCTTTGACCAGCAAGAAGTGTCCCTCAGTGTCTCTTTTGATGACTTTAGGTTGAAAGTAGAATGGCTACTCCTGCTTGATTCCTGAGACCACTGGCTTGTAAAATTGTCTTCCAGCCTTTTACTCTAAGGTAGTTTTTGTCTTTGACATTTAGGTGTGTTTCCTGTATGCAGCAAAATGTAGGGTCCTGTTTCCTTATCCAATCTGTTAGTCTATGTCTTTTTATTGGGGAATTGAGTCCATTGATATTAAGAAATATTAAGGAATAGTGATTATTACTTCCTGTCATTTTTTATATTATTTTTATATTTGAGTGGTTATCTTCTTTTGGGTTTGATGAAAGAAGGTTACTATCTTGCTTTTTCCAGGATGAAGTTTCCCTCCTTGTATTGGAGTTTTCCTCCTATTATTCTTTGCAGAACTGGGTTTGTGGAAAGATATTGTGTAAATTTGGTTTTGTCATGGAATGTCTTGGTTTCTCCATCTATTGTGATTGAGAGTTTTGCTGGGTATAGTAGTCTTGGCTGACATTTGTGTTCTCTTAGAGTCTGCATGAGATCTGACCAGGATCTTCTAGCTTTCATGGTCTCTGGTGAGAAATCTGGTGTGATTCTGAAAGGTCTTCCTTTATATGTTACTTGGCCTTTTTCTCTTACTGCCTTTAATATTCTTTCTTTGTTTAGTGCATTTGGGGTTTTAATTATTTTGTGGCGAGAGGTATTTCTGCTCAGGTCCAGTCTGTTTAGAGTTCTGTAGGCTTCTTTTATATTCATAGGCATCTCACTCTTTAAGTTGGAAAAGTTTTCTTCCATAATTTTGTTGAAGATATTTGCTGGCCCTTTCTGTTGTAAATCTTCACTCTCATCTATACCTATATTCCTTAGGTTTGGTCTTCTCATTGTATCCTAGATTTCCTGGATGTTCTGGGATACAAGCTTTTTTGCATTTTGCATTTTCTTTGACAGTTGAGTCAATGGTTTCTATGGTATCTTCAGCATCTGCGATTCTTTCTTCCATCTCTTGTATTCTGTTGTTTATATTTGCATCTATGGCCCCTGATTTCTTCTCAAGGTTTTCTATCTCCAAAGTTGTCTCCCTTTGTGATTTCTTAGTTGTTTCTACTTCTGTTTTTAGATCCAGGATGGTTTTGCTCAGTTCCATCATTTGTTTGTTTGTGTTTTCCTGTAATTCTTTAAGAGATTGTTATGTTTCCACTTTCACAACTTCTGTGTGTTGACTCAAATTCTCCTGTATTTCTTTAAGTTTTTTTTTTTTGTGTTTCTTCTTTATTGGCTTCTATCTCTTGAGCCTTATTCTCCTGCATTTCTTTAAGTGATTTTTGTGTTTCCATTATATGGGTTTCTAGCTTATTCATGTTCCCCTGTATTTCTTTAAGAGATTCATTTATGTCCTTTTTATGTTCTTCTAGCAGCATCATGACCAGTGATTTTAAATCCAAATCTTGTTTCTCTTGTGTGTTGGCATAACCAGGACTTGCTGATATTGGAGAGTTTGGTTCAGATGCTGCCATATTGCCTAGATTTCTGTTAGTAGCATTCCTGCATTTGCCCTTTGCCATCTTGTTCTCTGGAGTTAGTTGGTCTTGTCTCTGGCTGGTGTTTGGGCCTCCTGAGGGGCTCTGGGGCTATTTCTACAACACTGGATGGCTGGGTTTCTCCTGTAGCAGATTGCTGATTTGCTGTCCTCCTCTTGGGTGTCCTTGCAACCCTAGTGTGCTTTGCCCCAGATTATGTCTGTGAACCAGATGGTGCCCGTTTGCTCCTTCAGGGAATGCTGAAGGGTGTATGCTGCGGGGACCTTTTCTGCTTGCTGATCACTCTGCTGGGCAGCCAATCTCCCAACTGGGTTGGTGCACACAAGGCTAGTCAGCTGCTCAGGCCCTGAATCTAGGCAAAACCTGGGAGGCCAAGGTCTGAGCAAAGTTCCCCTCGGGCTATGAGTGTTAACTGGTTGTCAGGTGGCCAGGAAGGCACAGTGGGCTCCCTAAAAGTGCTGGGAGAGTCTGCTGGGCTAACAACCTCCTGGCTGGGTTGACAAACAGATGGCACACCGAGCAGCCCAGTTCTTGGGATCAGTCCAGGGCTTGTTGGGGCCTAGCCCCCCCACCCATGTTAGCCTCAGGCTATGCCTGTTAGCTGGCTTTCCCTGCTAGAACTCTCTGGCATTCTGTAGGCCAAATGGTGGCTCACGTGCCGGGCCCAGGCAAAAAAAAAAAAAAAAAAAAAACAAAACTCCTGCCTGGGTTAGCACCCCAATGGCCCCCCAGACAGCCCAGGGCCTGCGTGCAGGCCAACGCCCATCAGGCTTAGACCCCCCACGATGTTGGCCTCAGGTTATATTTGCGTGCCTCAGTCTGTCTGATCTCTCTGGAGTCCGAGAACCAAGATGGAGGCAAGTCTCTCGATACTAACTGGAGGGAGGCAGAGTTCTGAAGTGGCTTCTGTGAGGTGAAAGGCACCATAAATCCGCTGCTGCTTGCAGCCCAGCTGGCCAGTGATGGCCAGTGGCCGTGGGTGCAGGGCCTACCTGGACCCTATCACCTTGGTTCCACTCCTGATGGCCCTTCAGCTGGACCAGCCACTGCTGCTGCTGCCACTGCCGCCTCCACCCAAGCATCCTTTCATGCTTAAAGTCTTGGAAAGAACAAAAATTCAAGGCCCATATCTAAACATAATAAAAGCAATATACAGCAAACCGGTAGCCAGCATCAAACTAAATGGAGAGAAACTTGAAGCAATCCCACTAAAATCAGGGACTAGACAGGGCTGCCCCATTTCTCCTTATCTTTTCAATATTGTACTTGAGGTACTAGCTTGGGCAATTAGACAACATAAGGAGGTGAAAGGGATACAAATTGAAAAGGAAGAAGTCAAACTATCATTATTTGCAGATGACATGATAGTCTACCTAAGTGTCCCAAAAAACTCCACTAGAGAACTCCTACAGCTGATAAACAACTTCAGCAAAGTGGCAGGTTATAAAATCAACTCAAGCAAATCAGTGGCCTTCCTATACTCAAAGGATAAGCAGGCTGAGAAAAAAATTAGGGAAATGACCCCCTTCAAAATAGCCACAAACAGTATAAAGTACCTTGGGGTGACTCTTACCAAACATGTGAAAGAGCTGTATGACAAGAACTTCAAGACTATGAAGAAGGAAATGGGAAAACACCACAAAAAATGGAAAAACCTCCCATGCTCATGTATCGGCAGGATTAATGTAGTTAAAATGGCCATTTTGCCAAAAGCAATATACAGATTCAGTGCAATACCCATCAAAATCCTAACTAAATTCTTCACAGAGTTAGAAAGAGCAATCCTCAAATTCATCTGGAATAACAAAAAACCCAGGATAGCTAAAACTATTCTCAACAATAAAAGAAATTCTGGGGGTATCAGTCCCTGACCTCAAGCAATACTACAGAGCAATAGTGTTAAAAACTGCATGGTATTGGTACAGTGACAGGCAGGCAGATCAATGGAACAGGACTGAAGATCCAGAAATGAACCCACACACCTATAGCCACTTGATCCTCGACAAAGGGGCTGAAAACATCCAATGGAAAAAAGATAGCCTTTTCAACAAATGGTGCTGGTTCAACTGGAGGTCAGCATGCAGAAGAATGTGAATTGATCCATCTTTGTCTCCTTGTACTAAGCCCAACTCCAAATGGATCAAGGGCCTCCACATAAAACCAGACACTCTGAAGCTAATATAAAAGAAACTGGGGAAGACCCTTGAGGACATTGGTACAGGGGAAAGTTTCTGAACAGATCACCAATAGCGTATGCTCTAAGATCAAAAATTGACATATGGGACCTCATAAAATTACAAAGTTTCTGTAAGGCAAAGGACACCAATCAAAAGGACAAATCGGCAACCAACAAATTGGGAAAAGATCTTCACCAACCCTACATCAGATAGAGGGCTAATATCCAATATATATATATAAAGAACTCAAGAAGTTAGACTCCAGGAAACCAAATAACCCCATTAAAAAATGGAATACAGAGTTAAACAAAGAATTTTCACCTGAAGAACTTCGGATAGCAGAGAAGCATCTTAAAAAATGCTCAACTTCATTAGTCATTAGGGAAATGCAAATCAAAACAACCCTGAGATTTTGCCTTACATCAGTCAGAATGGCTAAGATTAAAAATTCAGGAGACAGAAGATGTTGGCAAGGATGTGGAGAAAGAGGAACACTCCTCCACTGCTGGTGGGGTTGCAAATTGGTACAACCACTCTGGAAATCAGTCTGGCGGTTCCTCCGAAAACTGGGCACCTCACTTCCAGAAGATCCTCATATACCCCTCCTGGACATATACCCAGAAGATTCCCCAACATGTAATAAGGATACATGCTCTACTATGTCCGTAGCAGCCCTATTTATAATTGCCAGAAACTGAAAAGAACCCAAGTATCCCTCAACAGAAGAGTGGATGCAAAAAATGTGGTATATATACACATTGGAGTACTATTCAGCCATTAGAAACAATGAATTCATGAAATTCTTAGGCAAATGGATGGAGCTGGAGAACATCATACTAAGTGAGGTAACCCAAACTCAAAAGATGAATCATGGTATGCACTCACTAATAAGTGGATATTAACCTAGAAAACTGGAATACTCAAAACATAACCCACACATCAAATGAAGTACAAGAAGAATGGAGGAGTGGCCCCTTGTTCTGGAAAGACTCAGTGAAGCAGTATAGGGCAAAACCAGAACAGGGAAGCGGGAAGGGTTGGGTGGGAAAACAGGGGGAGGGAAGGGGACTGATGGGACTTTCAGGGAGTGGGGGTCTAGAGAAGGAGAAATCATTTGAAATGTAAATAAAAAATATATCGAATAAAAAAACCATAAAAAATAAATAAAACAAAAGACAAAAGAAGAAACATGGTATGTACTCACTGATAAGTGGATATTAGGTAAAGAGCATAGAATACCCATGATACAACTCATGGAACACATGAACTTCAGGAGGAAGAAAGACCAAAGTATGGATGCTTCAGTCCTACTTAGCAGTGGGAACAAAATAATCAAAAGAAGTAGAGGATCGTAGGGGCTTTGGAACAAGAGAAGAGGGCTAGGGGAAAAATAGGGAAAGATACAGATATGAGAGGAGATGGAGGCATTGTACAGAGGGTCAGGAAATTGAACAGACATATATAGCAATGGGTAATGGGGAACTGGGGGTAGCAACCAGAAATACCAAGATGTCAGTAAAGCAAGAGCCTCCCAGGACCATTCTTGGAGAGCATTAGCTGAAATACGCCACAAATTGGAAGGAGAACTTATGAGACCATATCCAGAGGTTAAACATTGACCCCCCCCCCAGTTGATGGATGGGGCCACCCAACAATCTCCAAACTTTTAACCCAGAGTTGCTCCTGTCTAAAGGAAATGCAGGGACAAAGAGTGGAAAAGAGACTGAAGAAAAGGCCATCCAGCCTGGAGATCCATTCCAAATGCAGACACCAAACCTAGACACTATTGCTAATATCAAGAGCTGCTTCCTGACAGGAGCCTGATACAGCTGTCTCCTGAGAGGCTCTGCCAGATCCTGACCAATACAGATCCAGATGCTCACAGCCAACCATTGGACTGAGCACAGGAACCTCCAATGGAGGAATTAGGGGAAGGACTGATGGAGCTAAAGCGACCTTATCTGGCATAAGTAAGAGGGGAGACCCTTGGTCCTGTGAAGGCTTGATGTCCCAGTGTAGAGGAATGCTATAGTGGTGAAGCAGGAGTGAGTGGTTTGGTGGGGGGATGGAGTACCTTCTGAGAAGTAGGGTAAGAGAGGATAGGATTGGGGGGTTGTAGAACGGAAACCAAGAAAGGGGATAACATTTGAAATGTAAGCAAATAAAATATCCAATTTAAAAAAATAAAACAAAAATGCACTCAAAAGGGACATGAAATATTACTGAAAAGCACATATTACTTTCTAATAATATGACTACTAAGGAAAAATGAGATTTTCTTGTAAAAGGAATATATATATCATCATATTATTACTACACTTTTAAGACTTATAAAGCATAGCTGGAACCTTAGTGAAAGACATCTGCATTCTTTTTTTTTTTTTTTTTTTTTTTTTTTTTTTTTTTCTTTTTTCTTTTTTTTTTTTTTTTATTTGATATAATTTATTTACATTTCAAATGATTTCCCCTTTTCTAGCCCCCCCCCACTCCCCGAAAGTCCCGTAAGCCCCCTTCTCTTCCCCTGTCCTCCCTCCCACCCCTTCCCAGTTCCCCGTTCTGGTTTTGCCAAATACTGTTTCACTGAGTCTTTCCAGAACCAGGGACCACTCCTGCTTTCTTCTTGTATCTCATTTGATGTGTGGATTATGTTTTGGGTATTCCAGTTTTCTAGGTTAATAACCACTTATTAGTGAGTGCATACCATGATTCACCTTTTGAGTCTGGGTTACCTCACTTAGTATGATGTTCTCTAGCTCCATCCATTTGCCTAAGAATTTCATGAATTCATTGTTTCTAATGGCTGAATAGTACTCCATTGTGTAGATATACCACATTTTTTGTATCCACTCTTCTGTTGAGGGATACCTGGGTTCTTTCCAGCATCTGGCAATTATAAATAGGGCTGCTATGAACATAGTAGAGCATGTATCCTTATTACATGGTGGGGAATCCTCTGGGTATATGCCCAGGAGTGGTATAGCAGGATCTTCTGGAAGTGAGGTGCCCAGTTTTCGGAGGAACCGCCAGACTGCTTTCCAGAGTGGTTGTACCAATTTGCAACCCCACCAGCAGTGGAGGAGTGTTCCTCTTTCTCCGCACCCTCTCCAACACCTGCTGTCTCCTGAATTTTTAATCTTAGCCATTCTGACTGGTGTAAGATGAAATCTTAGGGTTGTTTTGATTTGCATTTCCCTAATGACTAATGAAGTGGAGCATTTTTTAAGATGCTTCTCCGCCATCCGAAGTTCTTCAGGTGAGAATTCTTTGTTTAACTCTGTACCCCATTTTTTAATAGGGTTGTTCGGTTTTCTGGAGTCTAACTTCTTGAGTTCTTTATATATATTGGATATTAGCCCTCTATCTGATGTAGGATTGGTGAAGATCTTTTCCCAATTTGTTGGTTGCCGATCTGTCCTCTTGACGGTGTCCTTTGCCTTACAGAAACTCTGTAACCTTATGAGGTCCCATTTGTCAATTCTTGCTCTTAGAGCATACGCTATTGGTGTTCTGTTCAGAAACTTTCTCCCTGTACCGATGTCCTCAAGGGTCTTCCCCAGTTTCTTTTCTATTAGCTTCAGAGTGTCTGGCTTTATGTGGAGGTCCTTGATCCATTTGGATTTGAGCTTAGTACAAGGAGACAAGGATGGGTCAATTCGCATTCTTCTGCATGCTGACCTCCAGTTGAACCAGCACCATTTGTTGAAAAGGCTATCTTTTTTCCATTGGATGTTTTCAGCCTCTTTGTCGAGGATCAAGTGGCCATAGGTGTGTGGGTTCATTTCTGGATCTTCAATCCTGTTCCATTGATCCTCCTGCCTGTCACTGTACCAATACCATGCAGTTTTTAACACTATTGCTCTGTAGTATTGCTTGAGGTCAGGGATACTGATTCCCCCAGATTTTCTTTTGTTGCTGAGAATAGTTTTAGCTATCCTGGGTTTTTTGTTGTTCCAGATGAATTTGATAATTGCTCTTTCTAACTCTGTGAAGAATTGAGTTGGGATTTTGATGGGTATTGCATTGAATCTGTATAGTGCTTTAGGCAAAATGGCCATTTTAACTATATTGATTCTACCGATCCATGAGCATGGGAGGTTTTCCCATTTTTTGAGGTCTTCTTCCATTTCCTTCTTCAGAGTCTTGAAGTTCTTGCCATACAGATCTTTCACATGTTTGGTAAGAGTCACCCCAAGATACTTTATACTGTTTGTGGCTATTGTGAAGGGGGTCATTTCCCTAATTTCTTTCTCAGCCTGCTTATCCTTTGAGTATAGGAAGGCCACTGATTTGCTTGAGTTGATTTTGTAACCTGCCACTTTGCTGAAGTTGTTTATCAGCTGTAGGAGCTCTCTAGTGGAGTTCTTTGGGTCACTTAGGTAGACGATCATGTCGTCTGCAAATAATGATAGTTTGACTTCCTCCTTTCCAATTTGTATCCCTTTGACCTCCTTATGTTGTCGAATTGCCCGAGCTAGTACCTCAAGTACAATATTGAAAAGATAAGGAGAAAGGGGGCAGCCTTGTCTGGTCCCTGATTTCAGTGGGATTGCTTCAAGTTTCTCTCCGTTTAGTTTGATGCTGGCTACCGGTTTGCTGTATATTGCTTTTACTATGTTTAGGTATGGGCCTTGAATTCCTGTTCTCTCCAAGACTTTAAGCATGAAAGGATGCTGAATTTTGTCAAATGCTTTTTCAGCATCCAATGAAATGACCATATGATTTTGTTCTTTGAGTTTGTTTATGTAGTGGATTGTATTGATGGATTTCCGTATATTGAACCAACCCTGCATTCCCGGGATAAAGCCTACTTGATCATGGTGGATGATCGTTTTGATGTGTTCTTGGATTCGGTTGGCAAGAATTTTGTTGAGTATTTTTGCATCGATGTTCATAAGGGAAATTGGTCTGAAGTTCTCTTTCTTTGTTGGATCTTTGTGTGGCTTTGGTATCAGCGTAATTGTGGCTTCGTAGAAGGAATTGGGTAGTGTTCCTTCTGTTTCTATTTTGTGGAATAGTTTGAAGAGTATTGGTGTTAACTCTTCTTTGAAGGTCTGGTAGAATTCTGCACTGAAACCATCTGGTCCTGTGCTTTTTTTGGTTGGAAGACTTTCTATGACTCCTTCTATTTCTTTAGGCTTTATGGGACTGTTTAGATGGTCTAGTTGGTCCTGATTTAATTTTGGTATTTGGTATCTGTCAAGGAAATTGTCCATTTCCTCCAGATTCTCCAGTTGTGTTGAGTACAGGCTCTTGTAGTAGGATCTGATGATTTTTTGGATTTCCTCAGTTTCCGTTGTTATGTCTCCCTTTTCATTTTTAAGTTTGTTAATTTGGATACTTTCTCTGTGCCCTTTGGTCAGTCTGGCTAAGGGTTTATCTATCTTGTTGATTTTCTCAAAGAACCAGCTCCTAGTTTTGTTGATTTTTTGTATGGTTCTCTTTGTTTCTACTTGATTGATTTCGGCCCTGAGTTTGATGATTTCCTGCCTTCTACTCCTCCTGGGTGAAATAGCTTCTTTTTGTTCTAGGGCTTTCAGGTGTGTCATTAAGTTGGTAATGTATGCTCTCTCCATTTTCTTTTTGGAGGCACTCAGGGCTATGAGTTTTCCTCTTAGCACTGCTTTCATTGTGTCCCATAGATTTGGGTATGTTGTGTTTTCATTTTCATTGTGTTCTAAAAAGTCTTTAATTTCTTTCTTTATTTCTTCCTTGACCAAGGTGTCATTGAGTAGAGTATTGTTCAATCTCCACGTGTTTGTGGGTTTTCTGTTGTTTCTGTTGCTATTGAAGACCACTTTTATTCCATAGTGATCAGATAGGAGGCATGGGATTAGTTCTATCTTTTTATATTTGTTGAGGTCTGTCTTGTGACCAATTATATGGTCGATTTTGGAGAAGGTACCATGAGGTGCTGAAAAAAAGGTATATTCTTTTGTTTTAGGATAGAATGTTCTATATATATCAGTTAAATCTAATTGGTCCAAAGCTTCAATTAGTTTCATTGTGTCCTTGTTTAGTTTCTGTTTTCCTGATCGGTCCATTGAGGAAAGTGCAGTGTTGAAGTCACCAACAATTATTGTGTTAGGTGCAATGTGTGCTTTGAGTTTTAATAAAGTTTCTTTTATGAAAGAGGGTGCCCTTGCATTTGGAGCATAGATGTTCAGGATTGAGAGTTCTTCTTGTTGTATTTTTCCTTTGACCAGCAAGAAGTGTCCCTCAGAGTCTCTTTTGATGACTTTGGGTTGAAAGTCAATTTTATCTGATATTAAAATGGCTACTCCAGCTTGTTTCCTGAGACCATTTGCTTGTAAAATTGTCTTCCAGCCTTTTACTCTAAGGTAGTGTTTGTCTTTGACCCTTAGGTGTGTTTCCTGTAAGCAGCAAAATGTAGGGTTCTGTTTACGTATCCAGTCAGTTAGTCTGTGTCTTTTTATTGGGGCATTGAGTCCATTGATGTTAAGAGATATTAAGGAATAGTGATTGTTACTTCCTATCATTTTTGACGTTATTTTTTAAATTTGATTGCTTAACTTATTTGGGTTTGATGAAAGGTTACTATCTTGCTTTTTTCAGGGTGGAGTTTCCCTCCTTGTATTGGTGTTGTCCTCCTATTATCCTTTTTAGGGCTGGGTTTGTGGATAGATATTGGGTGAACTTGGTTTTGTCGTGAAATATCTTAGTTTCTCCATCTATGGTGATTGAGAGTTTTGCTGGATATAGTAGTTTTGGTTGGCATTTGTGTTCTCTTAGAGTCTGCATGAGATCTGCCCAGGACCTTCTAGCCTTCATAGTCTCAGGTGAAAAGTCTGCTGTGATTCTGATAGGTCTTCCTTTATATGTTACTTGGCCTTTTTCTCTTACTGCCTTTAGTATTCTTTCTTTGTTTAGAACATTTGGTGTTTTGATTATTATGTGACGGGAAGTATTTCTGTTCTGGTCCAGTCTGTTTGGAGTTCTGTAGGCTTCTTGTATATTCATGGGCATCTCTCTCTTTAGGTTAGGGAAGTTTTCTTCCATAATTTTATTGAAGATATTTGCTGGCCCTTTAAGTTGTAAATCTTCACTCTCATCTATGCCTATAATCCTTAGGTTTGGTCTTCTCATTGTGTCCTGGATTTCCTGGATATTTTGGGTTACAAGCTTTTTGCACTTTGCATTTTCTTTAACTGTTGAGTCCATGGTTTCTATGGAATCTTCAGCATCTGAGATTCTTTCTTCTATCTCTTGTATTCTGTTGTTGATATTTGCATCTCTGTCCCCTGATTTCTTCCCAAGGCTTTCTATCTCCAAAGTTGTCTCCCTTTGAGTTTTCTTAGTTGTTTCTACTTCTGATTTTAGATCCTGGATGGTTTTGCTTAGCTCCTTCCCTTGCATGTTTGTGTTTTCCTGTAATTCTTTAAGAGATTTTTGTGTTTCCTCTTTCATGAGCTCAGCCTGTTGACCAAAGTTCTCCTGTATTTCTTTAAGAGATTTTTGTGTTTCGTCTTTCATGACCTCAGCCTGTTGAGCAAAGTTCTCCTGTATTTCTTTAAGTGTTTTTTGCATTTCCTCCTTGTTGGCTTTTGTATTCTCCTGGATTTCTTTCAATGATTTTTGTGTTTCCCTTGCAAGGGCTTCTAACTTTTGATCCATTTTCTCCTCAATGACCTTCATGTGTTCCTGTACCAGCATCATGACCAGTGATTTTAAATCCAAATCTTGTTTTACTGGTGTGATGGGGTATCCAGGACTTGCTGGTAGAGGAGAATTTGGTTCAGATGTTGCCATATTGCCTTGATTTCTGTTAGTGACGTTTCTGCGTTTGCCTTTTGCCATCTAGCTCTCACTGGTGTTACTTGGTCTTGTCAGTGCTGGACTCACCAGTGCAAGCTGCCCCTTCCCCGTTGGCCTCTGGTGCACAGCTTACACTCTGCACTGCCTATAGACAGGGTGCTGTTTTCCAGGCTGTTCAGATCCCAAAGCAGGCACCTGAAGGCTCCCGCTGGGGCCTGCAGGATTTATCGGAGCACACCGACTTTTCCCAGCTGGCCGCCCGGAAGCCCCCACTAGCCTCTTGAGGGACCTGGAGATGTGGCGGCCACCCAGGCTGATCTGAAGCGGAGAGATTTGAGCTGGGGGCTTCTGCCTGAGGCCTTGCCCCAGATTGTGTCTGTGGACCAGGTGGAACCCGTGTGCACCCCCAGGGAGCTCCGAAGGTGAATGTTGCTGTGACCTCCCCTGTGCTCCGCTCACTCCGCTGGGCAGCCGATTTCCCCAACCGGGCTGGCGCACACTAGGTTAGCCTTGTCGCCTGGGCCCTGAGTCCAGGCAAACGCCTGGGAGGCCAAGGTCCGAGCAAAGTTCCCCTAGGGCTATGTCTGTTATTTGGGTCCGCCAGGTGACCCGGATGGCGGGCGTGCGCGTCCGCGCTCCGCGAAAGCACCGGGAGAGTCTGTTGTGCTAATAACCTCCTGGGCTGGTTGACACACAGATGGCCCACCAAGCCGCCCAGTTCTTGGGGTCAGTCCTGTGCCTTTTTGGGCCTAGACCCTTGTTTTGTTAGCCTCAGGCTACGCTTGTTAGCAGTCTCTGCCCTCCCGAGCACTCTGGCTCCTGTAGGCAAAATGGCGGCGCGTGCACCGGCCGGGGCAAAAAAAAAAACTCCTGGCTGGGTTGGCGCCCCGATGGCCACTCGAACAGCCCAGGGCCTGGGTGCAGGCCAACGCCCGTCTGGCTCAGACCCCTGCGGTGTTGGGCCTAGGATTATGTTTGTGTACCTCAGTCTGACTGATCTCTGGAGCCCGGGATCAAGATGGCGGTGAGTCTCTCCTGACTGGCGGGCAGCCGAGTTCTGAAGTGGCTTCCGTGCAGCGAAAGGCTCCGCAGAACCGCAGTTGCTTGCCGCCCGGCTGGTCAGCGAAGGTCAGTGGTCGTGGGCGCAGGGCCTAACTGGACCCTGTGTCGCCTTGGTTCCACTGCTGATGGCCCTTCAGCTGGAGCAGCCACTGCTACCGCCGCCGCCGCCGCCGCCGCCGCCCGACATCTGCATTCTTAAAAAGAATTTGTACCATTATAGGTTGGTAAAGACTACTCTTTGAGTTATAAGAAAAAGTCTAGAAGAAACCTAACATATATTATGGTCATTATACACAACATAATTTATACTTTAAAGTAGACCTTATGTTTTTTTCACTATATTCACATGCATATACCCAGAAGAGCCACGTGAATGAGACTCTGGTAAGCTTAATTATGATATCATTCATGTTTTACATATATTTAAACATCACTGTGTACACCCAAAATTAAAGAAGTAAATACAATCAGAAAATCTTCTGATATGTTAAAAACAAAAATTCCAAGTTGCCCTCTTTAAAGCACTCATAAAAATCAAGTCGAAAGATTCCAGTGAGAAGCTTCTAGAGATTTTACAACTAGTGTAGATCTTCAGAATACAAATCGTCTCTTGTTTGCTGCAAACCTGTGTAAAGGCAGAGTTGTACTTTTTACTTTGTTTAAAGTTGATATTGTCTGAGTGTGTAGAACCATAGGAGAATTTTAAAAGCAAGGGCAAGAATATAGTATGGAGGATTAAAATTTTAAATACAATTGAAAATTATATTTAAGTAGTACAAAGAAACTTTGGGACTTGTATTGTGTGACTACTCCTGTGGAGCCATGAAGAAATGTCTTCCTAAACTATATCAATGACATGCCAAAGAAAGGTACTACCAAAGTGCATCTTGATGAATCAAAGAATTTTAGTGGGATTTCTTAAAGATATATGGGTAAGACGTTGATTACAGAACCAGAAATGTCTCAAAGACACCTAAAGCCTCACAGTAGCTGCAAACCTGAAGCACACTGTACAACCTGAAGGTAGTTTAAGAGGTTGGAGAGTATTGCTTCCAGATATCACAGGAGCTTTGAGTGTTTTCCAGGCAGTTTGGATTGTCTCTGTTCCTTCTAGGCATTTTTGCTTGTCTGAGAGTAACTCACAGCTGTCATTATGTTTATATAAGCTTGGGAAATGAGGGACTTAATTTGGTCAGTTTCAAAGACTATCTGAAGGTATTAAACTACCCTTCAGGTTAAAAGCTCCACTGTAGGGTAGAATGCTGCTCCTCACCTTCAAACACCCAGAGTCTTAATGATCTTTACTCCAAGATGAATTGTTTATTTTACAGGAAATTGCTTCACAACTAGCCATGCACTAGATCACTGTATTGTTCCAGTGCATTAAAAAAAATTATGCCTGGAGAAATGATATGAGAGAATAATGAAAATAAAATCAAAAGAAAATATTTCAAATAAGAGAGAGGACTAGATAGAGAGAATCTATATAGAATAGTGAAGATAATTTCTTTTTTTAATATTTTTATTTTCTATATTCTTTGTTTATATTCCAAATGATTTCCCCTTTCCCAGGTCCCCCCTCCCCCTATGTCCCATAAACCTTCTTCTCTCCATCCATTCTCTAATCACCTCCCTCCTTTTTTTCTCTGTCCTTATATTCCCCTCCAATGCTAGATCAATCTTTTCCAGGATCAGGACCCTCTCCATACTTCTTCATGGGAGTCATTTGTTATGCGATTTGTGCCTTGGGTATTCAGGGCTTCTGGGCTAATTAATATCCACTTATCAGAGATTGCATTCCATGTGTATTCTTTTGTGATTGGGTTACCTCACTTAGGATGATATTTTCCAGATCAAACCATTTGCCTAAAAATTTTGTGAATTCATTGTTTCTAATTGGTGAGTAGTATTCCATTGTGTAAATATACCACATTTTCTGTATTCATTCCTTCTTTGAGGGACATCTGGGTTCTTTCCAGCTTCTGGCTATTATAAATAAGGCTGTTATGAGCATAATGGAGTATGTGTCCTTATTGCATGCCGGGGAATCCTTTGGGTATATGCCCAGGAGAGGTATATCAGGGTCCTCCAGAAGTGTCATGTCCAGTTTTCTGAGGAACTGCCAGACTGATTTCCAAAGTGGTTGTACCATCTTACAGCCCCAGCAGCAGTGGAGGAGTGTTCCTGTTTCTCCACATCCTCGCCAACACCTGCTGTCTCCTGAGTTTTTTACCTTAGCCATTCTGACTGGTGTAAGGTGAAATCTCAGGGTTGTTTTGATCTGCATTTCCCTAATGACTAATGATGTTGAGCACTTCTTAAGGTACCTCTTGGCCATATGAATTTCTTCAAGTGAAAATTCTTTGTTTAGATCTGTACCCCATTTTTAATAAGGTTATTTGGTCCCCTGGGGTCTAACTTCTTGAGTTCTTTGTATATATTGGATATTAGCCCTCTATCAAAAGTAGGGCTGGTGAATATCATTTCCCAATTTGATGGTTGCCATTTTGTCCTTTTAACAGTGTCCTTTGCCTTACAGAAACTTTGTAATTTTATGAGGTCCCATATGTCAATTCTTGATCTTAGAGCGTAAGCTATTGGTGTTCTGTTCAGGAAATTTTCCCCTGTGCCCATGTCCTCAAGGGTCTTCCCCAGTTTCTTTTCTATTAGTTTCAGTGTGTCTGGTTTTACATGGTCCTTGATCCACTTGGAGTGAAGTTTAGTACATGGAGATGTGAAGATAATTTCTAACATTGGATAATATGTTCTATATGTTTCTAAGACATGAGCAGTTGCAGGTAGTCTTTCGCTTATAGAGGAAACACTCACTCTACATAGAATAAAACTATATTTTTACACAAGAGACTCATAAAGATTAAGTGGTTACTTTACAGTCTCTTTTGCCCACTTCAGATAATTACGATGTTAAGTTGCTTATATTTCCATTTCTTATTTATATTATATAACAATGCTAGCTGAAAAAGAAAGACTATCATAGCTACTAAGATAAACTTTCTTGTCAATTAAGATAGAAATCTACAGATTGCATCTCACTTTTCACTAGGTAAATATTTGGCAAGAAGAAAACTACATCAGAAGGTCTAAGAAGCATGAAAAGGTTAATTAAAATGAATCTTTAAAACCCATAAAGAAACATGAAACAAAATATCATGCATTGAGTATTTTGTAGAGTTTGTCCTTATACTTTAATCTTTTCATATATACCCCTAAACACATTAAAACACTTAAGTTTCTATGTATTCCTACTGTAGCTCCATGTTCAGATCTCAACCTCTTTGAGTTCTTTATACATTTTGGTAATTAGACCTCTCTCAGATATAGAGCTGGTAGAAATCTTTTTCCAATCTGAAGGCTGTTATTTTATCCTATTGACAGTGAGTGTCCTTTGCCTTATAGAAGATTTTCAGTTTTATAAGCTTTATTGTTGATCTTGGTCCCTGAGCAGTTGGAGTTATTTATGTTCAAGAAGTTTCTTCTTATGCCAATTTGTTTATGGCTATTCCCTACTTTCTCTTTATCAGATTTCATATATCCAGTTTTGTGTTGAGGGATTTCATCCATTTGTATTTGAGTTTTGTACAGTGTGATATATATGGGCCTATTTAAATTCTTCTGCATGCAGACATCCAGTTTGGACCAGAACCATTTGTTGAAGATGCTTTCCTTTGCCCAATGTATGATTTTGCCCTCTTTGTCAAAACAAAAGTGTCCATATGTGTATGGGTTTATTTCTAGGTCTTTGATTTGATTCTATAATTAACCTTTCTGTTGCTATACCAATACCACCATGCAGTTTTCATTACTATTGCTCTATAGTTCAGCTTGAGATCAGGGATGGTGAGACCTCTAGCAGTTATTTTATTGTTTAGAATTGCTTTAACCATTCTGGGATTTTTTGCTATTCCATATGAAGGTGAGAATTACTCTTTCAAGGTCTGTAAAGAATTGTGTTGGGATTTTAATGGGAATTGCACTGAATCTGTAGATTACTTTTGATAAGATTGCCATTTTCACTATGTTAATCCTATCAATCCATGAGGATGGAAAGTTTTTCCATCTGCTGATATCTTCCTCAAATTCCTTCTTCAAAGTCTTAAAGTTCTTGTCATAGAGGTCTTTAACTTTCTTTGTCAGAGTTACACCAAAATATATTATTTGTAGGTATTATAAAGTGTGCTGTTTCCCTAATTTCTTTCTTGGCCCAGTTATCATTTGCATACAGGAGGGCTACTGGTTTTTCGTTTGGTTTGGTTTGGTTTGGTTTGGTTTTGGTTTTAGTTAATTTTGTATCCAGCCACATTGCTAAAGGTGTTTATCAGCTGTGGAGTTCTTTGGTAGAATTTTGAGGTCACTTATGTATACTATCATATTATCTGCAAATAGTGATATTTCCTTATATCTCCTTGTTCTGCTTTAGAGGTCTTATTGCTCTAGCTAGAACTTCAAGTATTAAGTAGATGGGGAGAGAGTAGGCAGCCTTGTCTTGTCCCTGATTTTAATAAAATTGCTATATGTTTGTCTCCATTTGATGTTGGCTATTGGATACCTGAATATTGTTATTTTTACTATGATTATTATATATTTATATATAATATATGTTATGTATTATTATTATATTTTATTATATTGTATTTTTATTGTGATTTATGTATGCACCTTATACCCTTGATCGCTTCCAGACTTTTAACAAGAAGTGATGTTGGATTTTGTCAAAGGCTTTTTTGGCATCTAATGATACGGTCATGTGATACTTTTTCTTTCAGCTCATTTATATGATGGATTACATTGAAGGAGTTTTAAGTATTGAAACACCCCATGCAATACTGGAATCAATCATACTTGATCAGATGATGTTTTTTATGAGTTCTTGGACTCAGTTTGTGAGTATTTTATTTATTGAGTAGTTTTACATGTTTATGAAAGAAATTGCTCTCAAATTCTTTCTTCATAGAATCTTTGTATAGTTTAAATATCAGGATGTTTGTGGCCTCATACAACTATGTTCATAGCAACTCTATTCATACTATACAGAAACTGGAAACAACCTATATGTCCTTCATCTGAAGAATGGATAAAAAATATGTGGTACATCTATACAATGCAATAGTATCCAGCTATGTAAAACAAAGACATCATGAAATGTGTAGGCAAATGGGTGGAACTTGAGAAAATTATCCTGTGTGGGAACATCCAAAACCATATAATATGTCTTTACTTATAACTGGACATCAGCCATAAAGTGCAAGATAGCCATTTTACAATCAACAGACCCAAAGAAACTGGACAATAAGGAGTTCCCAAGAGAGGATTGAGAATCTCACTTAGAAGAGGAAGCTAAATAGTCCTTGAAGGTAGATGGAGAGAGGAAACTAGGTAAGAGAGGCAATGAGAGGGAAAACAGGAATGGTGATCAGGTGTGGAGAGTGTGGGGAGTAAAAATATAAATCGATAGGGGCATCTCTGATGACTAACTGGAGGCATAGGATCAGGGAGGAGACAGAGAGTGACTCTGCCAGACAGGAGTATAGGTTCTGAGATCTAAGAGTATGTTAACTAGCTAAACTATCAACCATAATTGAAGGAAGAAAAACTTTCCCTGATGTAAATAGCTTAAAATAATTCATATCAAACATAGCAAAGCAAAGTAAAATACAGGAATTGATATTTTTGACTAAAGAGAGAAATGAGCACAGCAAAAATTCTATAGAAAAGGCATAATTATTCAACCACAATGTACCACTGAGAACACAAACACCACCAAAATTAACATGATCACCATTACAATACTAACACTGTAGCAATAATTTTAAATAACAATGGACTCAACTCTTTAATCAAAAGGCATAGTCTTATTAGGTGGGCCAAGAAGTAAATCTATTTGTTTATTCTCTACAAGGACATGTCTATGCATTAACCATTGACACTGCCATAGAGTAAAGGAACTGACAATAGTTATCCAATCACATTGGAGTAGGAAGCAGGAAGGCATCCCTATCGAGCCATCTGATAAAACAGACTTCAAACTAAAATTCATCAGGAGAGATAATGTAGGGCACTTAATTTCTAGTCAATGAAATAGTTAACTAATATGACATTGTTGTCTTTAACATATATGCACCAAACACTGGCACAACAAGTTCCATTAAAAAAATAAAATAGCCAGGCAGTAGTGTTGCATGCCTTTAATCCCAGCACTTGGGAGGCAGAGGCAGGTGGATTTCTGAGTTCAAGGCCAGCCTGGTCTACAGAGTGAGTTCAGGACATCCAGGGCTACACAGAGAAACCATGTCTCGAAAAGCAAAAAACAAACAAAAAGCAAACAAACAAACAAACAAAAAAAAAGGACTTCAAATTTAAAAACACAAAAAAAGTAATGTCAATCCACTAATAGTAGATGATTTCAAGAACCCAGTTTCTCCAACAGATAAATCATCAGGAGAAAAAAGGAACAGAGAAAAATCAGAAATAACTGATATGATATATCAAATAGACTGAGAAGATATCTACAGTGTATTCTACCAAAGCACCAAAGAATAATCGACCTACTCAATAGTAAACAGTTTTTCTAAAAAGGACCAAATCCTGAGACTAAACAAATCTTTACAAATTCAAATGTATTGAATTTGTAACTTTGTATATACATTTGGTACCCTATTTGAAGTCCCAGCAATAAAATTTAAAATGGATGACGAACAAATCTTTGATGAATGCACAAATTCATAGAGATTAACCAACTCATTACTGAATGATAAATGGATAAAAAAAGAAATCAAGGCAGAAGTTTAAAAAAAAATCCTGAAACTAGCTAATAATAAAAACACAATATAACAAATATTCCTTGCTATGAGGATATAAACTTGGAGTTATTGCAAGTTGTTATGCAGTGTTCAGATGGGAAGCCAACTCTTTACTGAAGGGATGAGAGGAATGAATCTTGGGGAGGGGAAAGACTAGGAAGAGCAGGGAGAGGAGAAGCTGTGGTCAGGATGTAATAATATTAGAGAATAATATGAGAGAAGAGGGATCATGCCTCAACATAATGAAAGTTATGTGTGAGAAACTCACAGCCAACACTAATCTTAATGATGACAAGCATGAAGCAATTCCACTAAAGTCAGGAATCACAGGGATGACCACTATCCCCATTCCTTTTCAATGATTTAGTTGAAATATTTTCTGGATTAATGAGACAGGAGAAACACAACAAATGAAGGGATAAAAGTAGGAAAATAAGAAGTCAAGCTAACCCTATTTGTGATGATATCAGATACATTAGAGATCCAAAAAATCTTACCAGAAAGCATCAAGATATTATCAATAATTTCAGCCACGTTGTAGGATACAGAATCAACTTGACCAAATCAAAAGCATTACTATATAGCAATAACATATAGACAGAGAAAGAGATTATATGCGTATGCCCCTTTACAATATCCACAAAAAATAAAATATCTAAGAATAAACCTAATCAAAGAAATGAAGAATCTCTGCAATGAAAACTTTAATCCTCTGAAGAAATAGATTAGAGAAGAAAATGGAAAGATATCCCATGCTCATGGATTGGTAGAATTAATATGTGAAAATTAACCTTGTACCAAAAGCCATTGACAGATTCAATGCAAGTACAATCAAAATCCCATCTCATTTCTCATAGACATCAAAAAAACTAAACTAAAATTTATGTGGAACCATAAAAAGACCTCTGAAAGCCAAAGGAATACTGAACCAAAAGCACAGCTCAGGAGAGATTACCATTATAGGTCTCAAGATAAGTTACAAAACTATTATTAAAAACATCATTATGGTACCTGCACAAAAGCAGACATGTAGACCATTAAAACAAAATTGAAATATGAGTAGATGTATCTTTATACATTAATATTTGACAAAGATCCTGAAAATATAATCTGCAGAAAAGAAACCATCATCAATAAACAGTGCTACTAAAACAAGAGGTCCACAGAGGAATGAAATTAGTCCCATATCTACCATTTTACATAGAAACTAACTCAAAATGAATCAAAAACCTAAATGTGAATCCCCAAACACTGAAACTACTAGGGAAAACTATAGAAAGTACCCTATATAATGTATTTGTAGGAAAGGACTTTATGGCTCAAATTCCATTTGCCCAGAAATCAAGGCAATGATTGATAAGTGGGACTTCATATAACATAAAAGCGTCTACACAGCTAAAGATACAATCAATTGAATGAAGAGGAAGCACACAGAATAGCAGAGCATCTTTGCCAGATATAAATCTAACAGAAGATTAATATCCAAAATATACAAAGAGTTAAAAGAATAAAGAACCATAAAAACAATGAATCCATTTAAAACATTAGCCTGGACCTGAACGGTGAGTTTTCAAAACAAGAAAAAAAGTGTCTGAGAAGTATCTCAAAAGCATACTTCTTTCCTAGAAATTAGATGAATGTGAATCAACACAACCTTGGTATTTCATCTTAAACAAGTCAGAATGGCAAATATCAACAAAATAACCCACCTCAAAAGCTGGAGGGGCTATGTATGGGAAAGAGGAAACTCTCATTCACTGTTGGTATAATTGCAAATTCTTGTATCACTATAGAAATCCATGCAGAGAATTCTCAAAAAACTAAAAATAAGTCTACCATAGAACCCAGCAATACCAATCCATGTAATACTTCCCAGAGCACTCACTATTCTACTCCAAGATACTTGCTCAGCCATGTGTTCTTTGCTGTTTTAGTCATAATACTTAAGAAATAAAATCATTTAAATGTCCTTCAACCAATAAATTAATATGAGAATGTGGTATGTATACATGATGAATTAATTACCCAGCTGTAAAAACAAAGCAGTTAATGAATTTTGAATTGTAAATAGAAAAGATTGCATTTAGTGAATTAATCGAGGCCCATAAAGTCAAAGGTCACATGTTCTCTCGCATTAGAATCTCTTCAGACGAAAAGATCTTCACCAATCCTACATCAGATAGAGTGCTAATATCCAATATATATAAAGAACTCAAGAAGTTAGACTCCAGAAAACCAAACAACCCTATTAAAAAATGGGGTACAGAGTTAAACAAAGAATTCTCACCTGAAGAACTTCGGATGGCGGAGAAGCATCTTAAAAAATGCTCAACTTCATTAGTCATTAGGGAAATGCAAATCAAAACAACCCTAAGATTTCATCTTACACCAGTCAGAATGGCTAAGATTAAAAATTCAGGAGACAGCAGGTGTTGGAGAGGGTGTGGAGAAAGAGGAACACTCCTCCACTGCTGGTGGGGTTGCAAATTGGTACAACCACTCTGGAAAGCAGTCTGGCGGTTCCTCCGAAAACTGGGCACCTCACTTCCAGAAGATCCTGCTATACCACTCCTGGGCATATACCCAGAAGACTCCCCACCATGTAATAAGGATACATGTTCTACTATGTTCATAGCAGCCCTATTTATAATTGCCAGATGCTGGAAAGAACCCAGGTATCCCTCAACAGAAGAGTGGATGCAAAAAATGTGGTATATCTACACAATGGAGTACTATTCAGCCATTAGAAACAATGAATTCATGAAATTCTTAGGCAAATGGATGGAGCTAGAGAATATCATACTAAGTGAGGTAACCCAGACTCAAAAGGTGAATCATGGTATGCACTCACTAATAAGTGGATATTAACCTAGAAAACTGGAATACCCAAGACATAATCCACACATCAAATGAGGTACAAGAAGAAAGGAGGAGTGGCCCCTGGTTCTAGAAAGACTCAGTGAAACAGTATTCAGCAAAACCAGAACGGGGAAGTGGGAAGGGGTGGGTGGGAGGACAGGGGAAGAGAAGGGGGCTTACGGGACTTTCGGGGAGTGGGGGGGCTGGAAAAGGGGAAATCATTTGAAATGTAAATAAATTATATCAAGTAAAAAAAAGAAAAAAAAGATAAAAAAAAAGATAAAAAAAAAAGAATCTCTTCAGACATGAGTATATATAATTACAGAAACCATAAAAATAAAGGGTAGCTGTTTCCAGATTAGTGGGGTGTGCTGGATAGTTTGAAGTCAATTTGATACAATCTAGAATCAACAGAAAGGAGGGAGCCTCAATTGAGAAAATATCTCCATTAGATAGGGCTGTACCACTCTGTAGACAATTTTCTTTTCATTTGTTTTTTAAAGTGAAATGGATTTATTTTAAATTATTACCATTACACCATAGTCAACTTCACAGGAAGACAGAGGGAAAATTATTGACCCATGATGCTAATTATAAAACTGTCTATCTCTAACTTGTTTAGTTATAAAGTTTTTTGTTGTTTTTTAATGGATATTTATTTACATTTCAAATGGTATAGCCTTTCTGGGTTTCCCCTCTGCAAACATCCTATCCAATCCCCCCTCTCCCTGATTCTATGAGGGTGCTCCCCCACCCACACACCTACTCACACCCTGGCATTCCCCTACACTGGGGAATGGAGCCTTCATAGGACCAAGGACCTCTCCTCCCATTGATGCCAGATAAGGCCTTCTGCTATATATGCAGCTGAAGCCATGGTTACTTCCATGTGACTCTTTGTTTGATACTTCAGTCCCAGAGAGTTCTGGAGGGTCTGGTTGGTTGATATTGTTGTTCTTTCTATGGGGTGGCAAACCTCTTCAGCTCCTTCAGTCCTTTCCCTAACTCCTTCATTAGGGTCCCCATGCTCAGTCCAATGGTTGGCTGGAAGCATCCTCATCTGTATTGTCAGAATCTGGCAGAGCCTCTCAGGAGACAACTATAACAGGTTCCTGTCAGCAAACATTTCTTGGCATCTGCAATAGTGTCTGGGTCTGCTGTCTGAATATGAGATGCATCCCCAAGTGGGACAGTCTCTGGATAGCCTTTCCTTTGGTCTCTGCTCCACACTTTGTCCCCATGTTACCTTTAGAGAGGAGAAATTCTGGGTTAAAATTTTGGAGATGAGTAGGTTGTCCCAACCCCCAAATGAGGGCCTTGTCTAATCTCTGGATATAGTCTCTACAGGTTCTCCTTCACCTCTGTTGGGCATGTCAACTCATCTCATCCCTGTTGGGTCCAGGAAGCCTCTTGCCTTCCTGGCATCGAGGACTTTCTGATGGCTATCCCCAGTTCCCCAGCCCCCATTGCTACACACCTCTGTTCAATTTCCTGACCCTCTGCACATCATTCCTATCTTTTCCCATACCTAATCCTGCCCTCCCTTTTCCCCTCACTCTCCTTCCTCCCAAGTCTGCCCCTCCATCTACCTCCTGTGGGTATTATGTTCCTTGTTCTCTTTTTAAATAATTTTAATGCTGGTGGTTTTCCCTGGTGGCTGGAAATGCTGAGGCCTGCTCCATATTCTTACACAGTGGGTTTTGATAAGTAGAGACAGTTTATAGTTTTAATGATTTATTATAGAAAAGTAGGATGAGAAAAGAGAGAAGAGAGAAAGAAAAGATAGAGGGATGGCCATGACCATGTGAAAAGAAGGGAAAGAATGGAGAGAGGGGGGCAGAGAGATGGGGCAGAGAGATGGGGCAGAGAGATGGGGCAGAGAGAGGGGGCAGAGAGAGATAAGAAGAGATGGCAGAGAGCTATGTTCCTCATTCTAAGAAAGTCTGAAGCATCCACACTTTGAGTTTCCTTCTTGACTTCATATGGTGTGTAAGTATGGGTATTCCAAGCTTTTTGCCTAGTATCCATCCACTTAATGTGTGTTCTTGGGTTACCTGATATTGTCTAATTCCATCCACTTGCCTAAGAATTCAGGAAGTCATTTTTTTAAACAAAACCAAAAAACTTTTATTTGACAAAAACTAGTTATTTACAGTAGTTTTTTGCTCAAATATTGTTCAATGGGACAACCGTGCTTCTCCAGATTTATCTTAAAAGCAACCTAAGCTGAGACTGCTCTACCCTTCCAACGCCATTTTATTCTAGGAGGGGGCAATGCCAGAATATGTCCCTCCCTCCTCCCCTGCACAGTGCACTGTGGGGCAGGGAAGTTCCTCATCCTAGTATCACCCCCTACTGTAGCATCCTGCAGCAATCATGGGATCTCCCACACAGGTTGGTTAAAAGTAGGTAAACCATAAATTCAATGACGCCACCATGGGCCTTTCCTCAGGGTGATAGATGAGGTTGCTGGATTTCCTCGGGACCAGGAAGCCAGATGGAGGCAGGAAACAGAGCCTAGGAATGCAGTTCCCTACAAATAGCACATCTTTCATTCCACGTGCATAGCAAGGGATGGGGCGAAGCCCCTCAGGAGAGGTGTGGAAGCCTGGTAAGCATCGGGGGCTCACTAGAAAGGCCAGCGTGGTCTTCTGCCTTCCTCTGGGACAGCACTCCAAGTCAGTCAGCATCCAAGAGCCCCATCTGTGCTCACAACCTGGTAAACTGCAGGTAATGAACATCAGGAATCCTCACAACTTTTGGTTATTCAGAACAGAAATATTTTCGCTAATAAAAACTAGGATGAGTGTTTCTTAGGGTATTTAAAGATGGTATATACTGCTGCTGAAAACTAAGCAAAGTAAGCAGAGAGAAGGGAAAAGACTCCCAACTTGAAGGGAGGTGAAACAGACACAGCTCCCAGGCAGCTGGGCCAGTCTCTCTGTACTAGCCTCTCTCCTCCAGGAAGGTGCCAGCTGCCTTTGTGAACAAGTAGCATGTCTGAAGGGTCTCCAGACCAGCAGATGGCTCACTCTTCCCAAAGTAGGAGATGCTGGCACTTGACATTCTTGCCAAGCTCCAGAATAAATACGGAAGGGAAAAAAAAAAAAGGTACAAAGGGAGACCGGGCAGGGGTGTGTCAGCCTAGCTTAACCACCAAAAATAGAATAGAAGCAAGTGTGTCTCTGGTTTTATCATCTGTCTCTGCTGTGTCTAAATGGCTGCCTGGTTTGGTTGGACTTGGGGGTGGCTTTATCCCCTTCTGTGTCTGGTACAAATAACCCACCCCCTGTGGATATTTTCCTTCTGTCTTTTACAAAAGAATAAACTAAACCAAGATTTAAACAACCATTCTAGTCTGAATTAAACTCTACTGCAGAGAATCTGCTGGTCCCTTATATAATCATCCTGTGCAGCCATAGATTACCCCACTTGTCAAGCTCCACCCACCGTGAAAGGTGCTCTTTCCCAACACCTGTGCTTCTGGGCTACCTACTGCCATTAACACAAACCACAACAAAAGGAAAATAAAACAATTTAGCAAAAATCTAAACATTGGACTGCAGTCGGTTCTGTGACATCTGCTGGGCGTTTTCCTTTGTCCGTTGAATAGGTTTGAATGTGCACACCTGGCTCGACCAAAAGAGGTGCAGCTTAGGAGCGGCTTGGACCCAGCTCAAGTCTGAACTTGGCAGCTTTCCTGAGCCTGTCTAGGAAAGCGGGCTGGAGGACAGGTGTCCCAGGGCTCTCTGGAGAAACAGCAACTTCAGCAACACCGTGCCTGACTCTGGTGCCTCAGTCTCCTCGGAGAGGACACTTGAAGGAATGGCACTCAGCAGAGTACAGGTCCCCGTAACAGTGCAGTGCAGCGACATCAGCAGGTGTCTTTCTGCTGAGGACCTCTGAACAGAGATGATCCTGATGCTTGTCAGTGGATTTGTACATGAATAACTCTCTTTATGAAAGAGAAGTGAACCCGGAACCTGGGACATCTGGCCTGAACCGCCTGGGAGCAGGCGCCTGCTCGGCATTTTCTGAGACCAGAGGGAGCAGAGTGTGTAGTAACCATAGTGCTGGATGTTGCTGCTTTTGAAGCTCCATCTCAGCAGCCCTCTGCAGCGCCACCTCCACCAGCAACTTGAAGCTGCTGAAGTCATCCTCATCCTGCTCTGGGGGTGTGGGTGGTGGCCACAAGAGTCCACCTGTGGGGTTTCCAGCCTCTGCCCTAGTCAGCAGGGTTAGCGTGCTACCAGAGGTCACCAGGGCCTTGGGGGATTCCAGCTCCACCTGTAGGAAAGGCACTGCTGGCTTCTCATCTTGGCCAGAGTGGAGTGGCATGGAACACACAGACAAGAAGTGCATGCTGGTGAGGGCTGGAACTGACAGAGCCAGCAGGGAGGGGCTGCTGCCCACATCTAAGGCCTTTACACCCACGACGGGAGAAGATGAACTGATTAGGGTCTTTGCCATACTTCCGAAGCAAATCAGGGAGAAGGTGACGCCGTGCGTAGATGAACCAGTTACAACCCTGCAGCACAGAGAGGTCAGTCTGTCTGGAGAGACTTAGCTTCTGCTCTGAGGGGTTGGCATTGTAGATACAACAGATACAGCCAGTCTCAGAGGATCTTTACTGACTCCTTGAGGAAGTTCCCCCTGCGCTTCCTCTTGTCAGTGACAGGAAGCCTTCATCCTCACCGAGATCTCTATCCAACATGGTATTTAGGGGCTAAGCTGAACCTCTGAGGAGCCTTTGCCACTGCTTTCTGGCCCATGCCACCTCAGTGGGGAGCAGGTCGACCCAGCCTGAGCAGGAGGCTCCCTGAGAACCCTCCACATACCTACCTGGTCTGACACCTGTCTGACAACTCTCAGTTGGAAAGAACCTCCCGGAAGTCATTGTTTTTAATAACTGAGTAGAACTCCATTGTGTAAATGTACCATATTTGTTGTATCCATTCCTGTGCTGAGAGACATCAGGGTCCTTTCCAGTGTCTGGCTATTATACAGAAGGTTGCTATGAACATGGTGGAGCATGTGTCCTTGTTATGTGTTGGAGCATCTATTGGGTATATGCCCAAAGGTTGTACATCTGGGTCCTCAGGTAGTAAGTACTATGCCCAGTTTTCTGAGGAACCACCAGACTGATTTCTACAGTGGTTGTACTATCTTGCAATCCCACCAACAATAGAGGAGTGTTCCTCTTCTCCACATCCTTGCCAGCATCTGATGTCACCTGAATTTTTGATCTTAGCCATTGTGAGTAGTGTGAAATAGAATCTCACTTCCTTGGTTAGAGTCACACCAAGATAATTTTGTCTGATTTGTGACTATTGTGAAGGGTGTTCTTTCCCTAATTTCTTTCTCAGCCTGTTTATCCTTTGAATAGATTTCACTGATTTGTTTGAGTTAATTTTATATCCAGCCACTTTGCTGAAGTTGGTTATCAGCTGTATGAGTACTCTGGTGGAATTTTTGGGTTCACTTAAGTATTCTATCATTTCATCTGCAAATAGTGATATTTTCACTTTTTTTTCCAATTTGTATCCCTTTGACCTCCTTTCTGTTGCCTAAGTCTGTTGCCTAATAGAGTGTGTACAGCCTTGTCTACTCCCTGATGTTAGTGGTATTGATTCAAGTTTCTCTCCATTTAGTTTGATGTTGGCTACTGCTTTGCTGTATATTTTACTATGTCTAGATAGAGGCCTTGAATTTCTGATATTTCCAAGTCTCTTAAAACTAAGAGACTGATTTTTGTCAAACACATTCTCGGCATCTAATGCGACGATCATGTTTTTTTCCTTTGAGTTTGCTTATGTAGCGGATTATGTTGATGGATTTCCATATATTGAACCATCCCTGCATCACTTATATGAAGACTATTCAATTGTGGTGCATGGTCATTTTAATATTTTCTTGGATTCAATTTGCTAGAATTTATTGACTATTTTTGCATCAATAATCATAAGGGAACTTGGTCTGATGTTCTCTTTCTTTTCTGGGTCTTTGTGTGCTTAGGTATCCTGACTTAACTTTAGCACCTTGCATCTGTCTAGAAAATTGTTTATTTCATGCAGATGTTCCAGTTTTGTTGAGTATAATCTGTTGTAGTAGGATCTGATGATTTTTGGAATTTCTTCAGTTTCTGTTGTTACTTTTCCCTTTTCATTTCTGAGTTTGTTAATTTGGATACTGTCTCTGTGCCCTGTAGTTAGTCTGGCTAAGGGTTTATTCATCTTGTTGATTTTCTCAAAGAACCAGTGCCCAGTTTTGTTGGCTCTCTGTGTGGTTCTCTTCGTTTCTACTTGGTTGATCTCAGGCCTGATGTTGACTATCTCATGACGTCTAATCCTTTTGGGTGTATCTGCTTCTTTTGGTTCTGTCAAACTACTAGTGTCTGCTCTCTCCAGTTTCTTTTGTGAAGCACCCAGAAATATGAGTTTTCTTCTTCATACTGCTTTCATTTTGTCCCATAAATTTGGGGATATTGTGCCTTCACTTTTATTAAACTCAAAAAGTCTTTAATTTCTTTATTTATTTCTTGAGCAAGTTACCATTGAGTAGAATGTTGTTTAGTTTCCATGTGTATTTGGGCTCTCTGTTGTTTTTGTTGTTATTGAAGACAAGCCATAGTCCATGGTGATCTGATAGGATGCATGGGATTATTTCAATCTTCTTGTATCTGTTGAGGCCTGTCTTATAACTGATCATATGGTCAATTTTGGTGAAGGTATCATGAGGTTCTGAGGAGAAGGTATACTCTTTTGTTTTAGGATGAAATGTCCTATAGACATCTCTTAAATCCATTTGTTTCATAACGTCTGCTAGTCATTCCTTATCGTTTTTGATAACTTTTGGTTGAAAATCGATTTTATTTGATATTAGAATGGCTATTTGTGCTTGTTTCTTGGGACCATTTGCTTGAAAATCTTTTTTACTCAGAGGTACTGTCCAGCTTTGTCACTGAGGTGTGTTTCCTGTATGCAGCAAAATTCTAGATCCTGTTTCTGTATCCAGTCAGTTAGTCTATGTCTTTTTATTGGGAAATTGAGTCCATTGATATTAAAAGTATTAAGGAATACTACTTGTTGCTTCCTGTTATTTTTGTTGTTAGAGGTGGAATTATGTTTGTGTGGCTAAATTCTTTTCAGTTTGTGGAAAGAATTCTTTAATGCATTTTCTAGGATGTAGTTTCCCTCCTTCTGCTGGAATTTTCTATCTGTTATTCTTGGTAGGGCTGGATTTGTGTAAAGATATTATATAAATTTGGTTTGGTCATAAAATATCTTTCTTTCTCCATCTATGTTAGTTGTAAGTTTTGCTTGGTATAGTAGCCTGGGTTGACATTTGTGTTCTTTTAGTGTCTGTATAACATCTGCCCAGGATCTCTGGCTTTTAGAGTCTCTGTTGAGAAGTCTAGTGTAATTCTGATAGGTCTGACTTATATGGTACTTGACCTTTTTCCCTTACTGCTTTTTTTTTAATTCAACATATTCTTTATTTACCTTTCAAATGATTTCCCCTTTCTTGGATCCTCTCTACCAGAAAGTCCCGTAAGCCCTTTTCCCTTCCCCTGTTCCCCAATCAATCCCTTCCTACTTTCCTGTCCTGGAATTCTCCAACACTGTTGCATTGAGCCTTTGCAGGACCAGGGTCTCTCCTTCCTTCTTCTTGGGCATCATTTGATATGTGAATTGTTTCTTGGGTATTCCAAGTTTCTGGGTGAATATCCGCTTATCAATAAGTGCATACCATGTGTGTTCTTTTGTGATTGGGTCTCCTCACTCAGGATGACATTCCCCAATTCCACACATTTGCCTAAGAATTTCATGAATTTATTGTTTTTAATAGCTGAGTAGTATTCTACAGTGTAAATATACCACATTTTCTGTATCCATGCCTCAGTTAAGGGACATCTGAGTTCTTTCCAGTATCTGGTCATTATAAATAGGGCTTCTATGAACATAGTGGAGCATGTATCCTTATTACATGCTGGGCAATCCTCTGGGTATATGCCCAGAAGTGGTATAATGGGGATATCTGGTAGTATCATGTCCAGTTTTCTGAGCAACCACCAGACTGATTTCGAGAATGGTTGTACCAACTTGCAACCCCACCAGCAGTGGAGGAGAGTTCCTCTTTCTCCACATCCATGCCAGTACCTGCTGTCTCCTGAATTTTTTATCTTAGCCATTCTGAATGTTGTGAGCTGAAATCTCAAGGTTGTTTTGATTTGCATTTCCCTGATAACTAAGGATGCTGAACATTTCTTTAGGTGCTTCTCAGTCATTTGATATTCCTTACATGAAAATTCTTCGTTTAGCTCTGTACCTCAATTTTTAATAGGGTTACTTGGCTCTCTGGAGTCTACCTTCTTGAGTTCTTTATATATCTTGGATCTTAACCCTATAGGGTTGGTAAAGAGTTTTTCCCAAATTGTTGGTTGCCATTTTGTCCTTTTGACAGTGTTCTTTGCCTTACAGAAACTTAGTAATTTTATAAGGTCCCATTTGTCAATTCTTGATCTTAGAGCATAAGCTACTGGTGTTCTGTTTAGGAAATTTTCTCCTGTGCCCATGTGCTCAAGGCTCTTCCATAGTTTCTTTTCTATTAGTTTCAGTGTGTCTGGTTTTATGTAGTGGTCTTTGATCCACTTGCACTTGAGTTTCCTACAAGGAGATAAGAATGGATCAATTTGCATTTGTCTGAATGCTGACCTGATGTTGAACCAGCACCATTTGTTGAAAAAGGCTATCTTTTTTCCATTGTTGTAGCTCCTTTGTCAAAGATCAAGTGACCAGAGGTGTGTGGGTTCATTTCTGGGTCTTCAATTCTATTCCATTTATCTACTTGCCTGTCACTGTACCAATACCATACTAACACAATTGCTCTGTAGTACTGCTTGAGGTCAGGGATACTGATTCCCCCAGAAGTTCTTTTACTGTTGAGGACAGTTTTTAACTATCCTGGATTTTTGTTATTCCATATGAATTTGAGAATTGCTCTTTCTAACTCTATGAAGAACTGAGTTGGGATTTTGATGGGGTTAGCAATGAATCTATATATTGCTTTTGGCAAAATGGCAATTTTTACTATATTAATCCTGACAATCTAAGAGCATGGAAGATTTTTCCATCTTCTGAGGTCTTTTTGGATTTCTTTCTTCAAACACTTGAAGCTCCTGTCATACAGATTTTTCACTTTTTTGGTTAGAGTCACACCACGGTACTTTATATTGTTTGTGGCTGTTGTGAAGTGTGTCATTTCCCTAATTTCTTTCTCTGCCCGTTTATTCTTTGAGATAGACAGAAAGGAAGGTTAGTGATTTGAGTTAATTTTAAATCCAACCACTTTTCTGAAGTTGTTTATCAGCTTTCTCTGATGGAGTTTTTTGGGTTGCTTAAATATACTATCATATTATATACAAATAGTGATAATTTGACTTCTTCCTTTCCAATTTGTATAATTTGAACACCTTTTGTTGTCTAATTGCTCTAGCTAGAACTTCAAGTACTATATTGAATAAAAATAGAAAGAAAGGGCAACCTTGTCTAATCGTTGATTTTTAGTGGGGTTGCTTCAAATTTCTCTCCATTTAGATTAATGTTGGCTACTGGTTTGCTGTATATTGCTTTTACTATGTTTAAGTATGGGCCTTGAACTCCTGTTCTTTCCAAGACCTTTACATGAAAGGAAGCTGAATTTTGTCAAATGCTTTTTCAGCATCTAATGAAATGACCATGTGTTTTTTTTTTTCTTTGAGTTTGTTTATGCAGTGGATTACATTGATGGATTTCTGTATATTGAACCATCCATGCATCCCTGGGATGAAGCTTACTTGATCATAGTGAATGATCATTTTGATGTGTTCTTGGATTCGGTTGGTAAGAATTCTATTGAATATATATGCAATGATATTCATAAGGGAAATTGGTCTAAAGTTCTCTTTCTTTGTTGGATCTTTGTAAAGTTTTGGTATCAGCGAAATTGTGGCTTCATTGAAGGAGCTGGATAGTGTTCTTTTTGTTTCTATTTTGTGAAATGGTTTAAAGAGTATTGGTGTTAGATCGTCTTTGAAGGTCTGATAGAATTCTGCATTAAAACCATCTGGTCCTGTGCTGTTTTTGGTTGGAAGAGTTTAGTTTTCCACTTCTATTTCTTTAGGGGTTATGGGACTATTTAGATGATCTACTTGATCCTGATTTAATTAAGGTATTTGGTATCTGTCTAGGAAATTGTACATTTCCTCGAGATTTTCCAGTTGGGTTGAGAATAGGCTTTTGTAGTAAGATCTGAGGATTTTTTGAATTTCCTCAGTTTCTGTTGTTACAGCTCCCTTTTCATTTCTGATTTTGTTAATTTGGATACTTTCTCCCTGCCATCTTGTTAGTCTCGATAAAGGTTTACATAACTTGTTGATTTTCTCAAACAACCACTTCCTGGTTTTGCCGATTATTTGTATAGTTTTTTTTTTTTTTTTAATTCAACTCGGTTGATTTCGGCCCTGAGTTTGATGATTTCCTGACTTCTACTTCTCTTTGGTGTATTAGCTTGTTTCTGTACTAAAGATTTCAGGTATGCTGTTAAGCTGCTAGTGCATGCTCTCTCCAGCTTCTTTTTGTAGGCACTCAGAGCTATGAGTTTTCCTCTTAGCACTGCTTTCATTGCGTCCCATAAATTTGGGTGTGCTGTGCCTTCATTTACATTAAATTCTAAAAAGGGTTTGATTTCTTTCCTTATTTCTTCCTTGACAAGGGTATCATTGAGTAAAGTATTGTTTAGCTTGCATGTGTATGGACTTTCCGTTGTTTTTGTTGCTATTGAAGACTACACTTACTCCATAGTGATCTAATAGGAGGCATGGGATTATTTCAATCTTCTTATTTGTGTTGAGGTCTGTTTTGTGACCAATTATATGATTAATTTTGGAGAAGGTACTATGAGGTGCTGAGAAGAAGTTATATTCTTTTGATTTAGGATGAAATGTTCTATAGATATCTGTTAAAACCATTTGGTCCAAAACTTCTGTTGGTTTCACTGTGTCTCTGTTAAGTTTATGTTTTAGTTTACATATCCAGTCTGTTAGTCTATGTCTTTTTATTGGGAAATTGAGTCCATTGATGTTAAGAGATATTAAGGAATAGTGAAAGTTGCTTCCTGCTATTTGTGATATTATTTTTATGCTTGTATGGTTATCTTCTTTTGGGGTTGTTGAAAGAAGATTAATTTCTTGCTTTTTCTAGTGTGTAGTTTCCTTCCTTTTGTTGGTGTTTTCCATTCATTATCCATTGAAGGGCTGGATTTGTGGAAAGATACTCTAAATTTGTTTTTGTCATGAAATACCTTGGTTTCTCCATCTATGGTAATTGAGAGATTTGCTGGATATAGCACTCTGGGTTGGCATTTGTGTTCCCTTAGGGTCTGTACAACATATGCCCAGGATCTTCTGGCTTTCATAGTCTCTGGTGAGAAGTCCAGTGTAATTCTGATAGGTCTACCTTTATATGTTACTTGACATTTTTCCCTTACTGCCTTTAAAATTCTTTGTTTGTTTAGTATATTTGGTGTTCTAATTATTATGCAACAGGAGGAATTTCCTTTCTGGTCAAATCAATTTGGAGTTCTGTAGGCTTCTTGTATGTTCGTGGGCATCTCTTTCTTTAGGTTAGGGAAGTTTTCTTCTACAATTTTGTTAAAGACATTTACTGGCCCTTTAAGTTGGAAATCTTCACTCTCTTCTATACCTATAATCCTTAGGTCTGGTCTTCTCATTTTGTCCTGAATTTCCTGGATATTTTGGGTCAGGAACTTTATGAATTTTTCATTTTCTTTGACTCTTGTATCGATGCTTTCTATGGTATCATCTGCATCTGAAACTCTCTTCTTTCTCTTGTATTCTATTGTTGATGCTTGGATCCATGACTCCTGACTTCTTTCCTAGGTTTTCTATGTCCCGAGTTGTTTCCCTTTTTGATTTCTTTATTCTTTCTACCTCCATCTTTAGATCCTGGATGGCTTTGTTCAATTCCTTCATCTGTTTTGCTGTATTTTCTCTCAGTTCTTTAAGGGCTCCTCCCTGTTTACTTATGTTCCTCTGTATTTCTTTAATGGAGTTATTTATGTCCTTCTTGAAGCCCTCCATGAAGCCCTACATCAGCATCATGAGCTGTGATTTTAAATCCAAGTCTTGCCTTTCTGGTGTGTTGGGGTATCCAGGACTTGCTGTTATGGGAGAATTGGGTTCGGATGGTGCCATGTTGCCTTGATTTCTGTTAATAACTTTCCTATGTTTGCCTTTTGTCATCTGCTTATCCTGGTGTTAGTTGGTCCTGCTTTCACTGGCTGGTGCTTATCCCTCCTGTGTGCCTGTAAGCTCATCTCAGCACCTGTGGGTGACCAGCTTTCCCCTGGCACAGATTGATGTGGGGCTGCCCAGATCCTGTGTACAGGTCGGGCTCTGGCATACCGAGTCCCAAGTGATCTTACACTTGGGTGTTCTCTGCATTCCTGACTACAACAGTTTGCTCAGTCACAAGAGAGAAGATGTTGGCCTCACCTCTAATCAAAGGACTCAATGAAGAGCAGGTATCCCCTAGTAGGTGCACAGATGGCTGTGGAAGTGGTGACCAGCTCCTGGGTGCAGGTTGGACCCTGGGGTGGCATGTCCCAAGAGCTCTTCTACTCCAGTGATCCCTGTGTACCTGTATGCACCTCTACACAGTCACAGGAGCAAAGATGACAGCACCTCACCTAAGTGCAGGACTCCCTCTAACCTCCTCCCTGCATGGCAAATGGCCCCTTTCAGGGTAGGTGCCCAGCTGGCTGTGCTGCTGCAGAGCTCCTTGGTGCAGGTGGAGTTCTGGCAGGGCATGTCCAAAGGGATCTTCTACTTGGATGATCCCTGCACACCTGTCTGTCCCTCTACACAGTCACAGGAGCAAAGATCCCCTTACTGCTTTTAATATTCTTTCTTATTTTGTGCATTTAGCATTTTGATTGTTATGTGACAAGAAGAATTTCTTTTCTCTTCCAGTCTATTTGGAGTTCTATAGGCTTCTTCTATGTACATGGGCATCTCTTTCTTTATGTTAGGGAAGTTCTCTTCTATAATTTTGTTGAAAATATTTACTGGCCTTTTGAGATGGTCCAACAAGACTATAGCTACTCCAACAAGGCCACATCTCCCAATTGTGTCAATCCCTATGGTCCTCTGGTACCATTTTCATTCAAGATACCACAGGGAGAAAGCTAGCAAGCAGCACTCTTCCATGGTCTCTGCATCAACAATTGCTTCCAAGTTCCTGCTGTGTTTTTGAGTTCCTGCCATGACTTCCCTGAGTTTTAAGCTGAAATAAATACCCATGTGACAAAAAAAAGATTTAAAAAATGTACATGTGACTGTATAAATATACATGTATATATTAAATGGAATGAATGTGGTGGTTTGAAAGAAAATGGCCTCCATAAGCTCATAGAGAGTGCCACTAATAGGAGGTGTGGTTTTATTGAAGTAGGTAGGGCCTTGTTGGAGAAAGTGTGTCACAGTCACTTCTTGCCTCCTCTGGATCCAGATATAGAACTCTCAGCTATATCTCCAAGACAGTTTCTGCCTATACATTCTCATGTTTCTCATGATAATAACTAAATTGTAAGCCAACCCCAACTAAATGTTTTCCCTTATAACAGCAGCTATGTCATGGCTTTTGGTTACAGCAATAGATACTCTAACTAAGGCAATGAAATTTGTTTTATTTGGACTGGGAATGTCCCATCTAAGAGCCAAACACCACCTAACAAAAATCCCATCGCCAGGCATGTGAAGACCTCCTTTGAGTTGTTAGTCAAGATGATTCAAGAGGCTCTCTTAATATTATTACTACTGCCCATGGGCAGACACCAGAAATGGAAGCTAAACTCCCAGAAGACATTGTGCATTACAGACATACTTTCCAAAGACCCCTGAGCTTGGATTAACCCAAATAGCTCCTCCTTGAGTACTATCTTTCATGGTTCCAGAAGAGGTACCATACAAGTTTCCAAAGGAGATAAGTATCCATTATATTGTTACATGCATATACATATACATATCTCTACTCAATCTCTATCTCTAAAAATATTCATATATATATATATATATATATATATATATATATATATATTTCTACATATATCCACCTCAGTCTATGTGCTCTTACCTGAATGTATGTCTGGAGGTTAATTATTGGGTATTGGATGACAGTTGGCATGCTCTTTCATGGGAAAGACCATTCTCTTGTTTTCACCATTCCTTCATTAACTGTAGTTGTTTGTTTTAGGATTGAGGCCTCATGGAATTTTCCTCATCCACTTTGGCATGATTATTTTTGCTGTCCTTGTGCAGCTCATTTTAGGGTAGCCATACTTGTAAGACTTCAAGGGTATAGCCTCTGACTCTCCTATGAGACAGACCCACAACAAGCTTACTGAACATCTTTGGCTCTTACAACCCTATGCACTGTGAGAAAACACCAAAAATGATTTATTCATTCTATTAGGGATAGATGCTTTTATTATTTAAACATTTAGACTATTATAGTCAATTCTGCTATATATATTATTACCTGCATTTGTTTTTTCACAGTGACTAAAATTTATAAATATATAGATTGTTAATGACAGAGATTTAACATAAAGATAAACAAAATGAAAAATATACATTCTTCTAAGTGCTAACATGCAAATTAAGCAGTTACTTCCTAAGCAGTAACATTTTTAGTCCCGTTAAAACATAAACTTCCAACTGAAATGCCTATAAACTGTTATTTTTTATTTGTTTTGGCAGAAGAGCATATTATTCTTTTTCTCCTCTAATGTATTTAGAATGATCACTGCACCCTCTCTTCTCTACTCCAAATCTCACCCTTATGACCCCTCTCCCCAAACCTCTCTCCCTTTTTCCTCAGAGAATAGGTACCAACTCTCATATGCACCAACCAACCCTGAGACATCAAGTCACAGGAGTAATAAGTATATGACTGAGGCCAAACAAGGCAGCTCAGCCATGAGAAAGGAATCCAAAGGCCCACAACAGAATTAGAGACACCCCCCCCCCAGCTGCAATTGTTAGGAAACCCACATGAAGAACAAACCGCCCATCTGCTGCATACATGTAATGGGCCTAGGTCCAGCCCAAGCACACACTCTAGTTGGTGGTTCAGTCTCGGTGAGCCCTTGTGGACCCAGGTTAGTTTAGTCTTAGGTTTTCTTGTGGTTCTCTTGACCACTCCAGCTCCTTCATTTCTTCCCCCCACTCTTCCACAAGACTCTCAAAGCTCCACCTCCTGTTTGGCTATGCATCTGTTCCGAGATACTAGATGAAACTTCTCAGAGACACTGATGCTGGGCTCCTGCCTGCAAGCATAGGAAATATAATAGGACACTAATAGTGTCAGGGTTTGTCAGTCTCCCATGGGATGCTTCTCAAGTTGGGCCAGTCTTTGGCCAGTCCTTTAATCTTTGCTCCATCATTATCCCAGCACTTCTTTTGTATAAATTTTTCATTTTAATTTTAATTTATTTTATTTTCTTTATTCTTTGTTTACATTCCAAATGATTTCCCCTTTCCCAGTTCCCCCATCCCCATAAGTCCCATAAGCCCTCTTCCCTCTGCCCATTCCCCAATCAACCCCTTCCCATCCTCTACATCGTCCCAGCACTTCTTGTAGGCAGGAAAAATTTTGTGGGTGTGTTTATGTTCCCCTCTCCCCATTGGAAGGCCCACCTGGCTACAGAAGATACTCTCTTCATATGTCCCATATCCCTTGCTCCATATCCCCAGCTGCTAGTAGTATCAGCAAAGGCCACCCGCAAATGGCCCCACCATTAAAGTCTCAACTCACAACCACAACTATTACCTGCATTTCGTGGTGCCTACAATTCTTAGGTGTTACATAAACTGAGAATATATTTTAAAAATACATATGTGTGTATACATATATATGTATGTATATATATATATATATATATATATATATATGTGCATATAATATTCTTTTAAAGACCATGAATTTCAAAGAAAGAAGGAGCAGTCTATGGCAGGATTTGCCAGGGGTTAGGGGAGGGTGATGCAATTATCATCTTAAAAGCAAAATAAATCACTTTCAAAAGTTGATAAATTTGTAATTTAAACCATAGATGAGTTATCAGCAAGTATAAACAGAGAAAGTATGAAAGTATAAATGAGAATTCCTGGAATGATGGTGTGTGCACACAGACTGATTAACTGATTAAAACTTCAATGATTGTGGTGAAGTAGGAATCTTGCAGGTCCAAAGCTTTATTCAGTTTATCTTGGGCTATCTTTGGTTCCCTAGCCATTTCTGCCCACTCTTGAAACATCCTGTGACTAAGAGATAAAAATAATTTGAAACACACTAACTTAACAAAAGCCTAGTTTCCACCAATCAAAGGAGTAAGAACACACATTTCTCCTCACTTTGTTATTGCCTACCTACTTGATATACAGATCAATGGCTATGAAAACTGTTTTATGTCTTTCTTTGTTCTGTTATAATAAAAAGTTCATGAAATTGCTACCTTATTGGAACATGCTATTTGGAAAAAACCTAAATCTATGTTCCAAGGCTAGTAATGTTTGGCTCAAGAATAAGCCACCTCTTTTATTAAAGGTAACAGATGTTTCTTTCATTCAAAGATATCAAGATAATTCTAAAATTATACATTTTCCACTAAAGAAAGTTTCCTTTATGAAGCAACATGGTCTCTAGCAAAAACGCAGGCAAAACTTAAAAGAACTAAAGTGCAATCAGCCAACTCATTAGTTCCATGCATATGTGATGTTTGGCTTTTCCGGTGTGATTGCTTCATGTGCCATCATAAACATTCTAGAGGACATCAAGGTGATTTTCCTAAGAGAGTTGCATTCCACCAGCCCAACCAGAACTTCTCAATCTTGTAAGAGAACACATGTCTGTAAATAGGGTTTAGGAATACAGATATCCTATGTAAAAATCATCTCCTTCATTAGCATAGATAGGGTTTTCTCATTCTAACCAATAAAGGTCCTAGGAGATCCATGTTTAGAAAGTAGGCTGTAAGACAAACAGATAGTATTCTTTTACTATTGCAGACATCACCTTCCTGTCCTCATGGACACTTCTGCAGGAGAAGGGGGAAAATAGTTCAGAGTAAAGAGGGGGAGAGCAGAAGACATAGAACACTGACATTATCTGGCATGATACGGAGGATTTTTATGACACAGCTAATAAGGTAAGTGGACTACTTTTCTGAAATACTGCTATAACTTTATAATACATTCCGAACACAAGAAAATTATCAGCCTACTAAAGAATTATGACTTAAGAGAAGCATATACCTATAGTACCAGAAGTCATATACCATCTGTCCTTAAGGCTCAGAGGTTTTGTAGAAGAAAGGACAGAAAAATTACAAGAACCAGGAGACAAGGAAGTTTGCTTTTAGAGTGTGACTTATAGAAATATCAAGGAGGCTCTACCCATAAAGTCTTATTAACATGGCTACTTGAACCCAGCCTGAAGAATGATGGCAATAATGTATAAGATAACATGTGAAGAGGAAAGCTCATGAAGCCTCAAGCCTAGGCTTATAACTATGGGTACCTGAGGAATGGGAACTATGGGAATTCGGAGAGTTGGAAAACTGGTTAATGGTTAGCCAATATTGGGGTAAACTCTGAGATCATGTATTAACAAACAACACACTACTTGCTGGGTGTATATTGTTACGTATACATATATGTGGAACAATTTACAAAATAGAGGCCATGAATTTGAGGAGAGTTCATGGAAGGTGTTGAAATAAGAAAGGAGAAGAGGGGAATAAGATAATTTACAATTTCAAAACCTAAAACACATATATTTTAAAACCTATACAACTATTTAGCAAGAACATCTCCTAATTTCTGATAGTTTCATATAAACCCCACAAAGGTAACATTTTTATTTCCAGATATGTGTCATGGATAGCTCAGAAAGTACAATCAAATTAAAATAGTCTCGTTTATTTTCTAATCCCTGATTCCTGTTTGTTAAAGAAGGAAAGTAGTAAAAGAACAAAAACCAGAAGTAAGTAAAAACTGTGGCATTGAAATTTTTCTGTGCTCAGGTAGAGTTACAAATGTTATTATGCAAATCAAAGGATGCAAACACAGCTGTTCAAATGATCATAGTTGAACTGCCTCAATTTGAACTCAGCATTTTAAAGGAAGTTATGAGATTCCCAAAGGAGTAATAAAAGAAAAGTGATTTTCCACAGTTTTTATGTTGTTTTAATTTAATATATAGGCAATATTTCAGTTTTTCTTAAATATTGTTATTGCCATTATAATTTTGAATATATAATAAATGATTTAGATATACCAATTTCTAATACTAACCAGAATGCTTCCTTTATTTAGTTAAATAAAAATGCCCAGAGACATGCCTACAAGCCATCCTAGTATTCCCAAGTGATGCTGGTTTGTTCCAAGTTGATCAGCACACCATGAGATTAGTGACATCACAGAGAGCTGTCTATATGGCCTGATTGTTGTCCCAAACAACAAACAAACACAAGTTTATCATAAAAAGACAGGAGATATGTAGTGTTTGGGCAGAACTCTGAAAGAATAGGACATAACACAAGTTTAATGGTTATGCAAAAAAAATGATTACAACTTTACTGGACAAAAACAAAAACAAACAAAATCCTATCCTAAAGATGAAACCAGGATGCAGCAGATATCCAATATAGGCTTCCAGACTTTTTGAAATGTTCAATTTTTGTAAACAGCATGGATGGACACAGTATAATATAGGTTTTTCAGGAATCTCATCTCAAAATATAAGAAAATTTTGAAGTAAAAATACTATACCTTATAAAACCTTGCAACATATGTATATTGCAATATAGTGAATATATATATTCAAAATAAATGCCAATTTTTAAATTAGGCTGATGTTTTTTTCAAACAAATAGTTATTTTAAAAGAAATAAATTAAAAATGTAATGCTGTTCTTTAAACATAATCTTTTTTTATTCTTCATTAACGTGGCTAACATCCTTTTGAACTAATTCATGTTTGAGCCTATAATATCAGCTAGTGCATACTTAAGTACTCTTATTTATCTCACTTTCTAAGAAAGAATTACTCCTGGTAAAAAGTCAAAGGTTAGCATTATGTATGGTTTTATGACTTGTTTTAGGCAGGGCCTTCCTAAACTATCCTGGATGGTCTCAGACTCACAGTTCACCTAACCCAGTCTTCTAAGCAAGGGAGATTAAAAATTGTACTGAACTTGCTTCACAGTTTCTTGTTTTTAGGTGAGTAGTACCCAAGTGTTAGATTTTTATCTTTTCTAACTGAAATTCCTACATTTTAAATTGTTGGCTCACAGGAGAAGGACCCAGACATCGAGTAAATAACTGAATTAAATTTCCCAAAGCAATACAGCTTGTTAAAATATCATTTGTCATATAACTCATATCGTATTCATTGTGTGATTATGGAGCTCATATAGAGAAATAAGCCTATTTTATTAAAGGTAATTGATGGTTTGAATATGAATTGTCTATCATAGCTTCATGTGACTGAGCACATTTTTGCCAGTTGGCAGTGCTGTTTTGGAAAATTATGAAACCTTTAGGTCTTGCTGGAAAAAGTAAGCCACTATAGCAGGCTTTGAGGCTTTATAGACCAGCCCAACTTCCTGCTTTCATCTGTTTCCTGACTGGGATGCAGTATGTTCAACTGGCCTTCTGCTCATGTTATCATGTCTTCCCTATCTGAAGCCAACTCTTTTCCACCAAGATGGAATGGTGCCCTCAAATTATAACACAGAATAAGATTTTCTTCCCTTAAATTGATTCCTATCACATAAACTAAAAAATGATGAAATTTTGGGGAGTCACTTGATCTTGAGCACTCTAATCTCACTCTGAGTTACTCCTCAATATGTTCAGAATTGAATGGACTATGAAGTGGTGATGGAAATTGTGAAAGGCAGACTCTATTTGGGAGAAGTGTGTCACTGGCTACATGCCACTGAGAGATATGTGCTCATTATATATAACTCTCAACTTGATAGAACTCAGGATTACTCAGCAAGAGTGATACTGAGGAATTGTCTTAGATTCTACAAGACTCTAGAGAATCTATGCTCTAATAGTTAACGTTGGAATATGAATATGTCTGCAGGACATTGTCTAGATTGTTAATTGATATTGGAAAATCCAGGCTGTTTGAAATCTAGGAAGAAGGTAGGCAGCAAGGGTACATTCATTCCTCTCTCTTCTTGTTGGTAGCTACTGGTTGTATCAAGCTCTTATCTCTATGATTCTTTTGGAATGATGGTCTGTAACCTAGAACTGTAAGTCAAATAGCTCTTATCATCCCCTAATTTACATTTAGTCATGATGTTTTATCATGATTTATCTCTTTGGTGGTTTAGTTTTGTTTTGCCTGCTGAGCCACTGAATAAACCATCTCTTCTGCCACATGCTCCTGTCACAATGATGTTCTGCCTTACCTCAACAAACATGGAATAATACCTCCAAATTGTCAGCCAAAATAACATTTGACCCTTTAAGTTTCTGCTCTCTGTAATTTGTCTCAACACTGCAGCAGTGCTGACTAGCACAATAGTCACAGCTTGGGTGTTTTCATTTGTTCATGTCTTGTACACATATATGAAAAATAGATCATATAGTAAAAATATACTTCCATGATTTTTTGGTTACTGCATAACTGTTAAGTTTGTATTTCTGACAAGAATAAAAGAAAATTATACTTAATAGTAAAGGATATTTACAATTAGGTACAAAAAATATTTATTATCAACAGCATTTGTTTCAATTTTGTGTATGTAATGAACTCCTTCACCTCATTCACAACAGCATGTTATCTTCTCTATGATGTTGCACATAAATCTCTTCCACCAAATCACAAGCAAAAATGATGTCTTATTTTGTATTTTGTTTCCTTACTCAAGCCTGTGTATTATTGCACTACTATCCAGCCACAGGGTTATACTGTGTTTATTTCGGGCAGTTTAATATTCTCTTTATACTGTAAATTTCTCAAGAGCAAAGTTTGTACCTTCATTCATCTTTCTATGCTTTACTCACTAAAAGATTTATGGGAAGGGAAGCGTTTGCTAACTTAAATTTAGGCTTCCAAATACTTCATGCTTTGGAAGACATGTAGCAGATTCTTCATAGTAATGTTAATTATTATCCATATATGAATAGATAAATGAGGTTTTACAATATTGATAGTTTACTTGATTCATCTTAATATTCAAAACTTTTCTGGTTTTAAAACATTTATTAAAGGTAAAGTTATGTATGATTTAAAGTTTCTCTGCACAGCCCTACAGAAGCAATATATATGAATAAATTGGATGCCAATGTTAACATAGCTACCACTAACATCTCTAAGAACCAAGGGAAGCTATTAGCTCCTAAAGTGAGCATAGAAAGGAATCAGAATTTAACTGGTCATTTGCTTTTATAACGTTATTTTTAGTACGCAGGTATACCTTTTGCCCGATACACATGAATTACTTCAGCTTCAAATAAGTCATACTATGTACCACCTTTAGCAATGCTCTCTCTCTCTCCTCTCTCTCTCTCTCTCTCTCTCTCTCTCTCTCTCTCTCTCTCTCTCTCTCTCTATCTATCACACACACACACACACACACACACATGCGTGCATGCACACCTCACCCCACACACACAATATATATATATATTCTTCTCCCTGGCACCTTACATAATGAGTCCTTACATACTCTTCAGAATACTCCAAATGTGCTTTGATAAAGCTTGTATTATTTCATCTTCTAATATCAAAAAAAGGGACGGCTGTTGTCTTCTCATTTCATCTGTAGCCATGTGGTCCCACAATGATGTCAGTGCTCTATTTTATTTATTTTCATGTGGATACTTTACCTTTAAGTTTTATGAGGGCTGAATCTATGTTTTATTCATAATTTATTTGCCACCTATCAAGTAGTTAATAGAATGCTAATATAAATGGATGGCATAAATGGTTGCATAAACAATGTGAAAACTTTCTTAACCTAAATTATCTTAACAAACATCAAAAAATATAAAAAGAAATCAGAGGTAGTAGCACATAATTTTAATCTCAGTATTTGGAGAAGGCATGAGTATCAGCAGTTTGCGGCCAATTTGGACTATATGTGAGACCCTTTATGTAAGCAAAAATACATAAATAAGTAAAGCTGATACATGTGTATTTGGGATCTAATACTTCCAGATAACTCTGAAGAACACACATTCATAGAAAATATGAAATATGTTTCTACATCTTGAAATTATGAATATATATATATATATATATATATATATATATATCATTCCTGCACTTACTTTTCTGTTTCTACATAACTCTATAGTTTGTTTTGTATAACCAACCCCAAATATCAACAGCCAAAAAATAAAAGGTTGGTTACAACAAACAGTTAGCTAATCTGGTAAAATGGAACATGATGATTCAACTTTGTTGTCAGTTGGGCTGGATTTAGAATTATCAATGAAACATGTCTTCAGATGTGTCCATGAGGATGTTTGCCTAAGGGTTTAACTTAGGTGCTGACACCTTTGCATGGGGGAAGTCCTTGAGTAAATAAACAGGAGGAAGCAAGTGATGCAGCATCTTCATCTGTCTCTACTGCCCAACAGTGGATACAACATAAGCAGCCACCTCATGCTGCTTATGTCATGGCTTCCTGCTCAAGAAGCACTGTACCTCCAAACCATGAGCTGAAACAAATGCTCATTTGTTTAAGTTGCTTGATGTGTATTTTGTCACCCAGTCAAGGAAAAACAGGGTCAACATAGGATGTTTCATTCAGGTAAATAAATCCCCACTACAAATATATGCAAAGCTATCATTACATAAACATACACTATCTTATCATCATCAATATTATTGTTAAAAATTATGGCATATTAGAACCATGTTAAAGGTAGTTGTTATTTTAGATATGATGAAGTGTAGTGCAAACAAAATAAGAAGACATCAGAAATTCTATTGGAAACTGCATCCAGTACTTGAAAGCCCAAATCGTTTCCTGGGTTTTAGTCATTTTCCCCATTGCAATGGGGTCAGTATGAAAGGTCTGAAAGAGATGAAGGAATGATAAATGCAATGAGAGGACAGGCTGGGAAAATTACTCTGAGACACATTATTTGGGTTTCAAATAAAGATGTTCTCTAAAGGAAAGAAAATTGGTAGTCTCAGTTTGCTCCCTATCAATTCTTACAGTCAACTCCTGTAGTGGAGATGCAATTTGAATGCAACAATGTGTTTCACGTATTGAAATCACTGTGGAAATGTGTAGTGAGCTCCAGTTGGGGAGCTATTGTGTATTATCCGTTCACTGTCAGTAAATGCATGTATTCATCAGATATCTGCAGCATCCCAAGATACTCAACAAAATTTAAATATTTTAGAAAATAAAAATAGTTTGCAGTTCTCTATTAGTAGCCTCAAAGGCATCAGGCTAGGAACAAAATAAACACCAAATCTTAAAATCTGAAGGCTCCATCACCAGAGTACCCAACTTGGCAACAGATTGGCTAGCATTTACTGGAGAAATTGAACACGCAATATAGCCATTAATAAGCTTATTTTCAGAATGGAAAACAGTGTCACTTAATCAAAATATAATTCATTGATCTGAAAAATGATCTGTTGGCACAAAGTCAAGTGAGTATTATGGCTTATTTCCAATTAAGACAGGTTTCCTTTTCCCTACAACTTAACAGCTCACTTTTAAAAACCTATTTATACAATTTAAATAAATACAATGTACTAAATTTTAAAACCCATCTTAATCTCTTCCCATTTTCATATTTTGAAATCCCTTTTTTCTGTTGGTTTTAAAGGAAAATGTTAAGTGGTGAGGGCCTGCCATCTAGTGGTATACAGGAAGCATTCCGAAACACTACCTGAATACTATTCCGAAACACTAAAATTACTTTCCCCAGAAAAAAAAAAAAAAAAAAAAAAAAAAAAAGTGGTGACTAAATTCTAAAAATGAAACCCTGGTTAATATAATCATGCATTTATTCTCTTACTTGTTTCAATAAATCAAATTTCAAACCAGCTAGTACTACCAAGAGCTAAGCTAACCATGTAGAATGCAGAATTCACTAAATCACAGTTCTTCGTAGAAAATCACTTCCCTCTTCTGTGTATTATTAATAGTATACAAATATGTTTTGTAGCATGCATTTGCTTGATTAATGGTTTGAGATTTTGAATATTATTCCTTGAAAAGATAGACTACTTAAAGGCTGTGCCACTGAAAATTTTTCAAGAGAGCATGCCAAAAGCACACAAATCTCATAAATACTTCTTTGTTTAGTCATTCAAAACTCAAACCATCTATTTCAATATATTTAATGACCCTTTTAAATATCGCCATCTACCAAGGAATGAAAGACATAAATGTACTTCGAATGAGTTGGTTCCTTAACAGACGCAGGGGACACAAAATAGTGGGAATGTTCCCAAAACACACATACTAATTTGACCACTTTGATACTGATACATAACAAAAAATATTTAGTATAATCTCAGATTTCAATAACCCTCCTATAATACCTACTACTTTACTGACTCTATCAATGTACAAACTTCTCAGATAGTGAGACATAATATAAAAGCTTTATTAAATATAGAGTCAAAGTATCTATGCCATCAAACTGATCATATCAAAACAGGGAGAGAAGAAAGTGTGGACTTGATAACAATTAGGCTTGAAAAGTTAAACAATGCTGGATGATATTACCCATTGGCCAGTGCTGCATTGAATGGTCAGGATTCTCTTTGGAGGTTAATGGCTATTCAAGGTTGTTCAAAGCAATCTTGCCCCTGAATCATGATGTGGCAATTCATCATTCAATTTTTAAATTAAATGTCAGTTTTTCAGAAATCATTTTTTCTTCTTAAAACTAATTTTAAATTAGTATACAAAGTCATGTGCTTCATCGTGGTGTATTTTTTTATAAAGATGTGTCTGTACTTTGTTCTAATTCATACACATTCCCCACTGTCCATGATATATTTCTTGAACACCCATTTCATTTTTTTAAATCATTCTATTCATTTATATATCAAATGAACTCTCACTTCCAGGTTACCCCTCTACCCATCCCCCATCCCATGATATGCTGCTTCCCAATTAGTATTTCACCACCACCATATTCCACATCTGCCCTCCCCCTCCCTTTGCCTGTATGAGGGTGCTCCCCCACCTACCCACACTCTCCGACCCCACTGCTCCAACATCCCCCCTATGCTGAGGTATCAAACCTCCTCCGGATCAAGGGTCTCCCCTCCCATTGCTGTAAGGTAAGGCCATCCTCTGCTATATATGTGTCTGGAGCCATGGATCCCTCCAGATACACTCCTTAGTTGATGGTCTAGACTCTGGGACCACTGAGGGAGCAGTCATTGTTCTTCCTATGGGGCTGCAATCCCTCTCCACTCCTCCAGTCCTTCCAGATTCCCCATCAGGTTCTGTGAGCTTAGTCTGATCATTGTCTGCAAGTATCCACATCTGCACTGTTCATTTGCTGGCGGGACTTCCTAAGGAACCACCACACTAGATTCCTATCAGCAGTGCCTCTTGACCAGGGCAACAGTGTTGGGTTTGGTGTCTGCAGACATGATGGGGAAGTCCCCAGTTGACCCCTCCTTCACTCTCTGTTCCATTTTTTTGTCCCTGTTCTTCCTTTGGACAGCAACATTTCTGGGTTAAAAACTTTGAGATGGGTGAGTGGCCCCATCTCTTGACCAGGGGCCATGCCTATCTACTGGAGGTAGTCTCAACAGGTTCTATCTCCCCCATCTCTGCACATTTTGGCTCATGTCACACACTTTGGTCCTGAGAGCCACACGTTTCTGTGGTGTCTGGGACCCTCCAGTGGCCATCCCCAGTTCCTCATCCTCCTTGATAGATATTTTTGTTCCATTTCCTGACCCTCTGTACCTCTCTCACATCTCTAGTTGAACACCCATTTCAAGCTTCACTAACACATTATACTCTTTTACATGATTACATTTGCATCTTTTACTTCAAATGATATGTCATCATTTATTTGCTTCTTTATAGATTTGCCACCTGTGAATTTGACACAATAAAAGCAGAAGAAAAAAGTAGCATGTCTTTAACCACTGTAAATTCTATAAAGTTTGATGGGGTCTAATGTCTACTAGATGTCATAAATTTCTTGAGTGATGACACAAAGATATTTTTAATAGTTATTTTTCATAGCAATACTCTGAATGAAGCAAGATCTGAAGATCTGACTTTGAAAGTGTTAATCTAAACACTACAACAGAAACAACAGATGGCTGGCCAAATCTAGCTGCCACCTTTGTTAGATGATGTAGGAAAACAATGTATTCAAGTGACAGTTTCTGACTATCATGACACAGATCTATAGCTGTGTTGATAGTTGATTAGTTGTCATAGAGACAAGCTCAGAAGCATAAAAATTTTCTCCCATGTATCCTTACAGAAACTGCCTTTTCTATTTGTTATTTAATAGTGCTAAGATCAAACTCCAGGCCTAATCCATGATGCCAGTCAAGGGCTTTTCATTGAGTAGTGCCTGGCTAACTACCATTTCCTTACACACACACACACACACACACACACACACACACACATGCACACACGCACACACACACACACACACACACATGTAAAAACCATGAAGTCTGAAACAGAGTTAAAAGAATAGGTGCAACATTAGCTTTAAACAAGATTGGGTGTTCAGTGGTGGTACATATGCAATTCAACTGCCTCTCCACATGACAGTCCACCCCCTGTGTCTTTCTTGCAGCTAGGACCCCAGGATTTATATAACATTTTAGTAACAGTTTACAATTCATGTTACTGCTGTGAACATAAATCTTTGGGCTCTTTCCATCATTAATATAAAGGTAAAGACATCTCACACATGCATTCTTTAGACAATACTCCAAAACTCTGAAATTATGTACATTGATTGAAATGGTTTTTCTCTTGTTACTTCATCTGCAGTTCACAAAATATATTAAAATGTGAACAGTTTTTGTTGGAGTCCTACTAAATTGCAATGTACAACAGAAATAGTGATCTGTCTATCTAAGATAACTGGATGTTTTAAAATAGGCATTTAATACATTTAGCCTTCCAGACCACAGCAATGGCTGCTAGAAAAGGAATATGTCTACTGTTCTTGGACTTTTAAAATTAAAATCAAAATGTTACTTACGTGTTCAGCTGGCAATGGAGGTTTGTTACAGAATAAGAAATCATATACTCTTCACCTTCTAAGCCCCTTTGAGGTAGTAGAAAACTGAATGCTTGACACCAAAGCCTTATATCGTGGCAAGGACTCCTGTCTGTGTCAACATCCTAGCTTTCAAAAGGTGGCAATTTACCAATTCCATAAAACAGCTATAGCATGCACAATGACAGTGACAAATGGCATATGTTGTTATAGCAACAGCATTCCCTGCTCTGAGGTGAAAAGTCATTGAGACATCTGATTACAAGGGACAGAATAATGCATTTGAGGACAGGATTACTAGGAACTCGTATTCCCTCATGTCTTGCCTTTCTCTACTCAAGTATATCCTTGATTATTACCTTAACCATAAAAAACACTTTTATTTTTAACCATAAAAAAACCTAAAGAGGTTAGTGATACAAAACCAAAATAATAAATTCATTGGCAGCCACAGTTATTACCGAGAAACTACATAATACTTGAAACAAAAATGGTTTCCCAGCAATTGAAAAATTTGCAAAATAATCTTATTACAATAGCCTAAAACTACTTCTTTAATCTGTAGTCAAGAGCTGGTTCTTTTTCTTCTGTGATCAAAAGGTAGGTACATTGACATATTTATGCAGTGAACTCAATCTACCAAATCTTTTACCACCTTCTAAGACTTCAAAAAATCAAAATGTTTGCCAGTGACTATGAAAAGCCACTTTTCACATTTCACTAACATTCATAATAAAAAATTTCTTCTCAAAATGTAATTCTTACTCAAAACATGTATCTATTACTGTGCAGATTTTCTTTCGGATTCTTTTTTCTAAGTGGATTTCTGGAAGGCAAAAATAACTCTAAAGGATTCATTGACTTACACCAAACTGACCTGGAGATTAGGATAATATCTGGTAATGGGGAAGACACAAATGTAATTCTCTATTTGTGAACCATCTCTTCTCCTTTGGAGAAAAGTAATAACTAATGCTTAGATCTTTTGAGAAGAACAAGCCAGAAAAATCTCAATGCTGCATAAACAGTTATGAATGTAGGAGTAGATAGAGAGGTGGAGAGTATCTCTCAAGGACTGAAACTGAGCTGAGAAGTGAAGGTTAAGATGAAAAATCAGGTGTCCAGGTAGTGGCCACAGAAAGAACCCATAACCTGATGCTAAGAAGGAATTGTTCAGCGTGCAGCCCAACATTTGGCTGAGCACAGGGACCCCAATGGAGGAGTTGGCTAGGAGTGAAGAATCTGAAGGGATCTGCAACACCATAGGAAGACCAACAATATCAACCAACCAGAGCACCCAAAACTCCCAGGGACTAAACCACAGCCACAGAGTACACATGTTGGGACCCATAGCTCCATCTGCATATGTAGGAGAGGATGGCCTTACCAATGGGAAGGGAGCCTCTTGGTCCTGTAGAGGCTCAATGTCCCAGCGTATGGGAAGGCTCGGGTGCTGAGGTGGAAGTAGGAGGGAAGGTGAACGAGCACCCTCATAGAGGCAGGGAGTAGGTGGATGCGATAGAGGGTTTGTGGAGGGGACACTGGAAAGAGGGATAACATCTGAAATGTAAATAAATAAAATAACCAGTAAAGATACTTAAAAAGTAGAAGAAAAAAAGAAGGAATCTTTCATGAAATCCACTCGCAATGCTGGAAATGGTAGAGTGCTTAACTAGTAGGCTCAGTGCCCTGAATTCAGCCCACAGCCACACATTCATACCTGTCATCTCATCACTAGGAGAGTGAAGGCAATCCAGGGTTCAAGGTCATCCACAGGCGTTCATGGAAGCACGCATGCATGCACACCATTTTCATTTCATGAGAGTGAGGAATAAAATGACATAAAGTGACCGGCAGGCAGATTTCAGTTTACATGTAACCTTGTAGTAGACAAAATCGAATCCACATATATGCTAAATACATGTTGCAGGATTTCCCCCATTCAATCATATTAAAGCAGTGGGGGGCCTATGATTGGACAGAAAAAGGAGGCAGAGCTAGGAGTTGGGGAGTCACAGAGGTAGCAGGAGAAGAGAGGAGGAACTGAGATAGTTTCAGACGTGGACCTGTGTGACATCTACTAACTAAAATAGCTAAGGTTTTATAAGGTTAGAAATATTGGTATAGGGGCTGCAGAGATAGCTCAGCAGTTAAGAGCACTGACTGCTCTCCCAGAGGTCCTGAGTTCAAATCCCAGAAACCACATGTGGGCTCACAACCCAACCATACATAATGAGACCCGATGCTCTTTTCTGGTGTGTCTGAAGACAGCTACAGTGTACTTACATTTAATAATAAATCTTTGAAAAAAAGAAATGTCTAAGATTAAAAACTCAGGAGACAGTAGGTGTTGGCGAGGATGTAGAGAAAGAAGAACACTCCTCCACTGGTGGTGGGATTGCAAGCTGGTATAACCACTCCAGAAATCAGTCTGGTGGTTCCTCAGAAAACTGGGCACAACACTTCCAGAGCACCCTGCTATACCACTCCTGGGTGTATGCCCAGAGGATTGCCCAGAATGTAATAAGGATATATGCTCTACTATGTTCATAGCAGCCCTATTTATAATAGCCAGAAGCTGGAAAGAACCCAGGTGTCCCTCAATGGAGGAATGGATACAAAAAATGTGGTATATATACACAATGGAGTACTATTCAGCCATTAGAAACAATCAATTCATGAAATTCTTAGACAAATGGATGGAGCTGGAGAACATCATCCTAAGTGAGGTAACTCAGTCTCAAAAAAACACTCATGGTATGCACTCACTGATAAAAAAATATTAGCCTAGAAGGTTGGACTACACAAGACACAATCCACATATCAAATGATGTCCAAGAAGAAGGAAGGAGTGGCCCCTGGCACTGGAAAGGCTCAGTGCAGCAGTGTAGGGGAATACCAGAACAGAGAAGTGGGAAGGGTTATATCGAATAAAAAAACAAAAAATTAAAAAATTAAAAAAAAAGAAAAATCCTGCAACATATATTTAGCATATATGTGGATCAGAAAGGCTCAGTGCAACAGTGTAGGGGAATACCAGGACAGGGAAGTGGGAAGGGGTTGATTGGGGAACAGGGGGATGGAAGTTGACTTATGGGACTTTCGAGGAGGGGGGATCCTGGAAAGGGAAAACCATTTGAAATGTAAATAAAGAATATATTGAATAAAAAAAATGGAGTTACGCTTTACCTGGTTACTGGAGTGTGGGTCCGCTGATCTGCTGATGGTAGAGAAGGAACACAGCTGAGATGCTGTGGAAGTGACCTGGGAAAGAACAGCTCGGTGGTGAGAATGGCTCCAAGCAGGACCCCACCAGGACATGGTGCTGAGGTATGGTGAGGTAGGAGAGTTGGTAGGTTCTCATATTTTAATATTTGCCACAACACATACAAAAGGACTATTACATGCTTTTTCATAGTAATGGTCTTACTTGAGTTTTAAAAATGGGCATACTGTTTGAGATGTGCAAACTCTACTGTACAATATAATGTTATCTACATGGATGGCTGTAAGAAAGCATCACAGACAGAAACTTAAACAGTAGTTGTTCTTCTTTTTTTTATTTTCAATTTAGGAGTTCAAGATGATAAAACCATCTGGATGATAAAGGTCTTTATGAGGGCAAGTGTTCTCCTCTCTTGCCATCTCTTTCCTATATCTTCATGGAATGGGGGAAGATTAGTCTTAGAAAGAGACACTAACTCTATCACGAGGTCTCCCTTCTCTTTACATTTTTAATTAAATTATTTTACATATTCTCTTTACTTCCTGATCACTGCCCTCTCCAAGTAGCCCCATCCCATAATCCTTCTCTTTGCTCCCCCCTTCTCCTCTGAGTGGTAACCCCTGGGTATTTCCTCTACCCTGGTACTTCAAGTCTGTGGAAGGCTAAATGCATCCTCTTCCCAAGAAGCCAGACATAGCAGCTCAGCTAGGAGAATATATCCCATGTACAGTGGATAGTTGACCTTCCTGTGCGGTCCTATCAGGACTGGAATCCGGGGAAGTGGGAAGGGGTGGGGGGAAGTAGGAAGGGGTGGGTGGGAGGACAGGGGGAGAGAAGGGGGCTTACAGGACTTTTGGGGAGTGGGGGGCTAGAAAAGGGGAAATCATTTGAAATGTAAATAAAAAATTATATCGAATAATAAAAAAAGTAGAAAAATGCAGACTCTAAACAAAACAAAACAAAACAAAACAACAACAAAAAAAAGGACTGGAATCCATCCTCCAACTTTTCCCCAAGAGTCCCCAAGCTCCATCAACTGTTTGGCTAGGTTGTCTGTATCTGACAGAGTCAGTTACTGGGTGGAGCCTCTCAGAGGACAGCATGTTCCTTTTTGTAAGCATAGCAGAGTATCATTAATAGTGCTAGAGCTCGGTGCTTGACCACTGGATGGGTCTCAAGTTGGGCCAGTTATTGGATGGCTGTTCCCTCATTCTCTGCTCTATCCCCTGTCCCCACATTTTTTGTAGACAGGATAAATTTGGGTTGAAACTTTTGTGGGTGGGTTGGTGTCTCTATCACTCCACTGGGATTCCTGCCTGACTATAGGAGGTGGCATCTTCAACTTCCATATCCTCAATGTAGTGACTCACAATTCAGGTCACCCCCATTTATTCTTAGGTACCTCCCTTATCCTAGTTCTCTGGTGCTGGAGATAATCCCCCAACTCCACACTCCCAATAGTTGCAGATTTCCATTCATTTTCATGGTCATCTAGCCATCTCTCCTGTCCTTCCCTGGATCCTAAATCCCCCATTGCCCTCCCTAACCCCTCCCTTTCAGTTTTCCCTCCCTTCATCTACCTCTTATGACTATTTTACTTCCCCTTTTAAGTGAGATTCAAGCTTCCTCACTTGGGTATGTTTAGCTTCTTTGGGTCGGTAGAGTATAGCATTGGCATTCTGTATTTTATGGCTAATATCCACTTGTAAGTGAATACATACTGAACACATCCTTTTGAGATTGGGTTACCTCAGTCATAATGATATTCTCAAGTCATATCCATTTGCCTACAAAATTCATAATGTCTTGGTTTTCAATAGTTGAATAGTATTCCAATGTATAATGTACCATAATTTTTTTATGCATTCTTTAGGTGTGAGATATATAGGTCATTCAAGATTTTTACTATTACAAATAAAGTTGCTATGTACAAAGTTGAATGCGTGTTTTTGTGGAATGGTGGAGCATCTTTTAGGCATATGCCCAAGAGTGGTATAGCTAGGTCTTGAGGAAGAACTATCCCCAGTTTTCTGAGAAAAGGTCAAATTGATTTCCAAAGTGGTTGTTCAAGTTTGCACTCCCACCAGCAATAAATAAATGTTCTCCTAGAGATATCAAACCTAGGGAAGACAACAGGAACAACAGATGCAAACATCACCAACAGAATACAGAAGTTGGAAGAGAAAATCTCAGGCACAGATACATATAAGAAACTGATACATCAGTCAAAGAATATGTAAAAGCTAAAAATTTCCTGACACAAAATATCTGGGAAATTTAGGAAACCATGTAAAGACATAACCTAAGAATAAAAGGAATAGAAGAAGGTGAAAAGTCCCAGCTCCCAGGTCTAGAAAATATTCTCAACAAAATTATAGAAGAAAACTTTCCCAACCTAAAAAATGAGATAAATACACAAGAAGCGTATAGAACACCAATTAGACTGAACCAGAAAAGAAAATCCTCCCAGCACATAATAACCAAAATACAATATCTACAGAACAGAGAATGAATATTAAAATCAGCAAGGGGGAAAAGGCCAGGTAACATATAAAGATAGGCCTATCAGAATTCCACCCATCTTCTCAACAGAGACTCTAAAAGCTAGAAGTGTCTGGACAGATCCTGAAACCTCTAAAACAAACACACACACAGAGAGAGAGAGAGAGAGAGAGAGAGAGAGAGAGAGGGAGAGGAAGAGGGAGAGAGAGAGAGAGAGAGAGAGAGAGAGACAGAGACAGAGACAGAGAGAGAGACAGAGAGAGACAGAGAGAGAGAGAGAGAGAGACAGAGAGAGACAGAGAGAGACAGAGAGAGACAGAGAGAGAGACCCACCTAGACTACTCCATCCAACTACCCTCTCTTCACATTTTTTTTATCTAAGTCCCCATCTCCAAATGCTATCATATTGGCAGGTTTGTATTTAAACATGAATCATAGCCATAATAGAGTCCATAATTAGGTACAAGAACAAGTTATAGTCATTGGTTTGGTCTTTCTAATGCTCCTTTTCTCTTTCCTTGACAATGTTTTTTAAATTATTGTTCTCTCATATATTACACCCAACTGCATCTTCTCTTCCCTTCCCTCCCCATAGATTCTCTCCCTCACCTTTCCTCTCCCTCAGATTCATACCCAGCTTCCCTCAGAAAATACAGGACATCAATGAAACAAGTTATCAAGCATAACAAGCTACAATAAGATCAGGCACTTACCATCACATCAAAGCTGGACAAGTCAACCCTTGTAGGAGATGGGTCTCACAAGCAGGCAAGAGTCAGAGACAGACCCCACTCCCACTGTTAGGAATCATACAAGAAGACCAAGCTACTAAACCATTATATATATATATATATATATATATATATATATATATATATATATATATATATATATATATATATATATATGTAAAGGACCTAAGTCAGACCTCTAAAGGCTCCCTGATCTCTTCAAGCACCCGTGAATCCTGGTCAGTTGATGAGTCCCAGCCATATTCTTGTGGTATATCTGACCCTTCTGCTGATCCTTCCTCCTGCTCCTCCACATGACTCCCAGAGGTCTTTCTAATGTTTTTGCTTTAAGACTCTGCAACTTCTCCCATCAGATGCTGGATGAAGTCTCTCTGCTCTCTCTGATGATGGTTAATACTTAACTATTGTACCAGAGCCCTCTATAGGCAGGGCAAAATGTAGGTCACAGGTTTTGAGGCTGCATTGGTGTCCCAATCCCTCCAGTTGAGGCCTTGCCTCAAATTGGTTATAGAAGATAACAAGTTCAGGCTCCATGTCTCCCATTATTAAGAGTTTTTGCTAGGGCTACTCTAACCCAGAACTAGAAAGACAAATGGTATGTACTTGCTTATAAGTGGATATCAGCTGTAAAGTAAAGGCTAACCCTGCTACAATCCTCAGATCAAGGAGCTTGCAGCCCCATAGGAGGAACAACAATATGAACCACCCAGTACTCCCAGAGCTCCCAGGGATTAATCCACCAACCAAAGAGTACACATGAAGGGACCCATGACTCCAGCTGCATATGTAGGAGAGGATGACCTTGATGGACATCAAAGGGAGGAGAGGCTGTTGATCCTGAGAAGGCTCAATCAATGCCCCAGTATAGGGGAATGCCAGAACTGGGAAGCAGGAGTCAGTGGATTGGTGAGCAGGGGGAGGGTAGTGGGATAGGGGGCTTTCGGGGAGGTTGAAATGTAAATAAAGAAAATATCTAATAAAAAAGTTTAATCTAAAAAAAAGAAAAGCAAAAAGAGAAAGAAAGGCTAAATAATAAGGAAGGTCTAACAAGGAATGCAAGGATCTCCCTGAGAGGGGGAAATAAAAAGTTTCAATAGTGGACTGGATGTGGGTGATCAGGTTGGTGGGGGAGAAAATCCTAGGAGAAATGATTGAAATTGGGGGGCATTTAGGGATGAAGCAGAAACCTACTGCAATGGAATCTCTAAAAAATAATGTCTTTATGTTCCTTTACAAACTAATCTTTACCCTCTCTGTCTCATTTTGGTTTGGATGAGATGCACTTAACTTGAATTTCACATAACTTCCCTTGACTAAAGAAAGCAGAAGAACCCAGGTATGGTGGCACACACCTCTAACCTCCGCACTTGGGAGGCAGATAAAGGAGAAGTCCAAAGTGAGTTTGAAACGAGGCTGTCAACATATCAAGTTCCAAAACAACAAGAATTACAGAAAAGATCTGTCTAAAAAAAAGAAAGAAAGAAAGAAAGAAAGAAAGAAAGAAAGAAAAGAAAAGAAAAGAAAAGAAAAGAAAAGAAAAGAAAAGAAAGGAAAAAGAAAAACAAAGAACACAAAAGGAATGTTGGAAGCACAAAGGTCCTTTCACTTAGGACTGAAGAACTCAGGAATGTTAACAGGGAGCCTGTCTCTTCAAAGGAAGAGACGTATAACCTTTTTCTTATTTTTTTACCCAAAAGCCTGGAAATAAAAGTGGTTAACAGTCTGGGTAATCTATCTCTAGGCTATCTGTAGGGCCAGGTTACAACCTGCTTCCCCTAGTCTCCCTCAAGCAGGACTTGGAGATGGTTAAGAGCCCAGGTGACCTCTGCACTATCTGTTTGATGGAGACCACACTAGCTCCTCCCCTAAGCCCTTAAGATGATGCATGTAACCTATCTATAGAACACATCTTCATGGAAGTAGTAGCATGTACTTTGAAAAGAGTTTCAATGTAATTATGCCTCACTGTGTACAGGGGACTGTGTTATACCAGGAATTTTTCCCCAAATTATACTGTACTCAAATGTGTCTAAAATAAACCATGCAGTGTTTAAAACAACCCTGGCTACTGAGTTATATTGAATTAATTTCCTTCTTGCCTCATGGCCCTTGTATTTGCAGAGACCTTTCACAGAGCAAAATAGAGCAAAGCAAAGCAAAGCAAAGCAAAAAAAAAAAAAAAAAAAAAAAAAAAAAAAAAAAAAAAAAAAAAAAAAAAGCAAAACAGAACAGAACAGAGTAAAACAAAACAAAACAAAACAAAACAAAACAAAACAAAAGAGGGAAGAAAAGAAGGGCCAAAGATTTGATTCTGGATTGTTCATAGAATTGAAATTTGATTCAAGAGAGCTTTAACTGTCAAATAATTAGGAAGTAGGAAAAACAAAAAAGTCATGTGTCATTATACCAAAACTGGGAAGGAAAGTTTAACAAAACTCAAGTCAATAAAATTGGAAGAATCTTGATGGATCAAGAAAAGGATGATGGTAAATTCATTTCAAAGGTAAGGACATAGAAGGGTATGCACTGGTAAACACATCATTAATGTATATGGGCTGAATTTTAATGGGACAGACAAAAAGATGAATAGGAATATGTCAACTTTTTGTTATGTGGATAAATGATACTAAACAGTTTAGGTGAATAAGCATACAACTAGTGAATAACGAAGTCAACAAACCTGTTTTTTCATCTGTTAAATCTATGCTATTGGCATGTTTCAATCTTTTGTGAGTAATTGTGCATGAATCTGAATCTTAAGATGTTGGCATGGGCTATGTAAATGGGATGAGGTGAGGAGTGATTATAAAATCTCTCAAGAGGGCTCAGATCTAGTCATCATTTTTCAGTTTTACATTAGTGAATGTTACAGGCACAAAATAATGTTATTTCCAATTCAGTGTTCAAGTAGCCCTAAAAATAGTCTGTAAACCAGTAAAATGGAACAGAAGACTAAGGATAGAAGCTGTCACTGTTCATTATACCCTTTTACTTGTAGTAATTTAAAAATGTTCATTTATTTAGCAGATGCTCAATTAAAATATTAAATAATGTCTTTATACTAAAATGGCCATCTAAAATTTCTTGGAATTACAAATAAAAATGTCTTGAGAGCTTCCATTTTATAATTATCCAGAAAATGTTTTATTAAAATATTTTTCAATTTCACTGACAAAAATTGACCATTTAATTATGCTTTCAGAAAATCTAACAGTGGAGATTCTGAACACTTCATGAAGCTACTGGGACTTCCCAATCCTGAAACTCATTTTAGTTTTAATTTTCAGAGGGATAGCCAAGAAGCTATCACAGAGCAGGAAGAATTTAGTGAGGAAAATTCTGGTAACCTTTCATATTCCCTTTGCCTATTTTCAACTCCAGCATCTTAGATGAACTATATATTTGTTAACTGGAGACTTAGTGAAGTGAACAAAATGTATGAAACATCACAGAAACAATTCTAAACGTAGAGAGAATAAAATTCTGTATGTAGTGTGGAAATATTAGTTTGTGCTTTAAAGACTCCCAATGGTTTCATGGTTTTCTAACATAAAAACAGTATATTTAAAATGATGTCTAACCTAGAGTAGGTACTTACTAGCAATTTATTTGTATTAAGCAAAATAACTCCACATATAGCATTTTAATGTAACATAAATCTCTTGAATGAAAGGAGAATATGTAAATGCTAGCTGGTATCTGGACAGGAGAGATGGAATGATAAATGGAAGAGGCAATCTACTCCTATGTATTTCACATTCACCTAAATATAACAGCAAAGAAAAGTGAAATAGTAAGGAGCTTATAGAAATACATTATCAGGATTAGAACCAAGGACAAAAAATACTTATGAGACTTCGGGACAATATGAAAACTGGACATGCTGCTGCTCCTAATACAGGGCACATAGGAACTCCCAGTTACTTCTCCAGCACTTTGTGTGCCTGTATGTTGTCATGCTCCCAACCATGCTTCCTGCCATGGTGAAAATGGACTATAAACAAGCTCCTAATTAAATGGCTTCTTTCTCTAGAGTTTCTGTGGCCATCATGTCTCTTTATCACAACAGAACACTCAGTAAGGTAACAAGCCCTGATTTACGGTGCACTTCCTATGTGCTAGAACTCTTGTGATACTTTATAATAAATTTCATGAATTATTTTATTTAGTCATCATAGCAATCCCTCAAAGTTACATAATTTTGTCCACACTATACACACAAAAAAACTGAATCATAATATCAAACACTTCTCAAAGTTACAGATATGCAAAGATATGGAAACAGTAATGGGATCTAGACTATCTGAATACAGTGCTGATATTTTTAAGCAATGTCTTTATTGTAGGTGCCTCACGGGTTAAACTGAGACTAAGAATTCTCATTATAGTCTTACTCCATGAAAAGCTTTCTAGTTTTTATGTTTTGTTTTGTTATTGCTGCTTTGTTGTTGCACTCACTAATAAACCCAGGGCCATAAGCATCCTAAGTAAGCATGCTACCATCAAGTTACTTTTTACTTTCTTTTTGCTTTAATTATTTATTTTTTACAATCCAGATTTTATTCTGCCCCCACAGCTTGTCCACCCTCCAACTGTTCTGCATCCCATAGTTCATCCCCATGCCCCTGTGTCCACAAGGTTGTCCCTACCTGCCACTCCCTCTCCACCTGACCTCTAAACTCCCTGGGTCATCCAGTCTCTTGATGATTAGGTGTATCATCTGATTGAATACCCTCCTGATATTCCTCTGCTGTATATGAGTTGGTGGCCTCATATCAGCTGGTGTATGCTGCCTGTTTGGTGATCCAGTGTTTGATCTTGGAGGTCCAGATTGAGACTGCTGGTCGTCCTACAGGGTCTCTCTCCTCCTTAGCTTCTTTCAGCCATTCCCTAATTCAACCACAGGGATGAGCAGCTTCTGCCCATTGGTTGGGTGCAAATATCTACATCTCAATCTTTCAGCTGCTTCTTGGGTCTTCCAGAGTGCAGTCATGATTGGTCCCTTTTTTTGAATGCTCCATAGTCTCAATAATAGTGTCGGGCCTTGGGACCACACCTTGAGCTGGATCTCAATTTGTCCCTGTCCCTGGACCTTCTTTTCCTCATGCCCTCTCCATTTCCATCCCTGTAGTTCTTTCAGACAGGAATAATTATGAGTGAGAGTTTTGACTGTGGGATGGCAACCCCCTCCCTCATTTGATGCCCTGTCTTCCTGATGAAGGTGGGCTCTATAAGTTCCCTCTCCCTATTGTCTGGCATTTCATCTCAGGTCCCTCCCTTAGAGTCCTAAGAGTCTCTCACTTCCCAGGTCTCTGATGCATTGTGGAGGGTCCCCCCAACCTCCTACCTCCCAAGGTTGCCTGTTTCCAGTCTTTCTGCTGGTCCTCAGGGTTTCAGTCCTTTCCTTCACCCAATTCCAGATCAGGTTCCCCTTCCCTACCTCAACCCCTTCCACTGTCCCTTCCAGGTCCCTTCCTCCCTCCCCACTTATGATTACTTTCTTCTCCCACCCAAGTGGGACCAAGACACCCTTACTTGGTCGGGCACCTCAGTTTGTTGTCCTTTTAGAGTTCTGTGGATACAAATTGGCAAAGAAAATATAAAGGTATCACTATTTTCAGATGATATGATCATATACATAAGCGACCCCAAAAAATCTACCAGAGAACTTCTCCAGCTAATTAATAACATCAGCAAAGTGGCTGGATATAAAATTAATTCAAATAAATCAGTAGCCTTCCTTTATACAAATTATAAACAGGCTGAGAAATAAATTAGGGAAACAACTCCCTTTACAATAGCCACAAATGATATAAAATATCTTAGGGTAACTCTAACCAAACAAGTGAAAAACCTGTATTACAATAACTTTAAGACTTTCAAGAAAGAAATAGGAGAAGATCTCAGAAAATGGAGAGATCTCCCAAGCTCATGGATGGGCATAATTAAAATAGTAAAAATGGCCATCCTACCAAAGGGAATCTATAGATTCAATGCAATCCCCATCAAAATCCCAACACAATTCTTCATAGACATGGAAAGAGCAATTATCAAATTCATCTGGAAAGGGAAAAAACAGAATAGCAAAAACAATTCTTAACAATAAAAGAATGGCTGGGGAAAACACCATATCTGACTGCAAGCTTTACTACAGAGCAATAGTGATAAAAAAAACTACATGGTATTGGTACAGAGACAGACACATTGATAGATGGAATAGAATTGAAGAACCTGAAATAAAACCACACACTTACAGACACTTGATCTTTGGCAAAGACCCCAAAAATATACAATGGAAAAAGAAAGCATCTTCAATAAATGGTGCAGATCTAACTGGCTGTTTGTATGTAGAAAAATGAAAATAGACCCATATTTGTCACCTTGCACAAAGCTCAAATCCAAGAGGATCAAGTACCTCAATATATAAAACTGAATGCACTGAAGCTAATAGAAGAGAAAGGGGAAAGAGTCTTGAACTCATTGGCACAGGGGGAAATTTCCTAAACAGAACTCCAATGGCTCAGGCTCTTAGATAAAGAATTGATAAATGGGACCTCATGAAACTGGAAATCTTCTGTAAGGCAAAGGATGCTGGGGGCCAGCCCCAGCGGGTGGTTCTTCTTTCTTGTTGGTTTTTCTTGAGGTAGCATAGGGGGTGAACTTGTTCTTACAAAATTCTGGGATAAGACTTTGTTTAGGGTTGCTGTATAATAAAAAGTTTACTTATCTAAGTCTAATTTATTATGCTATTGTAGCTGACCTGCCTTCTGTGTTCCTCTGAGGCCAGAGACTGCAATCTCAGGCAATTAGCACCTCATCCTAAAACAGCAAGAGATGAAGTAAAGGATTAATTGCTAGAGCCTTTTCCCTATTGTCCAGATGCCTCTTGCTTGTCAGGCTAGGGGAAAGTTTAGAGCAATAAATTTCTGTTGAACCAGGAGAAGAGAATAACACTCGAAGAAAGAACAACTTTTACATAAGCAAATATGCACAACCTCACTTAACTTCATACACAACTTCATGCTTACTTATTTAAAAATTTCCATTCAAATCCAGCTGGGTCCAGATTTAATGCATTCTCACAATTAAATACCTATAACACACATGCATACATTCTCACCATTATGTGTTTACACACACATCCATACTTACATATGTATATGGAGCAAAAGACCAAACACTGGTGCAGAAGACTTACTCATTCTGGATGAAAAGTGAGCTCCAGTGTTTATTGCATAAAGAAAGAAAAGGCTTCCACCATTTTAATAAGTGAATTAAACCCATGTTTTTAAGAAAAAAAAAAAGCTTTGTTCCTTTTAATAAGACTAAGCCTGCCTTGTCCTTACCATGGACCTGTTCTGTCCCATGGTGAGGAGAAGCCTGCCTGCTCCTTCTGCTCTCTGCATTCTGCACATTGTTCTCTTAGTTTTTTTTTTTTTATGTTACCTATAGTTTCTAAGTTATTCCACTCTGCATTCTCCCTCTAATCTTGTTCTCTTCTCCTGCTCTGAAGTCACAACAATATTCTTACTCTCAATGCCTTTTCTCTGAAAGCTATGCCTAACTTCTTCTTGAATTCAGTTCTGTCTAAAAGGTATTCTGACTAAAAACTTCTTTCCAGTTCAGTTACTTTCTCAGCTCAGTTCTTCTCACCTCAGTTTCTTTCACCTCAGTTCTGACTCTTCTCCATCTCTTACACCCTCAAACATCTTTCAGAATACATGATCACATGTTACAAAGTTCATCACAGGTTCACACAAAAATCAATTCATAAATTGAAATAGAAGTTTACAACAGGGAATGTTTACATGCATATCCGTTAGGAGTAATTATCTAGCTAAACATCCATCAGCTGTCTCAGCTCCACAGATTCACCAAATGTTTAAAACCATAACTAAGTTATTGGTGAAGTTTTGTATAGATAAATGTAGTCAATATTTTATCTTCTGTCCTAACACCTATAATAAATCATAAGGTCCTTTTCTGTGACCTTTGGTTAATTGTTTTACAAACTCTTGGAATAAGCTCTGAGTAAGAGAAAGCCTGGTTACCATCTTAGAACAATTAATTGGTGACACTTGGGAGACTGGCAGAGTTCTTACTGCAGTGTTGAATATCAGAAAAGGATCTAAATAGCAGTCCCACTATAAAAGAACTTAATAACCACAGATATAATTTTAGGAATTCTTATAGGATCATCATTAAAACTTAAGTCATCTATTTGTCTATATAGCATCACTATAAGACAGTACATCTTTGTGGATCTGCAGAGATCTGCTCCAAAGGGGTGTGCTATTACTTATTATATATGTTTAATAATAACAGGAAATGCATATTTATACCAGGAATCTTTCCTAAAATGAGTCCCTTACATCCTTTCTTAATAAGGGCGCACCTGGGACAGATTATATAATAATCCAAAGCAGGCCATTTCAGGATGATCACCTGCTAGTTATTAACTTGTCTCATTAAGGCTCCTGACAAAATGACATAGTCAATAAGACAAATCGGCAACCTACAGATTGGGGGGAAAATGTCCACTAACCCTGCTGCAGTCCAAACTCAGACGTGGGATAACCAGGATTCTTTTTGGTCCAGGAACACACAGGTTTGGCGAAATGACACACAGACACTGAGGTGCTTTTTGGATCTGAGTGTAATATTTTGGGAATTCCCTAGTCCAGTCAAGTTAACCTCTCAAATTAAGCATCACATTTATCTGTCAACGTTTTAGCTTTCTTGGGCAATATAGGGTGTCTACATTCACTGAGGACCACAAACCTATCCACTGCTTTACCAAAATACTGGCAATGATCCTGGAAGTTTAAGTTTAATGTTAAAAATGTAGAGCCTATACATTTCAGAATCAAGTGAAAACATTTGTAGGACTTTATGCAATTGTGACAGAAGTAATAAAATTATGATGAACTTCTAAGCCTTGAGGCAACTACTTGTTTTCCCTATGTATTCCATGTCACATAAATTCACTTACTATGCACATATTTAATTAAATTTTGACACATAATCTATATATGAATCAATCATAATCATGAAAGCTAATAATGTCCTTGTGCTATTGAAAGCCACTTTATTTTTTTTCTATAATTTCACAACACTCTGATTAATCGTACTTTCCTCAAATGCTTCTGTTTTGGATTTTATGATGATTATCTACATTATTCTTCTTGAGTTGTAGAGTTTACTCTATTCATAAGAGCCCTGGCTACTCATCCAGAAGACCTTTTTCCAATTTGTAGCATTCACATGGTGGCTCAAAACCATTTGTAAGTCCAGGCCCATGAGGTCTGACTCCCTCTTCTAGCCTCTGCTTGTATTGTTTGCATGCAAATACTTACACACATAAAATAAAATAAATGAAATCCGCAAAACAATACATTATTCTTTTAAAGGATATACTCTATAATTTTCTCCTTGAGAATTATTAAAAAACTAAGTCATACTTGTATTCTTTTGCCATGACATTAACAGTGAAAGAGACACAAAATCAAAAACACCATAAATGTTGTATTGGGGTAATTAAGTTACTAACCATAAGCATTTGCACTCAATACCCTTAGTATTCAGATATAATTCAATTATTAAAAATTTGCATGTTGTCCATTAACTGGCCAAGGTAAAAGAATCAGGTTAAATTACTAAGCTGTAATTGAAAAAAAAAATGAGGTGTTAGAGAGATGGATCAGTGGTTAAGAGCACTGACTGGTTTTCCAAAGATCCTGAGTTCAATTCCCAGAAACCACATGGTGGCTTACAACCATCTGTACTGGGATCCGATGACCTCTTCTGGTATGTCTGAAAACAACAACAGTGTACTCACATACATAAAATCTAAAAAAAAAAAAAAAAAAAAAAAAAAAAAAAAAAAAAAAAAAAACTGTTAACTATGAAAAAAGAGAAAGAATGAATTTATTTAGGAAATTTATGTTCACTAAGCACACACATTTTTATTGGCATACAATTTAAGCTCTGTTAATATTATTGAAGTTACTGAAAAATAATCCTCATTTTAAGAGGAATAATTTTTTTTCTAAATAATGTTGAGGTTGTTTACATACTAGAGCCATTTCATAAATACAGAATCACATTTGGTAGTATAACAACCCAATATGTGTCCTAGCTAAATAATGTGTAAAAGGTTATGTGCCAATGTACTTACTGGATTATAAGACATTCAAATATAAGTCACAGATTCAAGTGATTTAAACTTTGACCCTTAAAACCCTAAATTAATAATGATTTTATTTCCCTTCTGGAAGAAGTAATATCGAGTAAAGTGTCAGTGGAGATATGGCCTACTGGATCAGGATGCTGGGTTTGAATGGTGCCAGTTATTACCTGTGAAACCTTGAACAAGGTTTTGAAACTCTGTGCATTAGTTACTTCTATTTTCAAATGGAAAATAATAGTAATTACTTTATAAAGCTTTTTGCATGGTTATTTGATATATGTGAGGAACATAGAATAGAGCCTGGAAAAATAAGAAACTGATGGTTAATATAAATTTTATCATGTTTTAACCAAATGTTTACCAGCTTCTGTTTCATACATAGTGATTAATTTCACAAAGACATTTTACATATAAATAGGAAGTAAAAGGGACAATTAGTACATATGTAAAATGAATTAGTACACAGATGTGTATTAAAGTGGTGACACCTGCAAAGTTGTTTAAATAACTTGTTAGAGAAAGTTTAAAAAATCACAGTAAGTTGTTGCTGTATACTAAAATAATTAAAATTATAATTTCAATTGAAATACAAAATGATATCAAGAGATATTACTCGTATCTTTCTGGTGGTAATGCAAGCAGAAAATCTGCCATGGTGATTGGAAGTTATATAGTTATCAGATGACCTAAAGATGCACTTTGGGGTTATTTATTTCAGAGAAATTATACATGTATTTGCCTGTTCACATGAAAAAAAAAATGTTCCTAGCAGCTTTACTTGCATTAAATACAAACCGAAAAAAAATAAACATCCTCCTATGGTTAAATGGTTGAAGAAATTGTGGTAGATACCAAAGAATGATACTCAACTATAAAAAGAAATGAAGTATTGATATATACAACAAATTTAAACTTAATTTCCAAGGGTGTGGTGGATCTGCATTCTGCCATAGCTGGCATGCCACCTGGGAAGGCAAAATGTAAGGGTGTTAGGCTACATTCCATTGTTTCCACTGGGGCTCATGGCACAACACCTGGGGAGCAGGCAAAACACAGCCTAAGATAGTGGCCCTGGCCTGTTTCTCTGGGTAAGAAATGTGCATACTTGGACAGACTTGGAGGCTGTGGTCCATAAACTCCTGGGAACCCAGACTCTGCTGGGAACTACAATGAGTTGGGGGGGAGGGGTGTGAGATGAGCCTGGCTTGGGGGAATCCAGCTTAACTCAGGGTGTCAGGAGTTTTCCCTACATGTGGAGGTCCTTGAAGAAAGAAACAGTCCTCGATTGTCCAAACTGTTTTTTCATGGTGGAAAAGATATAGATGACTTACTCAGGGTGGGCCATAGATTAAATACCTTTTGTTGGAAGGAATGTCCAGGAAGGGAAGCTTATTGGCTAAATCCTCAGGGCCCATCTAAGTACCTCTTTAAGGTAGAGGATTCTGGGCTCTATGCTACAAGACCAGTTGTTATGATCCTCTAGATGTCGTGGTCATGTGCTCCAAGACTGGAACCAGGTTGGGAACAGATTCAAATGCCTACCTCTCTCAATTATGAGAATTTCTGGGGTTCCTTATTGTGCACAACCTTACCAGCTTTTCTGTGTGGTCACCTGGTTCCACTTGCCCCACACAAGGGAACTATGCTTTGTTAAAAAGAAGTAATTCTCAAAGGTTACACACTACAGGGTTCTACTTACATCACATTTTAAACAAAGTCACAGGCCTAGAGAATAGATTAGTGGTCACTAGGAGTTAAGAAAATGGAAGTGGGGTGTTGGTGAAATTCATGTGGGTCCATATGGAGGAGCTATTCTCTATCTTACCTGTGATAGTTACTACATGACAAAATTTTATGGTACTAAATACATACACAGATGAGTTTCTCTGCATACAGTGATACCTGTCAGTGAAGTGTGGCATGTCAGGCAGTGGTTATATAAGATTATCATAGAGCTGAGAAATTGATTCTGAGTGGTGATGTCATAGCCACAGAGCTGTAGCTCAACCCTGCACAATTATGGTGGAGCTGGTATAACAAACCTACTCCTGACAAAAAAAGATTAGTACATCTAATTAATTATAGCAGGATTTTCTTGGACCCACCTGTGATATAAATAATCATATGGAGAGTTCTAATATAGTTTAAAGCGCAGGGCTTTCACTTGGGCAGTCTCCCAATAGACCTGCGACTTAACTAGCTCTAGACCTCTGTACTCTGCTGCAGTCAGTGTCTGTTATCCCTGCGTCCTTTCTCAAATTTCCCTCTTCTCCTTTCTTCTCCCAGTATCTCTCCCTCTCTCCCTCCACATGCAGAGCTGTTGGCATCAGTCCCTATTACAACCAATCAGAACATCAGATACTAATCTAACTTGCCTTTAGGCAAATGAAGAAGGACAAATATTTACAAAATAAAAGGCTGATGGTGGTCCATAGGAATTATGATACCAGTATCCTGACAGCATGTACCTCTCTGCTGGTACAGAATTAACAATGGAAAATACCCAGAAACACCTTCACACAATGTGAAGAAAAGGTTAACCCATCAATTAATAATGATAATAAATATGCTTCTGGTTTGTGCATTTAAAGTACTAGAGATTTTAGTCATTATTTTACAGTGAATATGTGCTTATTATTTTTTATTATTATTTTATTTTTTGTTGTACCACCATTTATTCTTTATTAAAATGAGCCATGGCCCTTGGCTTAACTTTTCTGACAATATTGACCCACCCAGGCTGGATTAATATGGAGAAGTTGGGATTTTCCATTACATATCATGGTAGGAGACAAAAACAGTAATGTATATAATGCAGGATTCTCATGAACATATCTCTGACACTGCCATTCATGCAATGGTTGGTCCCTGTTATTTTTGTTATTAGAGGTAGTATTATGTTTGCGTGGTTCTCTTATTTTGGGTTTGTTGTGAATGATTAATTTCTTAGTTTTTCTTGGTTGTAGTTTCCCTCCTTATATTGGAATTTTCCTTCTAGTATCGTCTGTAGGGCTGGATTAATGGAAAGATATTGTTTAAATTTGGGTTTGTCATGGAATATCTTGGTAGATCCGTCTATGGTAATAGAGAGTTTTGCTAGGTATAGTAGCTTGGGCTAGCATTTGTATTCTCTTAGGGTCTGCACAACATCTGTCCAAGATTTCTGGGTTTTTGAGTCTTTGTTGAGAAGTCTGGTATAATTCTGATCCATCTGCCTTTATACGATACTTAGCCTTTTTCTCTTACCACTTTTAATATTCCTTCTTTGTTTTGTGCATTTGGTGTTTTGATTATTATGTGATAGGAGGATTTCTTTTCTGGTGCAGTCTATTTGGTGTCCTGTAGGATTTGTGGAGAGCTTTTGGGGAAGCTTGGCAGGAATCTGATAATGGGCCAAGACTTGGAAGTAAACTCAGGCAGGAATTTGGTTTTGTGCTATATAACAAAGAAGTAGGCTTCAGTCAAGAGTTTGACTTTGGCCTAGGACAAAAAAGTAGTCTCAGAGCATCTTAAAAAATGCTCCACTTCATTAGTCATTAGGGAAATGCAAATCAAAACAACCCTAAGATTTCATCTTACACCAGTCAGAATGGCTAAGATTAAAAATTCAGGAGACAGCAGGTGTTGGAGAGGGTGCGGAGAAAGAGGAACACTCCTCCACTGCTGGTGGGGTTGCAAATTGGTACAACCACTCTGGAAAGCAGTCTGGCGGTTCCTCCGAAAACTGGGCACCTCACTTCCAGAAGATCCTGCTATACCACTCCTGGGCATATACCCAGAGGATTCCCCACCATGTAATAAGGATACATGCTCTACTATGTTCATAGCAGCCCTATTTATAATTGCCAGATGCTGGAAAGAACCCAGGTATCCCTCAACAGAAGAGTGGATACAAAAAATGTGGTATATCTACACAATGGAGTACTATTCAGCCATTAGAAACAATGAATTCATGAAATTCTTAGGCAAATGGATGGAGCTAGAGAACATCATACTAAGTGAGGTAACCCAGACTCAAAAGGTGAATCATGGTATGCACTCACTAATAAGTGGTTATTAACCTAGAAAACTGGAATACCCAAAACATAATCCACACATCAAATGAGATACAAGAAGAAAGCAGGAGTGGTCCCTGGTTCTGGAAAGACTCAGTGAAACAGTATTTGGCAAAACCAGAACGGGGAACTGGGAAGGGGTGGGAGGGAGGACAGGGGAAGAGAAGGGGGCTTACGGGACTTTCGGGGAGTGGGGGGGGGGGCTAGAAAAGGGGAAATCATTTGAAATGTAAATAAATTATATCAAATAAAAAAAAAAAAGACAAAAAAAAAAAAAAAAAAAAAAAGTAGTAAACACAAAAAAAAAAAAAAAAAAAAAAAAGTAGTCTCAGATAGCTTGGTCATCCTGATAAGCCCCTAGAAACAGTGATCATGAAACTTTGTTTATTGACTTGCTTGTTCCTTGACTATTTGTGTTTATTGTCTTGCTTATTCCTTAACCTAGAACTGATCTTATTACTGGCATGTCATTAAAATGGTATAAAAACATATTGGAAAAAAAATAAACCAGCTTCAGCCTCAGAATTGGCTGGGGTCATGCTACAGTGTTGCCTAATTGTCTTTTTTTTTTTTTTAATCCTCACTCCTGCCCTGGAAAACCTGTTGACTGACTGAGTTGGCTTGGTCAAGGCTTCTTGTATGTATATAAGCATCTCTTTCTTTAGGTTAGGGAAGTTTTCTTCTATGACTTTGTTGAAGATGTTTCCTGGCCCTTTTCATGGTGAATCTTCTCTCACTTTTATTCCTATTATTAGGTTTGGTCTTTTGTGTCCTGAATTTCCTGGGTGTTTTGGAGCTTTCTGAACTTTGTATTTTCTTTCACTGTTGTGCCAATATTTTCTTTGGTATCTTCTATATCTGAGATTCTCTCTTCTATCTGTTGTATTCTGATGGTGATGCTTGCCTTGTAACTCCTGATGTCTTCTTAGGTTTTCTATCTCCAGGATTGCTTCCGTTTGTGGTTTCTTTATTTTTTCTATTCAATTTATAGATCCTGTACTGTTTTGGTCAATTCCTTTACCTGTTTGATTGTGTTTTCCTGTATTTAAGGAATTTATATGCTTCCTGTTTAATGGCCTCTTTCTGTTTACCTGTGTTCTCGTGTATTTCTTTAAGGAAGTTATTTATGTCCTTCTTAAAGTCTTCTATCATATTCATTATTTTAGGTATGGTTTTTTTGTGTCCTGAATTTTCTGGGTGTTTTGGAGCTTTCTGAACTTTGAATTTTCTTTCACTGTTGTGAAATTTTAGGATTTTAGGTCATAATATTGCATTTCAAGTGTGCATTAGGGTATCCCAGGCTTGGTGTAGTTGAGAACTGGGTTCTGATGGTATGAACTAGCATTGGTTTCTGTTGCTTATGTTCTTGTGTTTGCCTCTTGCCATCTGGTTATTTCGGTGTTAACTGGCCTTGCTGTCTCTGACTGGAGCCTCTCCCCTCCTTGTAGGCAGATGGAGCTCTCTGAGCTGTAAACCTGGTTATGACAGACCTCCTGTGAGTCAGGCTATCTCTCTGGTTGAGAGATGGGAATGCGGCTAGATCGCCTGATCTGCCCCAGGTAGAGTTGCAGACCTAAAGGAAGATGTGTCTCTAGCAGGATGGATAGGTCCCACATCTGCTGGACTCCATTGGGATTCCAGTTAGGCCAGGTATTGGGGCAAGGGGATCTCAGCTGTGAGCCTGGTTATGAAAGACTTCCTGGGAAACAGGCTGTCTCTGTGGGTGGGGTGGGGGGGGAGGTGGCACACCCAGTCTCAGATATTTGCTTTTTAAAAGTTAAATAATATGCCATCTCAGAAGACCATAAGTCTTCTCATACATCTTATGACAGTTGAGTGCATTATTTTCCTTTTGGTTATTATAACAAAAGTTTTGATGCTGTTTTACTCATTAAGGTTCTATGAACAGTAGGTATATTCATATCATGTGTATATTTAATATATAGCTATGGTGTAGAGTAAGCTAAGTAATCTATTTTATATAAAAATATTCTATGTAACACAATGACAAACTTATTTTAAAAACATATTTCTTATGCCCATGTTATTAATCAACATTTGGTTGTATATATAAAGTTATTTGACAGAGAGCGGTGGATTAGATAAATGTTATCTTCTTTATCATAGCATTTGTACTATAGTATTGCAAGCTGCTGCCATAGAAGAAATCAGGTAAAAAATATGCAGGATTTAAAATTACTATTGCAGCTCCTATTTTATGGCAGCTTCTGCATCTTCAATCATCCCCAAACTAAAAGATAACTTTAAAAAGTTACTTCATAGAGGGATTGTGAGGTGGCTCAGTGGTTAAGAACATGTACTTGTTTTGGAAAGGACTCTGGTTCAGCAACTATGTGACCTCAGTTAAAAATCACAAACCCTGTAACTCCAGATCCAGGGAATCCAATACCCTCTTCTGGACTCTCAGGGCAATAGTTACATGCATGTGCACATACCAAATCTGTATATATACATAAATAAAAATAAAATATGTCTTTTTAAAGAGTTATTCTACAGAAAAAAAGTAGTTTTGAAATTCTGTATCATGTTCTTTCAGAAAGTTTAATGTGTAATTAAACTTTAAATTATTAAGTAACTTTATTTAAAATTTATTTACTAAATAAATAATAAATAATGCTTAACTTTATTTAAGTTAATTTTAAATAAACTTTATTTAAAATTCTTCAGGGTGCACCTTTGCATATCCACAGTATTACATAATAACATTATATTGGATACTAAAAAAAAATCAAAGACTAAACTTTGATTACAATTTCCACCAGAAAATGTCTTCAAATGATTTACACAGGTTACTACAACACATGTTAGAACTCTCTTGTATGCACTCATTGTATAACATCAAATACTGCATAGTAAGCAAATTTAAAGTTACTTAGTTATAAATAATAGAGTACATGAATTCTGTATAACCAATGCCTGACCTTGAATTACATCTTTGTAATCCACTCACTATAACAATTTAAGTTGTGTGAGTTATTTATACTTCATCTTTGTAACCTAAAATAATGTAGATAACTACACATCTGTGTCAGTATTTTTGGAAATTAGAAGGAAATCCTGGAATAGAATATCACTAAAATTTTATTGTCACATACAATAATTATCATAAATAAATAGAATAATTCTGTCTTCTCACCTATCATTAATAATAACACACAACAAAACTATTGTTTTATTATATATTATATATTGTGCCATAACATATTATAATATACTGTTGAGAGCAGATGAATTCATGAGCTACATCAAAGACCACAACATATCAGACTCATAAGAATGACAAAGCCTTCCACAAGTCAAGCTCAGAGAAATCACAAAGGTTCTCTGGTCCATGTGTGAATGTTGACAAGTTTACAGCATGAGATGGCTCTCGAATAGAGATTTCCTACTGAGATTAGCTAAGCCTGCTTCCCTGTTTAGCCACAAACAATAAACCCTACTCCTCAGTACAGATGTATGGCTGATGCTGGGACATGTCCCTCTCAGAGCATAGCTTACCTGTTGCAGCTTTTCAATGTGTCTTTCTTCATTCTCATGGTCAATCCCTAAACCACTTATGTCATGGAAATACATGTGCTTGGAAATAATTTTGTATTATAAGTAATGAATCAAATGTATAGATTTAAACATTTTTACTTTTTGTTTCTGTTTAAAAAAATACTATCTGCTTTTACCTTGTTATAGCTTGAAATGACACAACACTATGGACATAGAGGCTAGTTGAAAGAAGTGTATGGATTATAATTTACATCACTGTCTTTCATAAAACATTTGCTTATTTTTCAATGATAATAGAAAACCAAAAGTAATGAATAATAAATGTTCAACCAATGATGTATCTTTTATCTGTGGTCTTGAAGACTAATGCCACAAAAACTCATCTTTAAAGGGGGTACTACATGTTTTCTTCAACATATGTAGAACAGAAACATCTGGAATTCGTTTTTATTTTAATGTGAACAAATTCTACTTGAACCACTACTATTCAAGCTGATGCCCTTTAAAGTGGTTAACAGATGTTTTCTGTCTTTTCTTCTATTTATTTTTTACCTTTTCATTTTACTATCTCTCTCTCTCTTTCTCTCTCTCTTTCTCTCTCTTCCCTACTTTTAATTTTGTAGAATTATTTCTCCAGAAAAATATGTATAAATCAAAACATGTAATAAAGCCTGCCAATACTTTATAACACATTTTATTTTCAAAATTCTTTGTAGTTAATCAACAATCCTCTAATTTGAAAGTTAGTAAAATGTTGCTGTACTTCGTTAAATGACTCATTTTACCTGTACTAGCCATATCCTTTACAATGTAAAAACTGTCATTTTACTTCCACTACACAAAGAAGACATGGTTATGCCTGTGTGGCTCCTAGGAAACTCCCAGGAGTTGAGTTTTTAATGATATTTCCAGGCAGGTTTTGAATAACTGAATTCTTATACTTCCCATGGGAGTATGTTGCCCGGCATGATTTTAGCAGTGGAGCACTGGTCCTAAACCCAACATTTATTGAAAACTTTCTCAAAATGCTGTATCTCTTTGGTTGTTCACGTACACTGCACATTTTCCTTCATGAAACTTGACACTCAGCTGTCTTGTGATCAGCTGCTGTATATTTTGCCATTACTGTTTTTCATAAAATAATTTATAGTAACAACTACTCAAGAAATGAGTTAAGCCTGAACACAGATCTACTCAGATCATAGACAACCAGACAAAGATATGACTTGTTAGTATCTAAGTAAGTACTCAAAAAGAGACATTTGGATAGTTTTAAAAGAAGGGTGAAATATAAATACAGCCGAACTATAAACTGAGTTGGAAGCTTTGCTATGCTATGACTCAGTGGTAGAATGTTCACCTAGCAAATCAAGGTCTTGTGTTCAGTTCCCAGTACCAGGGTGAATGGGGAACCAACTATACAATAAAACAATCCTTGAAATTACTATCATCTGAAGGCAACTGTTTTATATCTATAAATATTTAACACATGACCTTGGTAAAACTCAGGTATCCTGAAAGAAAACAAACAAATAAATTTAGAAAAATATAAGAAACAAATTTCCAAGAAGGATGGGGACTACTGGGAGATAATTAGAATAAAATTTAGACATGTATGAAAATGTCAAAGACCAAAATTAGTTAATAAGGCCATAGAAACATGCAAACAGAAAAAAACTCCTATAACTCAATACCCCAAATATACATAACAATGTTTCAAAATAGACAAAGATTCTAAATAGACACGATTGAAATGCATACATTCAGACTATCTGAGAGACATGTGATAGTGTTCAATGTCTTTAACCAAGAAAAACTCACAACTCAAAACTGTGGTGACATTTGTACCTCATGCCTATTACATGATATAAAAATGACCAGCATACAGGCAGAGGCCTATTATTCTAGCTCTTGGGATAATGAGGCAGGCATATAACGCAATCAAAGCCAAACTGGTCTCCAAAACAAATAAGACTGAGTAGAAGAAGAAGAGAAGGAGGGACAGGAAGAGGAGGAAAAGGAGGAAGAGGAGGAGGAGGAAGAAGAGGAGGAGGAGAAAGAGGAGGAGGGGGAGGAGGAAGAGGAGGAAGAGGAGAAAAAGAAAAAGGAAAAGAAAAAGTTCAATACAAAATGTAAAAATGTGGGGAAATGCTCTGGGGAGGTGACAGAAAGCTGGTATGCTCTCTCCTCAAAGAACCTTCCCTGTTCAAGAGTCTTCTTTGTTCCTTTTTGCTGACTCAGAGAATAGTGTTTCAACTTGTCTTTTTGACAGTGGTCACTATTTGACATGTTAAATCTAATCTCTTTCATCCATTAATAACTTAGTAACAATTAATATAAAATTATTCCTCATCTAAAAGTCTTCCAGTGCTTGTCATCTATGGCGCTGGTGTTTACACAGCCTTCTGAGCTTGCCTTTTCTGTTCCATTGCCATCCCCTCTGCTGCTTCTGTATTGACTTATGGTTACATGCATTTCAGTTGCAACTAAAGGATGAATGTTACAGTCCCATATTATCTACACACTGAGAAACATAGAGGTTCAGAAGGTGGCACGATGTTGTGTTTCTGTAGAAATATGATGGGACCATGTCTGAAAATGCTAGAGCAGATAATGTGAATAAATTTCATTTTCATCAGTTTTACATCTATAACATAATTTTGAAACTGGGGAGACAATAATAAATACCCCATAGTTACATAATATTTTACAATTACATTTTAAGTTCCCAAACTACTCTATCCCATTTCCAATAACAACCTGCACAATACATTCCTAGCTTAGCAGAAAACCACTAGACAACCATCTATTGCTTGAGAAAGTATAATTCAAATCCATCCCTTCCTGCATCATTCTTTCCATTTTCATGCACACTTCTATCTAGTAAGTCACATCATAGTACCTGATTCACAAGTGGAAAGCTACTAAATTAAACATGTTTTCTTGTAGTACTTACATACATAGGACCTTGTAAACAGAACACACTTATGTGCATTAGCTAACTGGAAGATTTAACTTAGAGAATTATTCCTTATTCTTTATGGTTTAGGGAATTGCTGAAGCTTTTGAGTTGAGTTCAGTATATTTAAATTTAGATTAAACTTAGACATGTAGTTATTTGCTGCTTACCAATTGGACACATTTTGAGAAATGTGACATTTGACAGCGTCACTGCTAAGTAAAGATAATAGTATGTTTCTTCAGAAGCCCAATGATAGATAACAAGGCAACTGTTTGCCATGCCCACATGAAAGAAACAAAACACATAATAGGCACAAGATATATGAGGCTGAGTTCACCACATGTTGAGGTGAACTCTGATGATGAGTAAACATATACTCTAAAGTCACATGCATAGGCAACAGAGAATGGCTTTGTTGGACATCAAAGGGAGGAGAGGCGCCTGGTCCTGGGAAGGCTCAATTCAGCAGTCTAGGGTAATACCAGGACAGGGAAGTGGGAAGGGGTTGATTGGGAAACAGGGGGAGGGGAGATGGTTTATGGGACTTTTAGGGGGAAGAGCAGGAAAGGGGAAGTCATTTGAAATGCAAATAAAGAATATGCCTAATAAAAAAAATAGAAGTTTCACCTAGCTTAGAGAATCTTTAAGAAAAGAAAAAAAATCAAGTAAAATAAATAAATAAATAAATAAATAAAGCCACACAACTGGAAATATATAAATTAGTAACAGTCATTTACTGTTATTACCAAGTATCTTGTATTATAAAGACCTGCTCGTGGTACCTAATATAGTTGGCAGCATTGCTTGCCAATTTATATTGGCATCACCAACAACATATGAGCAATTGTTCAAATACACTGCTATCAGTAGAGAAAGCTTTGGCTTTATTATGATGTCATAGGATTATCGTCGTCGTCGTATGTGTTGCCTGTCATTCATAGAAAGGCTATTATGTTGATTCTATTTTTAAAATTAAACAGGAGTGGAGAGAGAGTATGAAGAGGGAGGTATTAAAAGAAATCAAAAGTATAAGGTCAGAGCATAAAAATTTTGTAATGAAATTGCTGGTAAGAAACAGCAAAGGGTAAAGCAAAGACAGCAAACACCTCTCTGGCCCTCATACATTAATTTTTATAGATGAGCATCATTTGGAGTAATGACTGGTTGGTTGGTGTTGGTAAAATAAAGCTTTGCTGCCATCTTGTGGAACAAAATAATTCTTATATTTCATCGACATAGTTGAGCATAGTAAGATTTAGAGTATATAGTTAATCTCTATATTCTTCATTATTTAAAAGAAAGTTTCAAATTGTCTCTTAATATTTGAATATTCCTTTTGTTGCATTAATGAAAACCATATCACAGTCTCATTTATATGTTTTGGAGTCCAATATATTGCTTCATTAGTTATATTTCTGAACTAATTCCTTCATTTCATTTTGTTTTTTATTTTGGTCTGAGTACAATAGACTAAGAAATGATGACTGTAAACTTATTTATTGACTTCTTTTCATAGTAAATATATATGTGTGTGTATTTTATGTATTACATTTTATTATTTAAAATATTAGCTGTTAAAAATTACTTCAGTTTTTATCAAAATTTATCTCTGATGATTTAGTAAGATTTAGAGTATTAGTTATCTCTATATTCTTCATTATTTAAAAGGAAATTTCAAATTGTCTCTTAATATTTGAATATTCCTTTTGTTGCATTAATGAAAACCATATCATGTTGAGGTTTGCACAAATGAGCCAAAATTTGCTCAACATATATTAGGTGCCATGTCAGTCATTGCAGTAACAAATCAGGAAGTAATAACATAATATACTGCAAAAATAAAAAAATCATGCTTTCTACAAGTTACAGTTTTCTGGGACAAAAAGTACATTTGAATATCCTCATAGTTTCTTAAAATATGTCTATTTCCCATAACAAACTACACAATATATTCCTAATTTAACAGAAAACCATGAGACACAACATCTGTATCTTGAGAATGTATAATTCAGGATACTTCAAAATTAGAGTCAGAAATATAAAATATAGAAACTAAAAAATTTCATGCATTGAGATTCCAGAAAAATACAAATATAGACATTAACTGTAAAATTCAAATTTTGGCTAATTTATTTAAAACTGAACAAAACAAATTGTCTATTGTTTATGTGTATCATCAGAGGTAAATTTTGATAAGATCTGAAATAATTTTCAACAGCTGATGCGTTAGATGATAAAACAGTAATTTCTAGAAAATGTGCGCCATTGTTGCCTAAGGAGGTGCATCCTAACTGATAACAGCTTAAAACTGTTCTCTGCAAATTGTCCCCCTTTCTGTAGAACTTTTAATCCAAAAAAAATGAGCTATGATAAATTTTAATTTTGAGAATTGAATTTTTAAAAGACATTCAGTAAAAATGTATTTAAACATACTAATTTGTTTTGGTCTGAGTCCTCTCCAAAGGCAAAGCTAAAGACAAAAGTTTTAAGCAAATAATTCATTTTAAGAAGATACTAAAAAGAAGAGTACAAAACTGGTGTACTGGCTGGTTTTGTGTGTCAACTTGACGCAGGCTGGAGTTATCACAGAGAAAGGAGCTTCAGTTGGGGAAGTGCCTCCATGAGATCCAGCTGTGGGGCATTTTTTCAATTAGTCCCTTGTATGTGATACCATCCCTGGGCTGGTGCTCTTGGGATCTATAAGAGAGCAAGCTGAGCAAGCCAGGGGAAGCAAGCCAGTAAGAAACATTCCTCCATGGCCTCTGCATCAGCTCCTGCTTCCTGACCTGCTTGAGTTCCAGTCCTGACCTCCTTTGGTAATAAACAGCAATTTGGAACTGTAAGCTGAATAAACCCTTTCCTCCCCAACTTGCTTCTTGGTCCTGATGTTTGTGCAGCAATAGAAACCCTGACTAAGACAAATGGGAAGAAAGTGAAGACAAGTCTGTTATTTATCACTGATTTCTGTGGTATCTGCTGGAGTTCCATCTTTAACTTACAGAAATATTTTATGACTTACCAAACAGACGTCAGCTTCTGCCTATAGTCAGCTTTATACAGAGAGCACAGAGTATTTCCCTACCAGTACCGAACCATAGGTTGGGTAAAAGTTTCACCATTTTATACTTCTACTGTTGTACTTCCAGGTTTGTGATGGTAATTTTTTTCTGTGTGACTTAGTTGACTGGTTAGATAGTATTTTCAATCAGTGTTCTATTTACTCTTTAACAAAATCATACATATACACAATGTATCTTGATCCTAACCAGCCCTCCCCCCATCTAGCGGTTCCCCTGTAGCCACATTAAATAATTGTGACCTCCAAACACAACAAGTTCATGGATATGGAGCTATACACTAGGACATGGGGAATCTGTCTCAATTAGGGAGAAATTTCACCCTTCCCCAGTAGTCACTAATCACCAATAATTCCTCAAGTGGGGATGGGTTTTACTGACCACCACCACCCCTTCTCCCATAGATTGATAGGGTGGGTCAACAATGTCACACTTTGAAGACAATGTTTCACAATGCTTCTCTACATCATTCAAATTTTTGTCCCAGCCTTCTGCAATGTTACCCGAGCCAAGGTTGAGTAAAGGAGCAGAGCAACCAATGGCCCCAGCGTGAGCTACATCAGAGCCTGTGTCCGAAGGAAGGAAAAAGCACCTTTATAAAGCTTTGAAATCCTTTTGTTTTGTAGCAACTCAAATTGTCACATATTTAAAGATATTCAGCAATTCTCAATGATCTGCCACATTTTAGAAAATCACATAAAATGTGTTAAAAAATAAATCAATGGGCAAAGAACCATCTAGTCACTTCAATAAAGAAGAAAGTTAGAATATAATAAATGTGAAAAGTGTTCAGATGTGAAAAGGTAATATAAATTAAATATATAGGAAAATATAAATTAAAACCTCAATATGATATTATCAAATTCCAGTAATAATGGTCAAGAATCACAGGAGCTTCTACGTCTTTTTTATACATTCTATGAAAAGGTAAGCATATCAAAAGCTTCCCTGTACTTCCATGTTAATTATAGCACTATTTACAATAGCCAAGATATAATAACCAATTAATTGTGCACATGCAAATGACTCCATAAATAGCACAGTATTATATATGCAAACACAAAGGTTTATTATTCAGCCCATGAAAAGAAAGAACTCTAGTCATTCTTGACAACATGAATAAGCCTATGATAATGTTATGCTATGGGAAATAAAGTCCAAAAATATAAACATTAGAGCTGGAGATGTTGCTGGGTAGTCAACCATTGCCAAGAATGTAAAAGTTACCGATATTACACAGGAACAAAAATGACAAATTCTGCATGCTCTAACATTTGGAGTCTCAACTAGAGTGTCCTAGTCAGAGTTCTTTTGTTGTGAGGAGACACCATGACCAAGGCAACTCTTATGAAAGAAAGCATTTAATTGGGGATTTGCTTGCATTAACATCTGTATAAATTATACACATACTGAGAAGTTTCTGTGTGGGTAGTTGTTAACATTGGCAAGAAGAATGGAGGTGAAAATGCAAATCGATGTAGAAAACAGTTTATACATGACTAAGCAAAACAAAAAATTAAAAAATCACAATAACAAATTTCAATTTCTAAAAACATCAAGATGAACTTCTCTATACACTATCACATTGTTTCTTCTTCCATTCTTTTTATTTATTTTATGTATGTGAGCACACTATTGCTGGCTTCAGACACACCAGAAGAGGGCATCAGATCCCCATTACTGATTTTGTTGTTGTTGTTGTTGTTGTTGTTGTTGTTTTAGTTTTTTGTTTTTCCAGACATGTGTCTTAGCCAGGGTTTCTATTCCTGCACAAACATCATGACCAAGAAGCAAGTTGGGGAGGAAAGGGTTTATTCCACTTACACTTCTACACAGATGTTCATCACCAAAGGAAGTCAGGACTGGAACTCAAGCAGGTCAGGATGCAGGAGCTGATGACCTGCTCTCTTGTAGAACCAGGAGCACCAGCCCAGAGATGGCACCACCCACAAGGGGCCCTCCCCCTTGATCACTGAGAAAATGCTCCACAGCTGAATCTCATGGAGGCACTTCCCCAACTGAAGCTCCTTTCTTTGTGATAACTCCAGCCTGTTTCAAGTTGACACACAAAACCAGCCAGTACAACAGGGTTTCTATGTATCGTCCTGGCTGTCCTGGAACTCATTCTGTAGACCAGGCTAACCTCAAACTCAGAAATCTGCCTACCTCTGCCTCCCAATGCTCGGATTAAAGGCTTGTACCACCACTGCCCGGCTTAAAATGTAGCCTAGGCTGGCCTCGAACTCATGTTCCTCCTGCCTCTGCCTCCTTCAGCAAACACCACAAACGGCCTGTTCTTTTTAAAGTAAGTTTTTTATCACATATATTTGTGACCCAGGTGCACATCACAGAATATGTTGGGAGGTCAGTGGAAAATTAGAAGGAGTCAATTCTGTCCTAGCATTTGGGTCTCAGGGCTTTAATTCAGGTCTTGAGGCTTGGCAGCAAACATTTTTATTGACTGAGCCATGCTGGTTCCCCTTGGTGTTTTGTTTTGTTTTAATCTATACGTATATTGTGTGAATAATGAAAATTTATTAATAAAATAAATAATTTATTGACAATTATTGCTGAGTGGTAGAATTGCTCATTTTGTTATATTTTTGTGTTTTTCAATTTATGTACTATAAGAAATTATTTTCTGAATGTAAATTTTTTATCAGTAAAAGAACAACTGACACTAAATGGTAAGCCTACTTAAAAGACTCACCTAGTAATACCATTAATGATGTTGTGACACTGATACGCAATGTTGGAACTGGCCATAAAAAATGTTTTAGACTGCATCATCCAATTTTTATTATTTATTATTAATTTCTATATCGATTATAGTAGCTATCGATGGCTAAACTGAAAGATGATACCACCTTTTAGAAATCAGTTGGAAATATATAGTCTTTTTAAAACTTCGAAGCATTTAAAAGGCTTATGCCCTTTACACAGTATTAGCCACTTCCAAAGTGGGGGAGGGGAGCAATATGCAGTAAATTGATTACTGACTTGGGCAAAATTATATTGGTGAGATTATAGGAGAAAGTAAAAATGACAGAATTCAACATATTCCATCATTTCTAACAATGACTACAAATGACATAATGACATAAAATGAAAATCCTATTAGCTTAAATAAATACATTTTATTTTTTGTTCTGTAGTAACACATAAGTTTGATATTTCTAGGCATAAAAAGGATAAGGAACATGAGAATTCTTTTATTATTAGGATGGAAATGTTGTGAGCAGATCTTCATTAACAAACTTGGGATCATTGGAGAAATACAAATATTTACCGTCATCAAAACTGTTTGCTATTTCAAAAGCATCATATAGAAAGTACGTGCTGAGGACAACACTGCTTGCAAGTTGCCTATTAATGTAATGATGTGTTTTGCACACTAAAAATTTTTACAAGACCTACGGAAAGATTCACTAGTAGGTTCCGTGATAAATAATGTGAAATTTCAATTTAGAATTGTGATTGACTCTAGGATTGCGCTCAAAACATAATTTTGTTCATTCTAAAGTCCTGTCCTTTTAAAACGACTTAACCTCATTTCTTGGTAACTGACGCAGTCCCAGAAGAGCATAGGAGCACAGGACCGAAGGCTGCACAAATCTGGACCAAGGGACCAGAAAAGGGGCGGTTCTCACCCATCACTCACCCTCTGGCAAGCGACTGCGGCTGCGCGGAGAACTCGGCACGCCGCGCAGCACAAAGCGCCCGGGGAGAATGGGGGCGGAGCACAAAGAGATCGCTGCTCTCTGAGTCTTCCGCTAACGCCCGTAGGTGTCTCATCCATAACTGTCCGGGTCCACCCCACAGTGCTCTCCTGTGGCAGTCCGGAAGGACATCTACTGTACACCGCCCGGCGCTGGCCCCTCTTCCGGTCTCTTCTGCGCCTGCGCTAGCGGAACGTTCGGGAAAATTCCTGAAGCAGTACCGCCGGCTTCCGGAAGCTAGCTGCGGCCTGAAGAGTAGTGCGGGTGATTGCGGTGGTGATTCACTTCTAGTCCCGGGTGGCGTGGGTTTCGCCGGGGAAACGGAATGGCGCTCCTGTGTTACAATCGCGGCTGTGGGCAGCGTTTCGACCCCGAGGCCAACGCGGACGGTAAGGAGGACCGTGGCCGGCAGCTTTCTCCCGGCTTCCCTCTCCCGACCCCTGGCCTCCTTCACCTGGCTTCCCACATGCGGTCCCCGGGAGCCTCCCTGGCCCTCACCCTCTCTGGGATCGCAGGGCCGGGTGCTTCGGTGTCCCCGGTGCGGCTCAGCCCTCAGTGGGCATGCCCTGCACTTCCTCAGTTCTAGGCTCTGCAGACCCGGTTTACACTTTGTCCCCGCCGTGATTCCTGGGCGTGAGAGGTATGAAGAGGTGCACAGTGGACCGTTCTTGTATTAGACTTCTTGTTGCGTTTGAGTGCTAGTGAAAAGCGTATTATCCCCTTTCAAATTACTTGCTTTTTAAATAGTGCTGGCCTGCGGAAATGACTGTGACACATCCGTTCCACTATAACGCCTTCGGCATACTTTTGCTGGGGCCTGCAGCTTTAAAATACGCTATTCCAGCATAAAACGAGCCCCGAGCGGTGTTCCAAAAACCAGTGTGGTCCACTTTAGAATTCACAGTGAAAGCAAGCACCTATGCTGGGTAAAACCAGAGGTGTGAATGAATCTCATTAGTTAGTGGAATATTTCTGCAGATTACTGGGCTATTGCAGGAGTATACAACACTTATCTCAGATTCATCTAATATGTATAGTATGCTTTATATACACTCATATATATGAATATATATATATATTCATTATATAACTGAACCACACTAAAGTATCTCATCACAGACTGGAACACCACAGGGTTGTAACCTAGTCCAGCTTTGTTAAAGAGGTTAAAACCAATTCCTTAGGTAGTTATCTTGATACACAAACTGGCAAATTCTTCCCTAATAAAACCGGGATGGGATTTAAAGAGAAAGATGTTGCCAGTGTATGAACACATGTTAAACTGTCATGTATATACTCTAATACTGAATACATGCCTTGTAGCATGGGGCCGTATTTTTAGGGTATTCAATTCCCGACCAAAGTTCAGGAGAGATACCAGCTTGTTGTCCGAAGTTTGTCCGTGTGTGTGTGTGTGTGTGTGTGTGTGTGAGAGAGAGAGAGAGAGAGAGAGAGAGAGAGAGAGAGAGAGAGAGAGAGAGAAATGGAACAAGAGGCTAGGAAAGCCACAAGTAAATAAATAGTCATCACTTTGGGGCTGTTAGCAGCTTCATATCATCAAGGGAACTCCAGTCAGCTGACCAAAGTTTATTCACTTTTGAAAAGTGGAAAATGTTTTAGAAAGTAGGGATAAATGCCAAGTAAATTGGTTGAGTGACAGTTGATATCACTGGACTTAAGAGAAAGCTTTTTAGAATGGAAATCATTTGACTTTACACATTAAAATTACAAATTAAAAGATTAGTGTTGAAGGTACCAATATGTTCTGGTTTTCAAGGAGTCCGGTGATAGATGTGTTACTTGCAAGAAGCTGCCAGTCTGTATCCAGTCCTCCTATTCTTAGTGGTGTGGTAGACTTTCCATGCTTAATGCTTTATTTCATGTCACTTTACGTTGTTTTGTTTTGCCTGTATATAAAAATTAGACATTTCAAGATGATAGGGCATTTTAGTTTTATAATTCAAGCGCATGTAAAAAATTAATGTGAATTGTAACTTGCATGTGTTAAGCAGCTAAAGTTGACAAACTTACAGCAGTTACGAGTGACAAGTGAAAATTTCAGCTAAAACTGTGTTAAAAAAAAAAAAGGCCTCAAAACCACTAATGTGTTGTTGCTTCCCATCATTAAATATGAATTTCAGGAAAACTGTTAAATGTGATAAATGCTAGAGAAGAAATGTCTAATTGTCATTTCCTTTTGAAAACAGTGATTTTCCCATTTCAATCATGCCAGTTACATACACTTGGCTGTGTTTTTACATTGTATACTTAGGCAGTGACTGCACATTAAAGTCAGTTTTAAATGATTCCCTCTCAACTTCATGTCTTTGTGCATACCTGTTTCCATTCTGAATTTCTGTATTCTAACTCTATTGTACATAATTAATACCCTCTTCTTCCATTGCATTAACTACTATTTTGTATACATAGCAGTTACTAAGACAGTAACAGTAACCTAGTAACCGGGTAGACAGATTTCAAGGCAACACCAGGAGTTGGATTGTAGGGAATTAAACCTGGACGCTGGGAGAGTGTGTTAGGACATTGACAGTGAGGGTAGGCCTTTCTCTACCCTCATGGCAGTGTGTGGTCAGGTAATGAGTGTGTCTGCTACCTGATTATGGTAAACAAAACACTCCACATTGCTGGTGGTAATGAATGTATTTTGTATAAGAGCAAAATAAGTTAAAACTTTTATACTGTAATGTGGAAAGAGACAGGAAATACAAAATAATAGCACCAATGAAATAGACTGTAGAAATCTATGATTTCTATCTAGGCATTGGTTAAGAATGCTAATTTAGGGCCTGGAGAGATGGCTCAGGGGGTAAGAGCACTGATTGCTTTTCCAGAGGTCCTGAGTTCAAATCCCAGAAACCACATGGCAGCTCACAACCATCTGTAATGAGATCTGATGCCTTCTTCTGATGTGTCTGAAGATAGCTACAGTGTACTCGTCATATATATAAAATAAATAAATAAAATCTTTAAAAAATGCTAATTTAGTAATTAGATATTACCGCAGTTACTAAAATGTTGTATGTGTGTTTTTTTCCCCAAACTCTTTAGAGAATTTCTTGGAAAACTTGTATGGATAGGTTTATAAGTATACTTCAGTTTGCTATTTTCATGAAAAGATTTGGCCCACCAGAAGATGGGGAGGAGTGCTGAAACAATGCTGTTAGCTAGTTATAAACCAGTGCAGAGTGGGAAGGGGGCCGGGGCCCCTCCAGCTAAGCTGGCAGTTCGTGGCTGGCTGCTGGGAAGGAGTTACTTTGCTTCAGGGAAGTGGCTAGTCAGGCAGCACTGACTGGACCTAGTGGATGTGAAGTTCAGGGCGAAAGGGTTGAGCTGCTGGTTGTAGGTAGCACAGCTGGTCAGAGTGTTGGGTATTACTGAGATACCTTTGATACATGTGTGAGAGTTTTAGAGAATAAAAAATCATACTGCCAGAAACACTGTGATTTAAAGTTTTATTAGTAAACAGATTTTATTACAAACAAATGAAAGAATATAGAGCAAAATTGAAGTTATGAAGTAGCAACCAAAATAATTTTATAGTTGGAGGTCACCACAACATGAGGATCACACCATTAGGAAGGGTAAGAACCTTTGATAAAGAGTATTTCTGAACATTATCCTTAAACAGTTCTGGATTAGTTTTGTCTATGTTTCACACTCCTAGAGATTTAACTTACTATTTTTAATAGAAGGAATTAATAAAGTTTTAAGGAGTAATTGCCCACATTTGGAAAAAGGTTGAAACCCTAACTCCTAAGGGAAGAATCGATGTATAAACTTCTGTTTATAAGCAGCTATGTGACTTTCCTTTTCTGTTTTTGAACAGATGCTTGCACATACCACCCAGGTGTTCCTGTCTTTCATGATGCCCTAAAGGTAGGAAGAAGATATCTTTTCAGTTTCTTAGTATTTGCATAATAAACTTAAAAATGTAATGAAACCTTTTTTTTTTTTATCCTTCCTCAGCTTGTTAGTTTTTCTTTCTTAATGAGCATTTTCGGGTACTTTAAGCAGATTGTCTAAAGACAACGATAGTTGACAGTGACATATTCCAGTTATAAAGTTATTTTATTTATATTCCAATCCACTTACCTAGTGATTTATTCCCTTCCTAAGTCTGAAGTTGAATAAAAGCAGTCATATTGGTCTCAGTCTTTATTCTGTCACTGTGACTAACAAGAAAGGCCTCCCCTAGGTATTAGAAGTGGTTGTTTCAGCTGTTTAATACTTATACACATTTAGTTGGAGTTGTTTACTGGAAACATGATACCATATTTTCTCCTTTATTTCCTTAGCAAGCTAAAGAATCAGAGAAATGGTAGAATGGTTTTTCTTGTTTGTTTGTTTTTCTGACCGAATGTTCACGCTTACCTGTTTAAAAAAAAATCTTTGCGATTAATATGAGGTCTGTAAGTTCTCAGTGACTTAGACATTTTCAAACAGGATAAATTTGTGAACATCAGGTTACTTTCTGTCTTTCCTTAATATTACTATAAATAGTACTTTTTCTCTGAATATTCACCTTATGGCATTAAAGTATTTTTGTTGTTATAAATATAAATTTAACTACTCATTTGGTTAAATATGAAACTAGCAAGCCATATAATGCTTGAATTACCTGAAATTTACTGGGCCATGAAATCCAGCAGCTTGGAAAGCCAAGGTTTGCAGTACATATATATAGACTGCAGACAGACAACAAGAACCTAGAGAATTATTGTCAGTGACAGCGCTTACCATCCAAGCAAGAGGACTACTTAAATTCGATTCCCCAGAACTTACATAAAGTCAGGGTGAAAGGCATATCTTTACCACGGGGCAGAGAAAAGTGGGTCCCTTAGGCCTCTCTGTGGGAGCCAATCTAGATGAATTATCAAGTTCTAGGTTCTGTGAGAGACCTTGTCTCAAAAAGTGAGGGAGAAAAAAATAGAGGACACACACCTGAACACACAGTGAACTGAGTAAATAAAAACTAATAAAACTGCAAAAATGAGGGTAATAAAAATATTACAGTTTAGGAGTGAAGTGGTTAGATATTATCTGTAGAACACAAGCATTCAAATGTGTCCTAAATCACCAGCCTGTAGGTGACAACGTGAGGATACAAGCGAATGAACTTGTAAAAACGGGGAGCAAACATCCCTATGGAAAGGAAATCAGAAATGCTAGAAGGGAGAAATACAAAATAAAAGTACTGTAAGAAAGGTAATGAACAGTAGTCAGAAATAATTCTTTTCTAAGAAAGAGAAGTACACCTCCATACTCATTTTCAACACGTTAAAGACTGTTAGAGGCTAGAAAGAGCAAAGCTAGAGCCAGAAGAAAGCCCATGAAACATTGTTTCCTTGGAGAACTGAGCAGGTAACATGAACTTAGAAGATTGCACAGTTGTTTAGATTTTTTTTTCATGTATCGGTTAAATGCTAAGTATCTGACATAGTTTTATGTATGTATGTATATATGTATGCATGTAAAAGTCAGTAAAACTCTTAACAGTACATTTTTTGAAGACCATAGATAATATCAGCGCTCTTTAAACTCTGTAAGATTGGTAATTGGTTTATGTACATCTCAATCCAAGGCTCTCAAGAAAAGAAAAATTACAGGATATTCAGTTTTAAAAACCGGAGAGAACCCTAAAAGAGTATATACTGTTTAAAAAACAAAAATCAGTACCAAAATTTCTATGCTGTAAGAAACTACCCATGTGAATTTAATATTATTTTAGGGACACAAGAATATTGTATTTGTATTTCTTTTCTCTCTACTACTTTGGAACTAAAAATAACTGGTAAACTATGTAAACTGTCTGTTTGGTTTTTTTGGTTTTGTGTGTGTGTGTGTGTGTGTGTGAGTGAAATAATTATGAGACCTCTTCAGGGGCATAGCAGCAGACTCAGAAAAGATGTAGGCCAGTCAAGCTCTTAATGAGACCAGAAAACAGTGAAAGAAACAATAGTAAATCTTACTGGTGAAGGTAAGGCAAACCACACAGGGTGAGAGCTTCAGACCAAGCGGCCTCTAGTTTTTGTTCCTCGTGGCTTTGTTGAGAGTTAAAAAAGAATCAAGATGATAAGGCTTCTAAAAACCAAAGCAGTCACTTTTCTGGCTAATCAAGAAGGAATTATCTAGCCTTACTCTATTTTCATTGGTTTAATGTTCAAGTCCGTTAAGGATTTATCTTACTACCAGCAACTGAGGATGGGAAAGCACTAAAATTATATATTACTATGTGCCTGTCAAGCTCTGGATTGACTAAAGCTGCCCTGCTGAGAATTCATTAAGTGTTCTGTGCTGGCTTACATTTAAGCTGATAGGCAGAGGACATTATCAGTCTCTCCTCTAATTTTGTGCCTCCTTGCTATTAATATCCGGGAGGCCCTTGATAGTTTGTTAAAACCGCACATACCTCAGTTGCTTCTGTCTGTTCTGCTTCTGACTATAAGGTTAGTTTACTTTAGAAACTAAAGTACTATGATTGTTACTTAGTGGACTCCCCCCCCCCCCAAGTACTCCTCAGATCCTTTACTCCTCAGATCCTTTAAATACATGAATTAGAGAGAGGGTGGTGGGAATTGAACATGGAGTCTTGTGTACACTGGCGAGAGCTCTCATCCAATAGATGATTTTTCAAAAACTCAAATACTATTCTTAAAAGCACCTTCTGATTTTCTATTTTAAGGAAGTAATTATTTTTTTAAAAATCGTTATGGGTGATTAGGAAACAGCATACAAAAGCTGAACTGGTGCGTATGTAATTTCAGGATTCAAGGAAATAAGTGCAACACAGTGTTAAGATGTTTTTAGCTTGTTGTTTTTCCTTGTTTTATAGGGTTGGTCTTGCTGTAAAAGAAGGACAACTGATTTTTCTGACTTCTTAAGCATTGTAGTAAGTACTAGTTTATTCCTCTGTATTGTTTTCCTGAAAGTACATGTTCCTGGAGGCTCCAGATTGTGCAGTCAGATAACTGATATCCATTGACTCAAATATCAGGCTGTACCATACTTTATAACGGAACCACATCTCCTCCATAACCTCTAAAATCTTTGTTTACCTTGGAGAATTAGGATTTTTTTAGGTAAACTATTCATTTGTCATTTTATGTCCTTGATTTTGAGAACATCAGGAAGGAATTTGGAGGCAGGCAATGACTGGGAGCAGATACTTCCAATACTGCAGGGGCTTGATGTGCTGGAGAGGGACAGGGTGTCATGTGAGAGAATGAGGAGGAGGACTGGGGAAAGATCTGGGTGAGGGGGTGTATGAGAGGAGAGGGGAGGCTGATAATTGGGAAATAAAGTATATAAATAAATAAAACAAATAAAAACCATCTCAGAGGCAATAAATTTCATCGAAACATCAGTGAGACAGTCCATTGTTTTATATGGCATCAAGGAAGAGCAATCATCATTTCAGTGTTGTAGATGAGAGAAATCAATTACTTGGGTTAAGGCCATATTTCAGCTTAATAGGAAAGGGAAGCTCAGATTCTTTTTGTTTATGTTTTGTCAAGCAGGGACTTATGCAACCCAAGTACAGCCAGGGATGACCTTGAACTCCTGATCTTCCTGCCTTCAAATACAAGTGCTAAAATTAGGGGTGGCACCGTCCCAGGCTTAGTAGAGTTGGCAGTCAAACCCAGGGCTTTGCACATACTAGACAAGCACTCTAGCAACTGATAGACGGGCTGAGACCTTTTTGAATAAAGAGCTTTGACATATATAAATAATTAGAAAAGGCCTTTAAAACACCCAAAAAACAAACATACATGCATAAAGTAGGTCAAACCATAACTGTTTGTATCTTTTACTAACAGGGATGTACAAAAGGTCGGCATAATAGTGAGAAGCCACCTGAGCCAGTCAAGCCTGAAGTCAAAACTACTGAGAAGAAGGAATTATCTGAATTAAAACCCAAATTTCAGGAGCACATTATTCAAGCCCCTAAACCGGTAGAAGCAATAAAAAGGCCAAGGTATACTCTATACAGCTACTTATGTTTGTGGCGGTGTCATACTGGAATTTGCTGGTGGTATTTTCTTTTAGCATTTTGTATAAAGACATTTTGCAGTGTCCACTCTGTTTTTTCCTCTGGTAGTAACCCTTTAATTTTTGAGGGTATGCTCACACAGTTGGAGGGCTGTATATCTTTGTTTTCTGGTGTATCATTCTTATGGTACCATGGTGAGATTTGATAAAAATTGTCCTCTTAGATTAGTACTTAGGGAGTTTTCAGTTATTTGAGTTAGGATACTCTGTCAAAATACTTTAAAAATTGCTTTTGCTCACCTTGAAGTAGAACTGGATTTTTCCAATCTAATCACCTCCTGTTCAAACCAGACTATATTTTAAAATGCATTAATGCAGTGGTTCCTAATGCTGTGACTCTTTAATACAGTTCCTCAGGTTACAGGGTTCCCACACACACAACCATAAAATTGTTCCATTGCTACTTCATAACTGCAATTTTGTTGCTGTTATAAATCATAATGAAAATGTCTGTTTTCGGATGGTATTAGGCAACTCCTTTGAAAGAGTTGTTTGACCCCCACCCCAAAGAAGGCATGACCCAAGGTGAGAAGCACTATATTAATGGGTTTACTCGTGTAAGGCAAGGTCTTCAATCTGCACTTAGTGACTGTAGAATATAAGTGCAGAATTTAGGTTCCAGATTTGTTCCTCGGGTGATTTTTGTTTTTAAATGCAAGCCTGAAAAATCATCAAAACCAATTGAAGCTTGTATTCACATTATAAATTTATAGTGTTTCCAACTCTTTCTTTTATTATGCTTTTATAAATGTATAGATTATCACATAATATAGTCCCAAAATAAAAATCCTGACTTTTGAAGTTCATTTGCTCATTAATATTTTGAGATATAGACTGTAATTAAAGGTCAAAATGCTCTTATTCTATCTACAGTATTAATTCAGTCTTAAGCCTATCATATACTAACACAGTTAAATGAATACCGGAAAAGGACAGTTTTGTTACAGGACAGTTCATCCTTAATCTGTTACTTCTCAATACAGTCTTCTAGAATTTAATGATATGAGATGTTACCATTTCTTTAAATGATGGACTACACAGATATATAAGCTTTACATAAAAGGCTATGGGAAAAAGTAAATATATTTTAATTTTTTATTTTGTTTTATCTGTAAGAGCATGTTTTGTGTGCATGTGTGTCTGACTACTTGCATCCCTGGTGCTCAATGGAGAGCAACTGTTTCCCCTGGAACCAGAATAAGTAGTTTTTGAGCTACCATATGGGTACTGAGAATCAAACCCCAATCCTCTAGAAGAGCACTCCTCTAAACCACTGAATTAGCTCTCCAGCACTTAAAATGTTTTATTTTAAATCTGATACATGAGTTACAGATTCTAGTGTACTACATTAATGTTTTACAAGTTATTGTAGATGCAGAGTGAAGAACATATGACCTTTTATGGCTACATTTATTAATAACGTTAATATTTGTTTATTGAATAGGCTTAAGTTATATGTGTGTCTATGTGTGTGTGTTATATATATATATATAACTTAATCATTAAGAAGTACTAGAAGATGGTGGTGGTTTTACACGGTCATAAAATTTTATCTAAATTGAGAAGTCTATACTCTCCACATAAGTAAATTGACTCAGCTAGTACAGATGAGTTTGTTTTCACTTAGTGCTTGAGAGTTTTGCTTGTTCTACGGTCCTTTACATAGAGATTACTCATCTTTACAAGCTTGAATCCCTAGTCTTCTTCCCTTCTTATAGTCTCCTTTGTAGTGTGTTCTTTATGCTAGCAGTGGCATGAATATGTGAAACTTAATTTCTTACTAGATGTAACATTTTAGTGAAAATTAGAATGTTATGGCAGTTATGATATACTTTTAATTAGAAATAATTTAATGCTCAGATAATTAACATCTCATATGGGAGATTTTTAAGGTTATCAATTTTATTCGGATGGCCGAGAGGCACCTTAAGAAGTGCTCAACATCATTAGTCATTAGGGAAATGCAAATCAAAACAACCCTGAGATTTCACCTTACACCAGTCAGAATTGCTAAGGTCAAAAACTCAGGAGACAGCAGGTGTTAGTGAGGATGTGGAGAAAGAGGAACACTCCTCCACTGCTGGTGGGGCTGTAAGATGGTACAACCACTTTGGAAATCAGTCTGGCGGTTCCTCAGAAAACCGGACACGACACTTCCGGAGGACCCCGCTATACCTCTCCTGGGCATATACCCAAAGGATTTCCCGGCATGCAATAAAGACACATGCTCCATTATGTTCATAGCAGCCTTATTTATAATAGCCAGAAGCTGGAAAGAACCCAGATGCCCCTCAAAGGAGGAATGGATACAGAAAATGCGGTATATTTACACAATGGAATACTACTCAGCAATTAGAAACAATGAATTCACAAAATTTTTAGGCAAATGGTTTGATCTGGAAAATATCCTAAGTGAGGTAACCCAGTCACAAAAGAATACACATGGAATGCAATCTCTGATAAGTGGATATTAATTAGCCCAGAAGCCCTGAATACCCAAGGCACAAATTGCATAACAAATGATGCCCATGAAGAAGTATGGAGAGGGTCCTGATCCTGGAAAGGATTGATCTAGCATTGGAAGGGAGTATAAGGACAGAGAAAAAGGAGGGAGGTGATTGGAGAATGGGTGGAGAGAAGAAGGTTTATGGGACATATGGGGAGTGGGGATCTGGGAAAGGGGAAATCATTTGGAATGTAAACAAAGAATATAGAAAATAAAAATATTTAAAAAAAAAAAGGTTATCAATTTTAAGTACAAAGAAGTATGGTGGTCTATTGATGATAGTAACACTTCAAAATTCTGTAGCCCAGATGAGCCGATGACAAACTTGGAATTAAAAATATCTGCTTCCCTAAAACAAGCACTTGATAAACTTAAACTGTCATCTGTGAATGAAGAAGATAAAAAAGGTAAGACATTGTTTTTTGTTTATTTGTTTTCAATAATTTTCTGTCTAAGTAATAGACATAATTTAGTAATTTTCTGACAAAAGAGATCGCTACAGTGCACTGTTGTGACAATGTAGCATATTGTAGCAGAGAACTTCCTTCCTTCCCAAATGCTAATAATACAACATAAGTAGCATTTGGTTCATTGATTATGTCTTTGTGCAATCTTAACATCTCTTAATTATTTTATCAGTTAAATCTCTTCAATAACTGTTTCTTTGCACATTATATATAATGTTTTTATTATCCCTTTGATTTCTACCTAATATCAAGGGACAAAAATATCATCTATGACTTCTGTTCACAAGAGGATATAAGATTTTATAAGATTAGATGATCCCACTACAATCTAGACTAAAAAGTAGGCATAAGGCTTTTTATTATTATTATTATTTTATTTTTTGAGACAAGACATTGTCAGTAGCTCCACCAGTTCTGGACATTGCTTATCTGGTCTAGGATGACTTAGAACTCATAATCATCTACCTCAGTCTTTCAGGTGCTAGGATGCACATTTGTTTTATCTCATTGTTTTCCTTGAATTGGACTTGCTTTAAAATAAAGTATAATTTTTCAGAACAATACAACAGTGGAAGTACTATTTTAATATTGTGACTTTATTCCTTTTGTTTAAAAAAGAACATAGCTATGAAACCTCATGTTAACTTCCTTTTTTCTTCATTGCAGAAGAAGACAGTGATGAAATTAAGATCGGGACTTCTTGTAAAAATGGAGGGTGTTCAAAGGTATATATTATAAAACTTTGGATTTATGCAGTAAAATTTTAATAGTAAAGCAGAGGACTGCAGTTCACTCTAAAGTTAGCAAGTAGTTGAGTGCTACTTACATATTTGGCACTTTGTTGTAACTAGAACTATAAATACAATAAGACTTCTAAGAGAAACATCTGATTGAATGATGGGAATAAATCTAATTTGATTAACATTTAGTAAACGCTTGTTATGTGCTAGACAACAAGTTTTGGGCTGAAGATAATAGTGTCAAATTAAACAAAAATCTCATCCTGTAGAGCATTTTCTAATGTGGACAGGAGGATAAAAATAGGCCATTGAATAATTAATTCAGACACACCTGAAATAAATACAATAGACCTAGCAACTACAGTGGTTCCAGTTGGGGGCTATTATGTAAAATTTGTCAGTGGCCTTAGGTAAAAATTGAGGGGTGAGGGGTAGGGGATAGTGATAACCCTGGGAATAGCTATCTACAGAGGGAACCATACAGTTAAAGAGGCTTTAGAGAGATGCTATTCAGCAGATGGCAAGGTCATGGGGCTTAGGAAATAATCTGAAAGGAATAGGGGAAGAAGTAGACAAGGTGCTGAAAGGCCTAACCCAGAACAAGGGTCTGGGCTACTTCAAATTGATTATAAGCTGTTATCTGCTTCAGGGAGGTATTTTGTTTTGTTGGTTGAAGCAAGTCTCACTATCCCAGCCTGACCTCAAACTCCAGTCATTTTCCTCAGCTGAGTGGCAAGATTACAGTTGTATACCACCATACCCAATTCAGGGAGAGAGCTCTGTCATAAGTAGAGTCAGAAGGAAAACCAGCTTCAACCCTATTATAGAAAGCCAGGTAGTGTTATTCCAGAGAGTAGCTTGCTGAGAAATGACTAAATGTCAAGTGTGGCTAAACATCATGAGACCTTCTGCTGTCTGCTCTGTCTACCCTTTCACGCTTTTTCTTCTATGACACTTTACTGACTCATTCTGTTCCCAACTACCTCCATTTCATGGTGAGGATTATAATACGGTTTTGTTTGCTTTTTGTTATATTTTGAATGCTTAGCTATGTGACTGGCATATAGCTGATATGTATACAATTAATGATATAATTTGAATAGTTGAGTATTCAAGAACCATCATAATTGATGGACTTAAAGTCATGGCCTATGTTCCAAGAAGCCAAGTTCAGCCAGCCATCTTTGGTAATTTAGTTAAAACATAAATTAATAGTAAAAAGCATAAAAAGCTTTTATTCATGTGATCACATTGGGAAGAGGGACAAAGATCCAGCAACACCCACCCAAAGTCCACTTTGGCTGAGTGAGATTAAGGCTTAAGTAGAGGGCTAGAAATATGTATAATGAAGCACTGTTCCGGTAAGGGTATGGTCCCACCTATCATAAGCTCTGTGGTTTGGCCTTTCCATTTGACTTGGTACTGGATTTCAGCCTTCTCTTCTCCTGGTTTGAGATTCCTTGGAGTGGGGTTGGGGGATAAATCAAAACTTAAGGGCTTTCAAAATGAACATGGCAATATTGAAAAGGACAACTTAACTACAATTTGACATTTTTCTTCCAAAGATTTCTATCAGCAATTACTTTTTGCTGTTACTGATGCCAAGGAAATATAGGAATAAAAGGAATAATAAAACTTGTCATCTTTCTTAATTTCTTTGTTTTATGTAATGCAGCCATGGTCTGGCCCATTTGGGGCCTTGGAAGGTGTTAGTCCTAAAGTATACTGCAATTAATAATTGATTTTTCCTTCCTATTTTTTTAATAATGTCACTAAATATTTCACTGTCTAACTTTAGTGACTAGAAATGGAACTTTATGTGTGTTCAATTTTAGCTGATTTGGAGGCATAAGCTTGTTCTATCCTGTTGTCTGCACACTGGCAATCTTGTCAGTGTCATTCTCCAGCAGTGCTGGTAGAGTGTACAGTGTTCTTCCTTACTTCCTTACTTTCTTCACTGGTGTTAAGGTTGAGACCTTTTCTTACTCTGACTAGTTCTTTCTTCTCAGGTTAAATGTATGTAATCTTTCATCTACTCTTTTGTTAGCTTTTTTGTAATAATCTGTTAGAAAATCTTAATATCTTAAAGCTACAAGTCCTTTGTCAGATATTTTGTATGACTCGCACTGACCTGTAGATGCATGCCATTGATAAACAGAGACTTTTAATTTTCATGCAATGAAGCTTGTCTGGTTTTTTTTGTTACTCTGCTTATTTAAGAAATATTTCTGAGCTATAGTCATTTTCTCATACAGAGAGAAATGTGTGAAACACCTATAACTGAATATGATTATGTTTTTAATCAAAGGAATTCAAGAAGAATGGTAGTAATTAGAAAAGTGTATCCAGGAGAGACGAGAAATTAAGTGGGAAATGGGAACAGTGCATCTGCTAGTTCTTGAGTGAGGTTAAACTGATACATGTTTGTGTTAAATTTGACAAGATTTTGTGATAACTTTAGAGGTAGAGGGGACAAACTTAACAGACGTGGAAGACTGAGAACATTTAGTGCCATTGATTAAGATGAGAGAAGAGACATTTTTAGGTGGCAGTAGTAAGTGAAGATTCTAACATATATACTTAAGGAGATAAACTCCTAGCACTTTGTACTTAACAAAAAATGAAATTGAAAATTTTGGTCTTCTATTCTTTAGTTACTATTAATACAAAAATAGAGAATATACTGCAAGCTGCATCCATGTTTTATTAACATGACTTTTTGTGAATTCACCTGTAGAGCCTTCACGTACAGCAGCAGTGGGGCCCGGATCTTCCAGACAAACCATGGATGTATATATAGGTCTGCAGCTCATTTTACCATTTGTAGGGATAAGAAATCAGTATTCTACTGAAACTTCAGAAATGATTATTAGACTTCCCATATTAATTTGTAATGTCCACACATAGTGAATATGCTGTACATATAAATCATGTTTCTGGTGAGAGTACAAGTCCCTTGATTCCAACATGTTTCTGTGAATTCCACTACTTGAATATAAATCATTGTAACTTCATGCCTAAAAGGCTAAAACCATCTTATATAGTAAGTTGCCTACCTTTTTGTCTGCTTTCTTTACAGAGATCTAGAGTTTAACCATGTTCAAAATAGGGTCATTTTCCATTCCTTGATGAACTTACAGTGTTCTTGTAGCTGCTGTTATTTAAGTATTATATGAAGGTCTTATGTGTAACCAGTATTTCAGATAGGTATTACAAGGTGCAAGTGTGAGATAAACAGCTAATGTTTTTCCTCTGTGTCTTTGTTTTATAGACATACCAGGGTCTACAGAGTCTAGAAGAAGTCTGTGTATATCATTCTGGAGTACCCATTTTCCATGAGGGGTAACTTACGTATACCTAATTAAGATATTTATAGTACTGAGTCAAAACATTAATTAAATCTTTATATCTTTAAACATTGCCATGTAGTTATAGTAAAAATTTTACCTACATTAATACCATTCAATCCTTAATAACCTGAGAAAGTGGGCAGGTGCAGTTGCCTTCTTAAACACAAGAGAAAAATAGGGTTACAGTTTTTAAGTAGTCATTATAATTCTGCAGTGTGATCTTATTTGGACTTGTTTGTTTTGTTTATTTTTAATCTGAGGCAGGGTCCTATGGGTTACGTGGACAGCCTCTACCTCAGGATCCTTAGGCCTTAGCCCCCTGTGGAACAGCTTACAGGCATGTGTAAAGGACTGATACTCAGTTTTAGTACATTAGTTTTTTTAGCCATGGAGAAGTGAAAGTACCAGTACCCAGGAAAGGCCATGCTTTTCCATAACTCTCAATTAACAGTTTGTTTCTATGTTATAGCATCATTATATACAATAAATATATGGAAACTTTACTAAATTAGACTTTTCAACTGTATCCATGTGCTTCAGGATTTTTAACCTAGAGATCAATAATTTTCCATTTCCCTGTGCAGGGTTGTTTCTTATGTTAGTCATGGTTTTATCTTCTTTACAAAGAAGCCAAAGTTAGCCATTATGTATGAAAACATTAGTTTCTACTTTGTTCCGAGTTCTTTACTGTGTTTTTGAAATGTGAATATTAGTATCTTTGGTCATACCATATTTTGGTAGCTTCATGAGAAAACTAGGTGTACATTCTCCATGAGAAACTAGACCTGGAATTGTGAAAGTTTTGTATATTTACTCAAAAGCTGAGTTAATACAATAAATAACACCCTATTTTTTAAAATGAGTTTCCTTGATTATGTATGTATGTATGTATGTATGTATTTTAGCAGTTAAGTACTTGCAAGATATTTAAAGTTGGAGTTTTTATTTAATTACATATGTTATAATGATAATACTGGCTTTAATTCATTGTCTAATTTAAAGGATGAAATATTGGAGCTGTTGTAGAAGAAAAACTTCAGATTTTAATACATTCTTAGCTCAAGAAGGCTGTACAAAAGGGAAACATGTGTGGACTAAAAAAGATGCAGTAAGTAGCCTTTTCAAAGTCACATGTTCATCTGTATTCACCTAAGTCATTTTACAGAAATCTGAGATTACTTTGTATTTACATTTAAAAAATAGCTCTCTTACAGGGTAAAGCATTGACATGCGTATAAAGTAGTTAATCTCAATATCTCAGCGATACCTATTGACAAAATATTTCTTATATATATGATACAGGTATATAAGTTTTCATAAATATCCTCAGTGTGCCAAAGTTGAAAGATCTTTGTCTTACAAAAACTAGTTTCACGAGAGCTGGAGAGTTTGCTCAGGGGTTAAGTGCACTTGTTCTTGCAAAGGATCAGGGTTTAGTTCCCAGCATCCGCAAGGTTCACCTCCTCCTTATGCACCATGCATATATGTGGTACACAGACCACATGCAGGAAAGTACTCATCCACATAAAATAAATCTAAAAAAAAAAACATTATTTTAAAAGAAAATTAGTTTCACAACCTTTTCCAATTATTAAAATTGTTTTATAAAACCACTTCCTATTGATTTAGTGTTACTAAACCAATATTTAAATCTAATTTTTTTTTCCCACAAAATCATTCACCCATCTCTCTCTATCTAGTGGCCAAAAGTCTTAGGCCTATGAATATAATTCCTTTCAGTCCTTTTAAGTTAAAAACAAGAAAACTGCTTTGTTGCTAAATAAGGGTTTATATGCTAGATCTTATTATTTTAATAGCATGATTAATATAAACAAATCTTTTGTGCTATGCTGTTATTAACATTTTATGATCTTTTCTAGTTCATAAAACTAGACTTTTTCATCTTTAACTCAAGGATGTTCAGTGTTTGGGTATCTCATTGTTCTTGCTTTTGAGTCATAGTTCACTGACCATAAATTTTACTAGCAGAAAGTGAGATATGCTTATACATTTTTTGATGTTGTCAAACCTTAACTATTTAAACTTTAAAAAATAAATTATGCTTCACTTTTTGTTTAAAAATTTTCAGAGTATAATCCCTGGTGAAATGTACCTTTTTTGATTTTCTTTTTCTCTTTTAACATAAGTGTTTCAGAGTTCCCTGAATTTTGTGGCTAATTTGTTCTTTCTTAGATCAGTTTACTTAGAACACATCATCATTTGTTCATTTGTTTTTGAAATTCGACTGATACCATAGTGTAGCAATGGAAAATAAAGCTCCCTTTTATAACAGCAGTCAAAAGATGATTTCTGTAAGTTGTGGCATTATCCGCATGTTAATATGAAAGGACAAGATAATTTAATAATCTTAAGAATTCTTATTAGCTAACAATTTGTCTTTGTGTGTGTTCGCACGTGAAGGTTCCAAGCTTGGCCACCTTTTTCATGAAACATGCTGTTTCCCTGAGCCTAGAGCTCATCAGTTCAGTTGTGAGATCTTGTGCTCTGTCCTCCAGCATTGGGGTCACAGATCCATGCCAGCACATATGAACATCTTTAAGTGGGTGCTGGTGTTCCAAACTCAGGCTTCATGTTTGGAAAGCATGTATGGTTCAAGCAGAACCATATTTCCAGGCATAACATCCCCAAAACATTCACTTATGTAAAGTAAACCTAAACTTCTCATGTTTTCAAGTTCATATGTTATCGCTTACCATACAAGTGCCTTTCTCATTTCTGTCTTCAAAGAATGAGTCTATGACAGTACTTAGTGGATTATAGAATATTGAAATGGAATAAAAGTTTAGTGAAGCTTGTAATATTATCTCCTAAATGGACAATAACAATGTAATCTTAAAGAAGGAAGACCAAATTGGAGAAATGCGGGTACTCACATGTTGCTGCCTGCAGCGACAGGTGAACCGGAGGCCTGAAAGAGAATCCTGGGGATATATGGGAGGCGATGAAAGAGAACTGAGTCAGGACAACTTTTGCAGATCATGACCAAAACTTCAATAAATATCAGTCAATATATAGCTTAGGAAGAACCCCTCTTCCTGGACTTCAAGGAAAGGTCCGAGAACTCGCTGGCTCCAGTCTCAGCAGGTCGCTTGCTAAGATCAGCATACTTCAAGTCTAACAGATCCGGAATACTTGGGCACGGCTTCCAGGCGTGAGCAGCTGCCTGTATTGTTTTCTAAAGAACAAAGGCTAGGAATATCCCAGGCTGAGAGCAGAGACTGGCAGCCAGGAATGTCACTGGCTGAGCACAGATGCTGAAAAGCCCAGCTCAATGCTGGAGGGGGAAGGGACACTCACATCATAAACTGTTAAGATATTTTGTATCATAATTTATTTAAGCCTCTCATTAGGATCTTTGGAAGTTGTAGCCCTGAATATATGAAGTACTTAGTTGTTCATAATAATTTTTCCTCTATTAACTGAGGCAGCTTTTTAGAAAACAGTGATTATGTAGTGGCTTTTAAGATTACAAAGTTTTTCTTACAGGGGAAAAAAGTTGTTCCATGTAGACACGACTGGCATCAGACTGGGGGTGAAGTTACCATCTCAGTGTATGCTAAAAATTCACTGCCAGAACTCAGTCAAGTAGAAGCAAATAGTACATTGGTAAGTATATTAAGTAACTCAATAGAAATTAACTTAAATAAATTGTTTATATGTAAACATTTTCTTAAAAGTTCTTATTTCTGATCAGAAAATCATAAATGATTTTCATAGAAACAATATTTTATGTGAAATTCACAGTGTAATAGACTATTCTAAAGTTATCTAGAAATATAGTAGCTTAGAAGAGGCACAAAATATTTGTTTCTCAATATAAAACTTATAGCTAATTTTTCTTATTAATCATTTTCTTAAATAAAATGGTAGGGCTGAATATTGACATTTTCTTGTGGCTTGAATAATGTCAGTATTGTCTTTATAATTAGTATTTAGTCTCACAAACCTTAGTATGAATTTAATCAATTACTAGACTTGGTGTGGTTCAGTGTTTCACTGCATGGTTAGTATATATTAAGGTGGTGTTTTCAATACCTAGCACAAAAATAATGACAATAACTTATCTATTTCAGTTAAATGTACACATTGTATTTGAAGGAGAGAAAGAATTTCATCAAAATGTGAAACTGTGGGGTGTAAGTATTGTGAATCCATCAATTTTTCCTGATGCTTAAAAACATTTTTAGGATGCTTATGTAAAGTTCATGAGTATAACCTTAACATGTCCTATAAAAATACTTAAATTGCATTAAAATGGCCCCAGAAGTTTGATTTTGATATTAGAATAAACAAGATGTGTTTTTCTGAGACCAATAAAAGCACCAGGTTAACTCTTGCTCTTGATGTGTTTGTTGTAGGTGATTGATGTTAAACGAAGTTATGTAACTATGACTGCAACAAAGATTGAGATCACTATGAGAAAGGCGGAACCTATGCAGTGGGCAAGTCTCGAACTACCTACAACCAAAAAGCAGGAGAAACAGAAAGATGTAGTTGATTGATTAGAAGAGAGAAAGAATTTCTACTTAATGTGTGTGGTGAAATAGTTGCTTGCTGCTGTATTCTTTTTGTTGTTTTTAATCTGCCATTTGGGGGTTATCATGAGGTTCTTCAAAGCCAAAGTCTGTTAAATTTTCGTGCCTCTATCTTCCTTTTGAGTTGAATACTATGATTATTCAAGTCTTCTCACTAGAACTATAGTTGTTCCCCTTACACTTGAAGGGAGGGAAAGAACCCATAAATATAATTGCAGTGTTTTTTAATATAAATTGTTATAAGCAGGAAATGAAAGAGAATTTTTTTTCAATCCTCCTAACTCCTTTTCCCCTTAAATGGGAAAAGAAAGTGGTATATAAAAATTTAATTGGCCTCTCCATGAACTTTTCTTATTATAATTCTTAAAAATCTTTAAGAAAAAGACTTTTCTTTGTTTCTCCCTATGCAGTGGTTGCTTTATGTAGTACTAATTCTGAAGCAGTGGAGCCAAACCATCTGTGTGTACTGGCTAAATTTATAATTCATTTGCAGTTAAATTAATTTCAGAAAGTTGCATCAATACTTGCATTACCTGGCAAGCAGTATAATTTAAGTCTATAGGAAATAAACTTAAGACTGTAGAATTATCAATTTGGTTAAAATTATAATAAGAGTAAGCAATAATGTTAAAATCTCTTTCCTGATTATTTAAAGGACTCTTTATGGTGTTTTGACTAAATTGTATCTGATTGATAGTCTAAACACTCTTATGGATTATATCTGTCTCCCTGATGAAAAACTGTATCTGTTAAATTGTGAATGTGTAGCTTTGTTGAAATTTATTAAGATATGTGTTGGGACTTGAATCTGAAATGTACAGAGGCTTGTTTTGAGCTGTTGGTCTTCCAACTTAAGGCTTTATTTTGAAGGCTGTGAAACCTTTAGGATATTGAGGGGTGAGCCTTTGAGGGTTACACACTCTGCTGGTCTGATCCAGTCAGGACACATGAACCACCTCTGTCCCATATTCCCACTGTTGCCTCCTCAGCCATTATAGATTGTATCCTCTGAAACCGTGAGCCAAAATAAACCTTACCTCCCTTGACTTGTTTCTGTCATGTGTTTTGGTCAAGACAAGAAAATTAATATACTACAGGAAAATTATAGACTGTATTTTAGAATAGCTGAATGAATGTTAAATGTTAAGTTAATGTAGTAGTTTGATTATTAAATAGAGTTTTACACATATAATGATTAAGTGTTATGCTTTATTTTTATTAATTGTAGATGACACAGATAAACTTAGATCAAAATGAAACTTGAAGGTTTTTATTTCTCAAACTCTGGAGTTTATGGAGTTAATTCCATTAACTTTAAGAGCACAGTAACTTTGTATTGGTGAAATTATAAAAAATAGTGGAGGAGTTTTCTATAATAAGAATATTGTCTCCCAGTGTTAAGATCTTACATATTTTATAAAACTAAAACATTAACCTTGGTATAATAGTTTAAAGTAGGAGTAAAGTGTCCTAACAAAGTTTCATTAGTCAAAGAATTATTTTAGATAATAAACAGTCTATATTGGGGCTGGAGAGATAGCTCCTTTAAGAACACTGGATTCATGGATTCAGTTCCCTGTGTCCACTGTCAACTTAGATACTTCAGGACCTTCACTTCAGATGCAGGTCCTTCTGGCTTCTGTGGGCTGTGCTCTTTGATACAGCAGGCAACCTATTTACATGAATCATCATTCTGCTATTAGCAAATAACTATTAAAGACACTGTGTACCTCAGTCAACAGGTATAAAGATACTGACTTTAGGCTTTAATGAAGCAAGAATATGCTAAAAAAATGGCAATAAAAAAAACTGGGATCCAAATATTCCTAAGTTTCTACTTAAAAGGGAATGCATTTAAAGAAAGAGATCTTGTGTACTACCTGAGGAGAGGTTGAAACAGTTTGATTCAGAATATTAATTATATCTGTATCACCTTCCTTATTGAGGTGGTTTTGTTTCCCTTTGAATAGCAACAACTTTGTTTAGCACTGTTAGAGCAAGTGACGTTTTCTTACTTCAGACTTAATTGTACAACTTTTTTTTCATAGTTGTGCAGGGGTTACATTTGTGACCATTTAATTGCTGTTTCAGAACTTCTGCATGGCATTCAGATAAAAATTAAGTAAAATTTGCCTTAAACTCTAAAGTGACAGTGTTTTTAAGAAAATATTTTACCCTGTCAGTTTATTAAGTTACTAAAAATGCTTGTTAGCTTTGAGAAGTTATTTCTATTAGATATATGCCTTTATTTATAGCATCAAAACAATCAAACTTAGATGTATTTTATACACATTTTAAACTCAATTTATCTTGGGAAGTTTAAAATGCAGTTATTCTTGTCTAGCTTTTGCTTGCACAAAGGAAGTAATATCCTAAGTTGATCCGTCTTTTATTTTGCAGTAACTTTGTATTGGTGAAATTATAAAAATAGTGGAGGAGTTTTTAATAATAAGAATATTGTCTCCCAGTGTTAAGATCTTACATATTTTAACAAAACTAAAACATTAACCTTGGTATAATAGTTTAAAGTAGGAGTGTTTAATTTTAACCATTTTAGTGGAACCCTTAAAGGGTCTATTATAAAACTTAAGCTCCTGATATAAACAAAACATAAACTGAAATCAGCTGTTTATAGGTTGATTGTGTACATTTTTTGGAGTAACATACTGTCAGTGCAATGATTCAGCTGTGACATTTGTACCTTATTTTATGAATTTTTGTCTTTATTCTGTATAATTTGTTTGATTTTCTAATATTAGTTCTTCATCAGAAGAGAAACATTAAAAGATTCTTGCAAATATTTTGAGTTCTGAGAGAGTCCTGAGATAGTGCTTTCAACCTTCTCTTTTAAAAGATTACCCTGGAGGCTGGAAAAATAATAGTACAGAGGAATTAAGAGCACTTGCTATTCTTCTGTAGGCAGCTTTCCAGCACCCACTTCGGGCACTGAACAACTACCTATGACTTCAAAGGGTGTAATGCTTCTGGCATTTTTTGTGAGCACCCACAAACAGAATAATTTAAAAAACAAAACTTACTCTGAAATTGGGTCTCGTATTCACCCACAGGAAACTTTAAAAGCTCATTAAGAGACCTAGTATTCACTGACAGGTAGTTAGGTATGTGTATATATATGTGTGTATATATATATATATATATATATATATATATAATTTTTTTAACACCATTTCTTGGTTCTATTTTTGTCTTTGTATTTATCAGCTCCACTTTTGAAGTATGGAACATAAGGATTGGTTTGCTACTGATCTGTTACAGGTTTTTTTTTTTTTAACTTTAATCAATGTTCATTATTCAGTATTGTTTTATGGCCGTATTCTGAAGTATGCGCTATCAAGTCTAACCTGTTTTTTTAGAAAGGTTTTATTGGTTTGTTTGTTTGATTTCTTTCATATCAATAGAAGTTCATGTTTTTACCTGACTGCTTATTTTCTGTTCTTACAAATTAATTCTTCTCATCTTGCATGGGCCTTTTAATTAATGATAGTTTCTTATATCATTGGGTATGTAGCATTCTATCTATCTTGCCAGTTTTTTTACATATATGTGTGTGTGTATACATGTATGTATATGTCTTATATACATATATGTATGCACATATATATGTATATATCTTTTTTTTTTTTTTTTTTTTTTTTTTTTTTTAGTTTTTATGGAGATTTTAGATGTGAAGAAATTCAAGAAGGGGCTTCCAAAGACTTATTTTCATTAATGATCTTTGAACATTTCATGTCATTCAAAGATTTTGTATTAAAATAGTGTGGTTTGTTACTCCTTTTTCACTAAGTGAATATATTTTTCAAATGAGTAAATTTTAAAATTATCTTTTCAAAAAGATTTTCCTAATATAGACTAATGATTAAACATGAAAAGAGGAAAACTTCACAAAGGTTGAGACACTGTCCTCTTTACAACAAAGACATTGTATATTCCTGTTGTATGTGTATTATTTGTTACATTCTTTTTGGTGCCTGCATATTACTTTTGCTATTATTGTTTTGGCCAGCTAATGAATGCCTGTTTTCTGCTGTAGTATTTGCCATATTTCGGTAGCTGTTAAAGACAGGCCTATATGAGAATGGACTAGCATTGTTTTAAGAGCATCAGTGAGTATGAACTTACTGCTCATGGCTACCCTGTAAGGTATGTTGTCCTGTAATATCAGTAAGGAAAAGGATTCACGTCACATTGGTTAAACTCTTGCAGAGTTGACATCACTAAGCTGTTGAGCATAGATTGCAGACTCAGGCACTCAGAATTTGATCCCTGTGCCCGTGCCTGTGTCTGTGTATTTGCCTCTGCCCAGACCTACTCTACTGCTGCTCATCGGTTGAATGAATAGCTTTTTTAAAAATACTGACATATGGCATGGCAGATGTTATGTTAGAAAATAATTTCACAAAATTATGTCATTTTGCCTGGATGGTTTTGATTAATAGCCTATTAAAAACTCAACATTTGTGATTTGTCACCTCTTAGAGTCTGTGGTTTCTCCAAACATCTATGAAAGAAATATGAGTCCTCAATGCAAGAAATTATAATGGTTTCCATTACTATTCAAGCAGTGTTATATACCTTGTAGAGACGTGTGTGCTAGAACCTACATTCAAACAGCAGCAAACTTCGCTTTGTTTTAGCCATTAATGTAAGGTCTATTTAAAACAGTGACAGAATTTGGAGTACATAGAACATATTCCTAGTTTAGCAATAAGTGGTTAGAACCAAACAACTAAGGATTAGATTGTTGTCCTCTTCCTCCTATTAGACCAATGGTAGAATACTATTTCTAGACTAGATTAATCACCCATAAATAAAAATTCGTTAGAAATGAAAATTCTTGGTCCCCAACTCTAAATACTAAGTTAGAAACTGGAAATGAGACCTCAGATTACAAAATAATTTTCAGTTCAGAGGTAAAACAATTTTTTAAATTCTTGAATTTGTCATTATGGTATACATTATGATGATTCGTGTTTATAGTATATGAGTCATCAAGGTAGTAACAATTTCCGTCTCGTAGCCACTACTCAGACATCTTTATATACTGGGACTTTTAAGTTAGGTTTTGATTATTTTGAAATATGTCATGTATTGTGAGATGCCCACAAGGTCAAAGTTGAGTTCTTTTGTATCCATTTTTTTTTCACATGAATAACACAACTCACATCTTAGATCAATTTGATAGACATTTGTAGGTAGGAGAAAGAGGCAGGAAGGTATAATGTAACAATGGGAAGTCTTTCTAAAGCCGTGAAATGAGAGAAAATCAGAATTGAAAGGAAGTTGAAGGAATTCAGATCTCAGGCGTCTTTATGTTTTGCTTTGTTTTTTTCAGGTAGATGAAGTCTTTAAGAGTTGATTAGAGGATATTTCAGAAATGCTGATTGTGACTTAGGTTTAGGAATTAAGCAATTTTAGGCTTACGCAAACTAAGGTGTTATTTAGTATGTATCAAACACTTTGTGTGGTAATTTATGTTATGGTTAGATTGCTGTCATTCATATTCAGAAGGAAACGTGTAATTTGTCCAAAATCACAGGTAGAATAAAGTACAATTCAATGTTAACATAAGGGAGGGCCTTAGCCCCCAAAGTCCTTAAACTTAACTGATCCTGAAGATCACATGCACAAGCAGAACTGAAATTGATGTTTATGTCTGCTTTTCTTAAATTGTAGAATATCATTAAATGTGAGCATGGTTTCAGTTGTAGTAGTAGTTGTGATGGCAGTAGTTGTCAATGGTCATGTCCTGGATTCACCCAGAAAGAAGAGTCTTAATGAGGGATTGCCTAGACTGTGTTATCCTATGGGCAGATATTCAGAGAAATCTTCATTGCATTAGCTGAGGTGAGAAGACGCTGCCTGGGATCCTGGACTCAATAAGAGTGGACTGAGTAGCAATATATATGTCCTCTTTGCTTTTGCTCCAAAGCGCCCAGCTCTTTTTCTCCTGTCACTACTTCCTCACAGTGGTAAAGAACTTGACCTTGAGCTGTGAGCCACAGTGAGCCCCTTAGTTCCTCTGAGTTTTGTCAGGGTGCTTTATCATAGCCGTAAGTAGTCAGGTAGAATACTTCTCAGTGAGAACTGCTAAGGGCAGTTGACAAAAATACTGATATAAAGAGGCCTTGTTGACTAGTTTACTGAGTTCTAAAGGTTTCTGCATGTAAAGAACCTTGGCTGTGATCATCAAGACAAAAATGTTCTACATCTCTTTTAGGTGTCCTTGTTTCTAAACTGTCAGTACATTCAGCAGGAGAAGCAGGGCTTCAAAATTCAATAGTAATGTATCAGGCAACATCATTCATTCATTTCAGCGATGTAAAATAGGTTCTTATTTGTAGAACATTAACAAGCACAGCCCATCACAAGGGAAAAACATTTTCTTAGAGCAGGGTTTCATACTACTTAATAAATTGTCTGTCTGTCCCCACAGGCTTCCCAATGTAAGAGTTTTTCTGACATGCCCACTAATTGACAGGCCTATTTCTATTAAATCCTAATCAAGAAGACAGTAATAAGTCTATCCTTTACCAAAAAGCCAAAGCCAGAGATAAGACTCAGGTCCCTTTTTTCCTTTGAGAATTGTGTACATGTGTAAAATGTGTTTCAATCAAATAAACACACATTCTCACTCATTTCCCTCTATTCTGTCACCAGCATTCCCTCATATTTCATGTTTGGGAGTTGGTTCTTTTTCCCCTTTAAACCTACTGAGTTCACTTCGGGATGTCACTGTGTAGTGCACAGTGGTATAGAGCTGTCTACCAGATCATGGTTAGTGTCTCAGTGGTTTTATTACGACTGTCTTTATCTTCTATTCCCCTTCAGCAGTCATTAATTACCAACCACTTCTCAGCTAGGTGTGGAACTTGTCAGGTCTTAATCTTTTGGGGAGAAGAAAAAAGTTTTCTAAAAGTACCTGAAAGAATTTAAAAAAAAAAAAAAGAAAAATTTCTAAAACTAACATGTTTGGATCTTAGAAGGTTGTCTCAGAAGAGTTCACTGCTCTTCCAGAGAACCAGAAGTCAGTCCCCAACACCATGTAGCAACTCACCACTGCCTGTGTAACTCCAGTTCCAGAGGGCAGTCCTCTGACTCGGAGGGCAATAGGCATACATGTAGTACAGACACCTACACACAGACAAAACACCCTGTGCATAAATATCATTTAGTTTATAAAAGAGCCATGATTTCTAGTAGAACTATCCTTAGTGGTTACAGCTGTTTTCCTCCTTTTCAAGTGCTTTGTTAAACCTCAAAGAGAGGCTTTTGTGATACTTTAACACATTACTGATTTTCACTTGCCTCAAATCTGATGATGATGGAAGGGCCCATCTTGGGTGAGCTGCAAAAACCTCTAATTTTAAACTAGCTTACTAACAGTATCGTATATCCTCTGAAATTAAGGGTGTTCTCAGTGCATCTGGCATAATCCCTTATTCTGTCATTAATGATCACCTGTTTACTAAAATTAACAAAATAATGAATTCAGGATAGTAAGTTGGAGGTTTGACTCTACCCCTAATTCACATTGCTAGTCATTGGTGTTGTTTGCCAGCCCTGTTTTCCAGGAAAGCTACTGCCAAGTCTAATTCTCATGAATTTCAACTTTTGTCCTTTATCTCCTGTAGATGTGATACTAGTTCTGATGTTTAGAAATGTGTAGTGTCATTGACTTGACAGTGGGAAAGTGTAAGCAGCAGGAGTGGGGCTGGGAATAGCATCTCACTGCCTCCTGCATCAGCTGGAGTGGTTCTTCCAGAGACCTCCCTCCACTCAGGTGAAGCCAGTATGAGCCAGAAATGTGATTTACTAAGGGGAGATCTTAACACAGATTTAAGGATAAATATTAGTACAAAGGTATCAGATTCCAAACATATGCTGCTTGGCTATGCCAGTCTTGTGATATCTTTCCACCTTCAGCGCTCACTCTCCTTCTATAGGGAGCTGGCTGACAAAGTCCATAATCCTCATTTCTTTTTTTAATTAATTTATTTTTTATTAATTATTTATTTTTTACACTCCATATTTTATTCCATGCCACCCCTCATTCACCCTGACTGTTCCATATCCCAAACCTCCTCCCCACACCCCTGTCTCCATGCAGCTCAGCTGCTAAGGCTAGGCTCACAACCAAAAATGTAATCCTCACTTCTAATGAGTTACCAAGCTGCATATAATCAGACTAGGAAACTGACAAGTACTCGAATTCTCACTCCCCCAAAGAAATTTATCAAGCCACCTAATCATTAGGGGTCTCTGGTGACAAATCTCTGAAGGGCTTCATTAACGATAAAAAAAAAAAAATTAAAACCTTCTCCCACCCCCTCCTGTGCCACTAGGAAAATCTGAGCCTAGGGCTTATCAACTATAAAGCATAGGATGTCACACTCTAAGCCAGTGGTTCTCAACCTTCCTTTTGTTTTGTTTTGTTTTTTTCTTTAATACAGAAATCCATCAATATAATCCACTAACCAAACTCAAAGAAAAAGAAAACCACATGGTCATTTCATTAGATGCTGAAAAAGCCTTTGACAAAATTCAGCATCCTTTCATGTGAAAGGTCTTGGAAAGAGGAATTCAAGGCCCGGACCTAAACATAGTGAAAGCAATATACAGCAAACCAGTAGCCAACATCACACTGAATGGAGAGAAACTTGAAGCAATCCCACTAAAATCAGGGACTAGACAAGACTGCCCTCTCTCCATACTTATTCAATATAGTACTTGAAGTTCTAGCTAGAGCAATTAGACAACACAAGGAGGTCAAAGGGATACAAATTGGAAAGGAAGAATTATCACTGTTTGTAGATGATATGATAGTACACTTAAGCGACCCAAAAACCTCTACCAGAGAACTACAGCTGATAAACAACTTCAGCAAAGTGGCTGGATATAAAATTAAATCAGTAGCCTTCCTATACTCAAAGGATAAACTGAAAGAGAAATTAGGGAAATGACACCCTTCACAATAGCCACAAACAGTATAAAGTATCTTGGTGTGACTAACCAAACAAGTGAAAGATCTGTATGACAAGAACTTCAGGTCTCTGAAGAAAGAAATCAAAGACCTCAGAAGATGGAAATATTTTCCATGCTCTTTGATTAGCAGGATTAATATAGTAAAAATAGCCATCTTGCCAAAAGCAATATACAGATTCAGTGCTATCCTCATCAAAATCCCATCTCAATTCTTCATAGAGTTAGAAAAAGCAATTCTCAGATTCATCTGGAATAACAACCCAGGATAGCTAAAACTATTCTCAACAGTAGAAGAACTTCTGGGGGAATCAGTATCCCCGACCTCAAGTAGTACCACAGAGCAATTATCTTTAAAAACTGCATAGTATTGGTACAGTGACAGGCAAGTAGATCAATGGAATGGAATTGAACACCCAGAAATGAACCCACACACCTATGGTCACTTGATCTTTGACAAAGGAGCTACAACCATCCAGTGGAAAAAAGATAGCCTTTTTCAACAAATGGTGCCAGTTCAATTGGAGGTCAGCATGAGGAAGAATGCAAATCGATTGATTCATTCTTATCTCCTTGTATTAAGCTCAAGTCCAAGTGGATCAAGGACCTCCACATAAAACCAGACACACTGAAACTAATAGAAAAGAAACTGGGGTTCTCAACCTTCCTAATGGATCTTTTCCCAAAAGGACAACAGTTTGAGTGTCCCTATTGAACTACAAATCCTAGACATTAGAGGAAAAAATAGAGGACTCCAAGGCCAGGAAAGGCTGCGGGGTGAGGAGCCCACAAGCATCTCACCAGATAGCAGATAGCCACATTAGGTTTTGATGAAGCCAGCGTGGTGCTGCACACCTTAAATCCCAACACTTGGGAGGCAGATGCAGAAGGATTTCTGAGTTTGAGGCCAGCCTGGTCTACAGAGTGAGTTCCAGGACAGCCAGGGCTACACAGAGAAACCCTGTCTCAGAAAACCAAAAAAGAAATAAGAAAAAAAAAGATTTTGATGGTTTCTGAAGTTACATCGTACAGAGGGTTGTCAAGAAACACTTGTTTTCCTTTTGATTTCTGTAATTATTATTGGTTGCTGCCCAATGGTAGGTTGGACAAGATTATTAGCTGATATCACAAAACCATAGGTCACCAGGATTTTAAATCACAATAAAATTTATATACAAAAATAAATTTGTTTTTACTGCAGTTTATTATTGTCTTGTGAAATCCTGGAAATATTACAGGTTTATAAGCGGGAAAGGAATAAACCCAAACTCAAAAGCCATTTATTCTCATCCTACATTTAAGCATGTCTTAATACCATTTTAACATTGTTAATTAAAATATCTCTCTATAAAAAAAAAATCCATGTGGCAATCTTAAGAGCAAACATTGTTAGTGTGTAATCCGTCAAGACTTCAGACTCTGACATGAAGGGCTTCCTTTCTTTTCCACGTTGCCTTGTCCTTGTCTTTCTACCCTGTCTCATGCACATAGTATGGGGTTCAGCAAACTTTGTGTTTGTCTAGCGCTCCATACTCATTACATCACTGTCTTGTTAATCAGAATGGAAGAATAGTGTGATCATTGCTTCTTGTGATCAAACTTAGCTGTTGCTTATTATGTTAGTTAATGTGCTCTTCTAAGGTTAATTTTTTATTCTTTGATAATTTCCTACATGTGCATAATATATTTTGAGCATATTCACCCTGTGTCCCTTCTCTTACCACCCTCCCATTCTCCTCAAAACCTCTCTTCCCAACACCTTCTACTATTTTCATGGCTTGTTTTTTAAATACACTGAATTTAAATAGATTTGCTTGCCTGTTTGTGGTAGTGTGTTACTGAATGCTGGACAACTTACCAGTGGCTGTAGCCCTGAAAAACTGGCTTCTTCTCCCCCAGCTGTTAACTACCAGTAGTTGTTCAATTGCAGGTGTGAATTGATCATGAGTCAATCTCCTGTCTGTTCTGGAATCTTTTGCTTGATTGTGTGTAGATAACACAGTTGTACAGTTAATATGTGCATTGATAATGTCCAGATGACCATTTCATAACACTCCCTCTCATTCTCTGGCTCTTCTGTTCTGTTCATACCCTCCCCTTTGATGCTTCTTTATCCTAACAAAGAAAATTTACCTTTTATTTTCAGTTGTTTGGTGAAGTAAAGAACCAAGCTTACTTGATATAAGAGTGCATGCATGTTATGTGTATATACTACAGTGAATCTAATCATCTGCCTGTGAGCTTTGGGGTTACTTCCTCTTCCACTGAACATGTATATGAGTTAAAACACCCTCTTTACAGATAAATAAGGTAGAAGGACAAAACATGTCATGACAATGGCAGTTTTAGGATTGTCTGGTTTTGTAAATCATCAGAGATCAGAGAAAAAGATGCCTTTTTTTCTTAAGATTCTCAGCAGCACCTTTAGCAGGAAATTCATTTGACTGAAACCCATTCCCCAACAGTTTCACACAATACTTCTATAGTGATGAAGCTACTTGACAGAAACCTTCCTATAACACGTCTGTCAGTGTTCCTGCTGCTGCTTGAATTGTGAATGCTGCAATAGAAATATGTTTCTTCACTTCTGCCCAGGCCGAGTGAGCGTCTGCCTTATTTTCAATATCAAACATGGCATCATAAATCCCAGGGAATGACTCTCCGGCATATTTGTTGTGGCTGCTTGGAGCAAATATGATGTGCCTAAACAAACAAACAAACAAACAAACAAACAATAATAATAATGAATGCTTGTTTTTAAATCAAATGAAAAATAGATATCAGAGCTACATTTATCGAAGAATATGTTAGGTAAAGTATAAGTACGCAATATGTCATACAGCCATCCTACAAAATCTTTACAGTAATATAGTAGCTTTATTCTAGAACACTGCCAGACTGAACCATCAATATGAACTACTTCAATATTCAAATATCTATTCAGTTAATCAAAATGTATTTCAAAAATACAAGATAGTGTTTTGGAAGATGTTTTGATATAAGGAATTGTATTTCATACTCGTTGAGAGAAACTCATCTAACAAATCTTAACAGTAAGTCATTAAAACTGTAAATGGAAGCCTAACAGTGAAGTACTATATAGGTGATTAAAGTTCTAAAATCATCTATGCTGATAGCATTTGATGGATCACTGAGAAAGAGTATGGCTCCATTTTTTTTTTTTTTTTTTTTTTTTTTTGACGCTGAGTGTTTAATTCTGCAGAAGTATTGCATGCTGGGGTCTCACCCTTACCAAGATACAGACACAAGCAAGTGAGTTTGCATTCCTGATTTAAAGCACTTTGAGTTCTGGGGTAGATAAGCTTTATCTTACTCTATCTCTAGGTGTTCTGGAACCCTTACAGGGTGTGGAAGCTGGGGACCATTGCTGAGGAATCCCGGAGTAGGTGGGCTTTGTCTTACTCTAAGGAATCTCTAAGGACATTCCATAACTGGGGTGTGGGGCTAAGTGGAAACTGCTGACCCATTGTCCTAGCATCTGGCCTGGTAGTGCAGCAGTTTCTGACCAGCTGCCGAAAGCCTCGGTTTTTAGGCCTAGTCTCCTGAACTGCTAATTTGAAGCCTGTCATGGAGTCAGCCTGTCGCATCACAAGAAATCTGCTTAGTTTAGGCTGCTCTTGATCATGACTCTGACAAACTAAATTTAACACAGATGATAAAAGCTACACAGATATTTCAGCTCAATATATTAAGAACCTGAAACGACAAAGAGATGAATGAATGATAACGTACTCATTAAAATTTTAACTTATCCTATTATGTGCTGTGTGATTTTACTTTAAAATTATGAATAAATGGAAATATTTTTCCACTTAATAGTTTCTTTTCTTCCTTTTCCCCCATTGCCATCAGCCTAATCTATTCTACAAATGTTTTTTTTTCCCCTGTGTAAATAAACACCAACATGCCCAGGCTTCCTCCTCTCCGGAGGTGGGGAAAGGAAATTCATCAAGCTTGTGTCCATTCCCTCCTTCTCCCTCCCACACTGATTTTTAAAATAACTGCAGAGTCATTGTAGCAGAGGCTCCCTGGCCAGCAGGCTTTCATAACAGTCCATGTGAAGAACAGGCTTTTCTGGGTGAGAAGGAAGCTTCCCCTGCTTACATTTATTTTTTTTAATTTCTTTTTTTTTTATTTTTTATTTACATTTCAAATGATTTCCCCTTTTCTAGCCCCCCCTCCCCGAAATTCCCGTAAGCCCTCTTCTCTCCCCCTGTCCTCCCACCCACCCCTTCCCATTTCCCCGTTCTGGTTTTGCCGAATACTGCTTCACTGAGTCTTTCCAGAACAAGGGGCCACTCCTCCTTTCTTCTTGTACCTCATTTGATGTGTGGATTATGTTTGGGGTATTCCAGTTTTCTAGGTTAATATCCACTTATTAGTGAGTGCATACCAAGATTCACCTTTTGAGTCTGGGTTACCTCACTTAGTATGATGTTCTCTAGCTCCATCCATTTGCCTAAGAATTTCATGAATTCATTGTTTCTAATGGCTGAATAGTACTCTATTGTGTAGATATACCACATTTTTTGCATCCACTCTTCTGTTGAGGGATACCTGGGTTCTTTCCAGCATCTGGCAATTATAAATAGGGCTGCTATGAACATAGTGGAGCATATATCCTTATTACATGGTGGGGAATCCTCTGGGTATATGCCCAGGAGTGGTATAGCAGGATCTTCTGGAAGTGAGGTGCCCAGTTTTCGGAGGAACCGCCAGACTGATTTCCAGAGTGGTTGTACCAATTTGCAACCCCACCAGCAGTGGAGGAGTGTTCCTCTTTCTCCACACCCTCTCCAACGCCTGCTGTCTCCTGAATTTTTAATCTTAGCCATTCTGACTGGTGTAAGATGAAATCTCAGGGTTGTTTTGATTTGCATTTCCCTAATGACTAATGAAGTTGAGCATTTTTTAAGATGCTTCTCCGTATGGCTCCATTTGTATAAATATAAATGTTTCTGTACTTCAAGTTGTGTGTGTGTGTGTGTATAATGTCCATATTTACATACAAACATGAATATAGCAAGCAGTTACCCATAAATAAATATATATAGTCACATAAAGCATATAATGTGCACATGTATTCAGACATACATACACATATATAAGTAAGTTAACACATCACCCAATGTTGAATTTCCCTGAAAAAAATTAGGAGAACTAGATATGCAGTTGAGTGAATTGATGAGGAAGAACTGTCACTAGACTACATGCTTCAGAGTCTGAACATTTTTAAAAGTGCATTCATTATAAACATTAGTTCTAAAGGGATCAATAAACTAGTAACTTCCAAGAAAGGACTAAAATTATGGATATTTCTTAATTTTTATATATGTACATATGCATACATACTCAGAACTGATAGTTCCTGTTTATAACTATGAAAAAAACATTTACAAATACAGTTCATATTCCAGAGTGCTTCCCTTTTTAAGCTTAGCCTTCAAATGTCTTAATTCTACAGGCCTCAGAAGTAAAAAGCTGAAATCTCCATTTATAGTTGAGAAACCAAGGCTTAGAAAAATAATTTCCCAGGTCAGAGTGGAAGATCTGACCTCTAAAAGGTGTTTGTATCATTTGAATGTTAGCCCTTACCACTAACATTTAGAAAAGTTATAGCTAGCTTTATAAAGTAGCATTCATGATCTTAATTCAGACAGGCAGATCCAGGAAGTGGCACGCCCACGTCACAGAGCAGTGACGCAGACATAATCCTAACCCTGCGTGAACAGGAACAGACTTTCCTGGCTTTAATTAAATGCTAGGACCTTCTTAACTTCTATCAGGGAACCATTTAAAATATTGATTAGATTTATTTGGTTACATTGTTATGTGTGTGAATGCTTTACCTCATTGTATGTCTGTGTTCTTCATGCATGCCTGGTGCCTGCCGAGTAGAGGAAATTTAAGATGCTTCTGAGCCACCATGTGAGTGCTGAGAACTAAATCTGAGCCTTCTAAAAGAGCAACAGGTGCTCCTTTTTAAAAGATTTATTTTATGTGTGTGAACACACTGTTGCTTACTTCACACACACCAGAAGAGGGCATTGGATCCCATTACAAATGGTTTGTGAGCCGTCATGTGGTTTGCTCAGAATTGAACTCAGGACCTCTGGAAGAGCAGTGGGTTAGTGAGTGAAGTGCTCTAAACCAGAGTGCTTTTAATCACTAAGCCATCTCTCCAGCCACAAGAAACTTGTTTTTGTTTGTTTTCTTTTTTATTGGATATTTATTTACATTTCAAATGATTTCCCCTTTCCGTGTCTCCCCTTCGGAAACCCCCATCCCATCCCCTTCTCCCCCTGCTTCTATGAGGCTGCTCCCCCATCCACCCACTCCAGTCCTCCTGCCCTAGCATTCCCCTACACTAGGACATGGAACATCCTCAGGCCCAAGGGCCTTTTCACCCCTTCCACTGAAGTCCAATCTGGCCTGTTGACACTGTTACTCCCTCCATGGTGCTGCAAGGAGGGAGCTCCTTCAGTCCTCGGTTCCTTTAGTCCCTTCTCCAACTCCTCCATCGGAGGAACCTCAAGCTCAGACCAATGGTTGGCTCTGAGCATCTGCCTCTTTATTTGTCAGGCTCTGGCAGAGCCTCTCAGAAGACAGCCGTATCAGGCTTCCATCAGCAAGCACTTCCTGGCATCCACAATTATATCTGAGTTTGATGGCTTTATACAAGATGGATCCCCAGGTGGAGCAGTCTCTGGATAGCCTCTGTTCCATACTTTGTTTCCTCCTGTTTCCAGGAGTTTCCTCTTGTGAATATTTTGTTCACCCTTCTAAAAAGCTCTGAAGCCTCTACATTTTGGTCTTCTTTCTTGGGCTTCATATGGTTTGCAAATTGAATCTTGGATGTTCTGAATTTTTGGGCTAATGTCCACTTATCAGTGAGTGCATACCGTGCTGTTCCTTTGTAACTGAGTCACCTCACTCAGAGAGTCTCAAGGTCCAACCACTTACTTGCCTGTGAATTTCATGAAGTCATATGCAATAGCTGAGTAGTATTCCATAGTGTAAATGTACCACATTTTCTGTATCCATTCCTCTGTTGAGAGACATCTGGGTTGTTTCTAGCTTCTGGCTATTATAAATATGGCTGCTATGAACATAGTGGAGCATGTGTCCTTATTACATATTGGAGCATCTTCTGGGTATATGTCTAGGAGTGATATAGCTGGGTCCTCAGGATGTTCTATGTCGAATTTTCTGAGGAACCACAGGACTGATTTCCAGAGTGCATGTACCAGCTTGCAGTACAACCAGCAAAAGGAGTGTTCCCTTTTCTTCACATCCTCGACAGAATCTGTTGTCACCTGAGTTTTGATTATGGTCATTCTGACTTGTGTGAGGTGAAATCTCAGGGTTGTTTTGATTTGCATTTCCCTGATGACTAAGGATGTTGAACATTTCTTTAGATTTTTCTCAGTCCTTAGAGATTCCTCCATTGAGAATTCTGTTTAGCTCTGTTCTCCATTTTTAATAGGATTATTTGGTTCTCTGGAGTCTTAACTTCTTGAGTTCTTTGTATATATTGAATATTAGCCCTCTATCAGATGTAGGATTGGTAAAGATCTTATCCAAATCTGTTGGTTGCCATTTTTTCCTATTGACAGTGTCCTTTGCCTTACAGAAGCATTGCAATTTTATCAGGTCCCATTTGTCAATTCTCAAGCTTAGAGATAAGCCATTGGTGTTCTGTTCAGTAAATTTTCACCTGTGCCTATGTGGGCTCTTCCCCAGTTTCTTTTCTGTTTTAGTGTATCTGGTTTTATGTGGAGGTCCTTTATCCACTTTGACTTCAGCTTTGTACAGGGAGATAAGAATGGATTGATTTATATTCTTCTACAAGGTGAAGGCCAGTTGAACCACCACTATTTAGTGAAAATGCTGTGGGTTTTCCATGGGATGGTTTTAATTCCTTTGGCAAAGATCAAGTGACCATAGGTGTGTGAGTTTATTTCTGGGTCCTCAATTCTATTCCCTTAGTCTACCTGCCTGTCACTGTACCAGTACCACACAGTTTTAATCACTATTTCTCTGTAGTACAGGTTGAGGTCGGGGATATTGATTATCCCAGAAATCTTTTATTGTTGAGAATAGTTTTCATTATCCTGAGATTTTGTTATTCCAAATGAATTTGAAAATTGCTCTTTCTAACTCTATGAAGAATTGAGTTGGAATTTTGATGGGGATTGCATTGAATCTGTAGATTGCTTTCAGCAAGATGGCCATTTTTACAATATTAATCCTTCCAGTCCATGAGCATGGGAGATCGTTCCATCTTCTGAGGTCTTTTTCAATTTTTTTCTTCAGAGACTTGAAGTTCTTGTCATACAGATCTTTCACATGTTTGGTTAGAGTCATACCAAGATAGTTTATATTATTTGTAACTATTGTAAAGGGTGTTGTTTCCCTAATTACTTTCTCAGCCTTTTTATCCTTTGAGTATAGGAAAGCTACTGGTTTGTTTGAGTTAATTTTATATCCGGCCACTTTGCTGAAATTGTTTATCATCTATAGCAATTCTCTGATGGAGTTTTTTGGGATCACTTAAGTATACTATCATATCATCTGCAAATAGTGATTTTTGATATTTTCCTTTCCAATTTGGATCCTTTTGGCATCCTTTTGTTGTCTAATTGCTCTAGCTAGAACTTCAAGTACTATATTGAATATATAGGGGGAGAGAGAGAAAGAGAGAGAGAGAGAGAGAGAGAGAGAGAGAGAGAGAGAGAGAGAGAGAGAGAGAGAGGAGAGAGAGAGAGAGAGGTTGAGAGCAGCCACAGCCGTGTCTAGTCCCTGATTTTATTGGGATTGCTTCATGTATCTTTCCATTTATTTTTATGTTGGCTACTGGTTTCCTGTGTATTGCTATGTTCAGGTATTGGCCTTGAATTCCTGACCTTTCCAAGACTTTTAACATGAAGGGATATTGAATTTATTCAAATGCTTTTGCAGCATCTAATGAAATGATCATGTGTTTTTTTTTTCCTTTGAGTTTGTTTATGTAGTGGATTACATTGATGGATTTCCATATATTGAACCATCCCTGCATCCCTGGGATGAAGCCTACTTGATTGTGGTAAATGATCATTTTGATGTATTTTTGGATTCTGTTTGTAGAAATTTTATTGAGTATTTTTGCATCTATATTCATAAGAAAAATTGGTCTGAAATTCTTTCTTGGTTGTGTCTGTGAGGTTTTGTAATAGAGTAACTGTGGCTTCCAAAAACATATTGACTAGTGTTCTTTCTGTTTCTAATTTGTGGAATAGTTTGAAGAGTATTAGGTCTTCTTTGAAGGTCTGATAGAACTCTGCACTAAACTTATCTAGTCCTGAGCTTTTTTAGTTGAGAGACTATTAATGAGTGCTTCTATTTCTCTAGGGGTTATGGAACTGTTTAGATCACTTATCTGATACTGATTTAACTTTGGTACCCAGTATCTGTCAAGAATATTGATCATTTCATCCAGATTTTCAAGTTTTATTGAGTATAGGCTTTTGTAGTAGGATTTGATTTTTTGGATTTCTTCAGTTTCTGTTGTTATGTCTCCCTATTCATTTCTAATTTTGATTTGGATACTGTCTCTATGCCATCTGGTTAGTTTGGCTGAAGGTTTATCTATCTTGTTGATTTTTCTCAAAGAACCAGCTCCTGGTTTTGCTAATTCTTTGCAAGGTTCTTTTTGTTTCTACTCAGTTGATTTCAGCCCTGAGTTTGATGATTTCCTGCTGTCTGCTCCTCATAGGTGTATTTGCTTCTTTTTGTTCTAGAGCTTTCAGATATGTTGTCAAGCTGTGTGGTCTCTCCAGTTTCTTTTTGGAGTCATTCAGAGCTATGGTTTTTCCTCTTAGCACTGATTTCATTGTGTCTCATAAGTTTGGTTATGTTGTGGCTTCATTTTCATTAAATTCTAAAATGTCTTAAGTTTCTTTATTTGTTTTCTTGACCAAGTTATCAGTGGGTAGAGTGTTGTTCAGCTTCCAAGTATATGTGGGCTTTCTACTATTTATGTTGCTATTGAAGACCAGCCTTAGTCTGTGGTGATCTGATAGGATGCATGGGATTATTTCAGTTGAAGCCTGTTTTTTATTATTATGTAACCAATTTTACAGTCAATTTTGGATAAGGTACTATGAGGTGCTGAGGAGAAGGTATTCTCTTTTGTTTTAGGATAAAATATCCTACTGATATCTGTTAAACCCATTTGTTTTATAACTTCTGTTAGTGTCACTGTGTCTCTGTTTAGTTTCTATTTCCATGATCTGTCCATTGATGAGAGTGGGGTGTTGAAGTCTCCCACTATTATTGTATGATGTGCAATATGTGCTTTGAGCTTTAGTAAAGTTTTTATAAATGTGGGTTCCCTTGATTTGGAACATAGATGTTCAGAATTGAGAGGTCTTCTTAGTAGATTTTTCCTTTGATGAGTATTAAGTGTCCTTCCTTATTATTTTTGATGACTTTTGGTTGAAAGGTGATTTTATTTGATATTAGAATGGATACTCCAGCTTGTTTCTTGGGACCATTTGCTTGGAAAATGGTTTTACTTTATTTTGAGGTATTGTTTGTCTTTGACACTGAGGTGTGTTTTCAGTATGCAGCAAAATGCTCTGTCCTGTTTGTTGTATCCAGTCTGTTACTTCATGTCTTTTTATTGGGGAACTGAGTCTTATATTTTATGGTTGTGAGCATAGCTGTTAACAGTTGAGTCATCTCTCTAGCCCAGGGAATTGAGTCGTAATGTTAAGAGATATTAAGGAATAATGATAGTTGCTTCCTGTTATTTTTGTTGGTATTTTTATGTTTGTATGGCGATATTCTTTTGTGTTTGTTGAAAGAAGATTACTTTCTTGCTTTTTCTAGGGTATATTTTCCCTTCTTCTGTTGGCATTTTCCATCCCTTTTAGGGCTGGATTTGTGGAAAGATATTGTATAAATTTGTTTTTGCCGTGGAATATCTTATTTTCTCCATCTATGGTAATTTAGAATTTTGCTGGGTATAGTAGTCTGCACTGGCATTTGTGTTCTCTTAGGGTCTGTTTAACATCTGCCCAAGATGTTCTAGCTTTCATAGTCTAATGTATTTCTGATAGGTCTGCCTTTATGTGTTACTTGACCTGTTTCCCTTACTGCTTTTAATATTCTTTCTTTGTTTTTTGCATTTGGTGTTTTGATTAATATCTGACAGGAAGAATTTCTTTTCTGGTCCAATCTATTTGGAGATCTGTAGGCTTCTTGTATGTTTATGTGCATCTCTTTGTTTATGTTAGTAAAGTTTCTTCTAGAATTTTGTTGCAGATATTTACTGGTCCTTTAAGTTGGTAATCTTCACTGTCTTTAATCCCTAATATCCTTAGGTTTGGTCTTCTCATTGTGTCCTGGATTTCGTAGATGTTTTGGATTAGACAATTTTTCCATTTTGCATTTTCTTTGACTGTTATGTCAATATTTTCTATGGTATTCTCCTGAATGTGATATTTTCTCTTCTATCTCTTGTATTCTGCTTGTGATACTTGCATCTATGACTTCTAATCTCTTTCCTAGGTTTTCTATCTCCAGGATTGTCTTCTTTATGATTTCTTTATTGTTTCATTTTCCATTCCTGGATAGTTTTGTTCAGTTCCTTCACCTGTTTCCTGTAATTCTTTGAGGGATTTTTGTGTGTCATTGTTAAGGGCTTCTATGTGTTTACTTGTGTTCTCTTGTATTTCCTTCCCCCTCCCCCGACTCCCTCCCCCCTCTCCAGACAGGGTTTCACTTTGTAGCCCTGGCTGTCCTGGAACTCACTCTGTAGACCAGGCTGGCCTCAAACTCAGAAATCCACCTGCCTCTGCCTCCCAGATTGCTGGGATTACAGGCGTGTGCCACCACCGCCCGGCTTCTTGTATTTCTTTAAGAGAGTTATTTATGTCCTACTTAAAGTCTTCTATCATCATCATGAGATGTGCTTTTAAATCAGAGCCTTGGTTTTGTTTTTGTTTTTTGGGGTTTTTTGTTTTGTTTTTTTTTTGGTTGTTTTTGTTTTTGTTTTGGTGTGTTGGGACATCCATGACTTGCTGTTGTGGGGGAACTGAGTTCTAATGGTGCCAAGTAGCCTTTGTTTTTGTTGCTTATGTTCTTGCCTTTGCCTTTTGCCATCTAATTATCTCTGGTGTTAGGTGGTCTTGCTGTCTTTGACTGGACTGTGGCTTGTCCATTCCTGCAAGCCTATGTATCAGTACTCCTGGGAGACCAGTACTCTCTAGGAGGAATTAGGTATGGAGACCTGTGATACAAGGTCAGCTCTGGTGTGCAGACAGAAACCAGAAGGATCCTGTCCCGAGTTGTTCCTTGGTTCCTGTGTCCTTATGGCTGTTGGAGGGTCCCTCCTGGGCCAAGAATTTAAAGAGAAGTTTTGGTCTTACCTGTGCTCACAGGTATGCCAGCACTCCTGAAAGACCAGCTCTCTCCTAGTGGTATTTGTGTATGTAGTGTTGGGGCAGTGTCAGCTCTGGGGTGCAGATGGAAACAGGAAGGCTCCTGTCCCAGGCTGCTTCTTGGCTCCTGTGTCCTGAGGATTCTGCCAGGGTCCCCTCTGAGCAGCAGTGGTGGGCTTACCCTCGCTTACAGACTTATCTACACTCCTGGGAGGATAGCAATCTCCTAGCACTATTTGGGTATGGAGTCCTGTGGGACAGGATCAGCTCCCAAGGAACTATTCTTTAAAGGACTTTGAGAAAATAGACTTTGGGGACTGAAAGTCAAGATACTAAAAGAAAATATGACATAAATACAAAATAATAATAATAATAATAATAATATAACCAAGAACAAAACAAAACTTTGATTCAAGGAACAGGCAGATATCTTAACAACCTAAATCATATGGAGTAGAAGCTAAACTTTATTTAAGAAGAATGATCAGTTAGATGAGAAATTTACATGATAAAGAAATTTTCTAATAACTACATCTTTAAAGTAAAATGGGAATATTTGTGAAACAGTAAGCTTTCCATCACTAAGTATGAAACTGGCTGAATATTAATTTACCTGGAAGTTTGCAAAAAGGATTCATCAGATTGTTGACTATATGATCTCTAAGATCCCTTTAGAACTCTGTGGCTTGGATATTTTGTTCAGGTTCTTTCTTAGCTATGACAGGCACATACTGAAGAACTAACTGATATGAAATATATTGCTCTAATACTACATACTATACCATTACTTGATTTGTAATCTTACCCATATTACATTTAGCATTTATATTACATTTAGTATATTTAGTATGTTGTGTATTAAATATGCTGCTATCATCTTTCATATGCTTTTTTGATTAGAGAGAGGTGTTTGGTGCCTTCTGTGGTGCAACCATCTTTTCCTTACCTGTAGAACTGCCTCCCAGGTAAACCAAGAGGATCTATGAATGCTCTTTCAAGAAGCATCTGTTGGTCATTCATAATTCTCACTGCAATAGGACTTGGAGAACAAAAAACACATCATTAAATCCTTTTCTAGTAATTCCAATTAAACTAAAATAAACATAAGGCATGTAAAATAGATAAAATAATAAACCATTAACAAAATTAATGTCAACACAGTAAAGTGTTATAGAGCAAGCAGCATATAACAGCAGGGCCATCTCATTAGCATTTATACTAAACATAGAATGCTACTGAAAATTGATTTGTTTTGCTTTTCAAGGTCATAGGGGGTGAAAAAGAAATAAAAGATTTATTCTTTGCTTCTCTGGATGATAACCAGACCTCCCAGAAAAACAGAAAACTATCACATTATTCTTTATGAGTCACATAACTTCACCATGTCTGGGCTAAATAAAGAAACAAAATAAAGATAAGGAAAAACACTAAGAATAAATAAAAACAACAACAAAATAATCAAATTCTGAACTATGAAAAAGGCAGGGGCAGCTTTGTGTGGTAACTAAGGGAGGTCCTTTCACATTCACCATCCTTATACTGCTTTCTGGGTAGCTGAACTACACATCTGAGCTTTCACTCAATCCAAGGGAGAAGAAAGCCTCCTCAAAATGACTGACAATGATTGCTGATTAAGTTTGGGGGAAAAACCCTATATTTTGATACAATTCATATTTATTGCATAATGTTTTAATATAATTTTAAAATTATTTTCTACCTAAAAATGGCAATAACAAAAAAAATTAGAAAAGAAATTATACAAAAGGAAATGGTTGATGATCGAATAGGAATATTGAGAAGGACTATACAGAAATGCATTCAAAAGCACCTGAGCTTATAGAGTTAGGAATTTCCAAGTGTAACTCTCATCTAAAATTCAGCTTAAGCATTAGTGCAATTGTCTACAATGTTATTTAAAAACATAACTGAGGGTCCTAGTCACAGAAAAACAGGCCATGAATTCAGAAAATGAAGTGAGGGAAGGGGACATCAGAAGAGTTAAAGGAGTAGTTAGTTGGAAATGATGGATGAAACTCAAGCTCAGTTATAAAGATAACTCTTAAGTATGTCCTTCTGCTTTCTAACATGCTAGCAGATGTGCTGATGATGGAAAGGTGCAGACCGTCGTTGAAGCAGCAAGGACTTGGAGGAGTTCTACACATATATTCAGGAAGATAGTCCATTCTTTTTTCAGTAGGATACTTCATGTGGAACTTACTTATTAAGATCAACTTGTGTAAGTCTTCTGTGAAAGTCTGAAGCAGCCTCTGAAAAGTTGTTCACAGCAGAAAATAAGGGATCTTTAATAGAAAAATAGAAGGGAAATAAGTTAGTCATTCAAATTTTACACATACACATTCCTGTCCTTTCCATGACAGGACAGAACAAGCAGGGAAAATAGTAATTTTTTGTAACCCTTCCCGTAAATTCATGAAAAGTATTGGGTGTGGGGAGAGGGGAGGAAAGATGGGTATTTTAAAAGCAGTCAAGTTATGGAGGTTTGTGTGTGTGTGTGTGTGTGTGTGTGTGTGTGTATGTGTGTGTGTGTGTATGTATGTGTGTGTGCCCATGAAAATCAGAAGAGAGTGCAAGATCCTTTAGAGTTGGAGTTGCATGTACTTATGATCCATACAACATGACTCTTCAGACAGGAAGGCCTTTTCTCCTGATAGATTGGAAAGGGCTCTTAGCTACTCTCCAGACCTCCCCTAAATTGGTTCTTAAGAGAATTCTTTCAGCAGTATAGGGCAAAAATAATTCCTCAATTATTTACCTAAACCCCAACATTCATTCATCCAATATATTTGTTGGAACAATTATGATACATTAGCCACTGGAGATAGGGATAAGATATTATCCCTGCAATTATTACAAGATTAAAGCAATACTAATTTGTATTTTCAATCCAATAGCATTGTATTGTATTTAAGTGCATACAAAATATGCACTTAAAATCTTGCTCAATATCCACTTATCAGTGACTGCATTCCATGTGTGTTCTTTTGTGATTGGGTTACCTCACTTACATGGAATGCAGTCACTGATAAGTGGATATTAGCCCAGAAGCTCTGAAAACCCAAGACACAATTCACATATCAAATCATTCCCAAGAAGAAGGAAGGAAAGGGCCCTGGTCCTGGAAAGGCTTGATGCAGCATTGTAGGGGATTGCCAGGACAGAGAAGTAGGAGGAGGTTGACTGGAGAACGGGTGGAGGGAAGAGGGCTTATGGGACTTATGTGGAGGGGGGAACCAGGAAGAGAAAATCATTTGGAATGTAAACAAAGAATATAGAAATTTAAAAGAAAAAGAAATTCAAAAATAAAAAAAAAATCTTGCTCAAAGGATGACTTGTGACAAATTGGTATAACTAGGCAGAAAACATCAGCTTTGATCTAGTCATATTTTTCTAGGATATCTAAAGTTCCCAAAGGATTCAGTTTTCTTTAAGGGTCTGGCCACTGAGAGTTTGCCCATGCTCCAGTGAATATCTAGGACTTTTTTTCTTCTATTTTTAGGGAGTGTGGGCACAATAATCAAGAAAAAATATTATGTTAGAAAAACTGTAATTAGATTCTTAGCATATATTTTTTTTTTATTCCAGCAACCTATCATGCACGTTTCCTAAGTTCTAAGTAGGACTTTGGCATGCATGATTGATTTACTACTGTTTCCATTTCTATCTGTTTTGCAGATCAAGTCCTTGTAGGTCTAGTCACAGGACTGCTGTATCATCTGTCAAGGAGGAGGAACCTTCTACATAAATACATTTAGTGTTTTCAAAAAAGCATTTTAGTCCTCAACGTTTACAAGATTTGTTTAAAACATGTAATCTAATAGTGGGTATGATGGAAACAAAAGAAGTGTATGTAGAAGAAGGAAATTTAAATTCAAGTATAATACAGAAGTCAAGAAAAAAACTAAAATAATAGGATTCAGGGACACAATGGTCAGTGATCACATCAGAAAGAACATTTTCAGGGTAGTAACTTAGCATTCTATCTAAAATCCACCCCACAGTTTTCTGACAACAGCCAGGTAGGCCTGGCCCACTATAAAAGGAGCTGCTTGCCCCTTCTCTCTCTTGCCCTCTTGATCTCTTGCTTCTCTTCTGCTCCTGTTCTCCATGCCCCATTCCCTTCCCTTCCCCCCTCTTTCCACGGGTTCATGGCCAAGACTGGCCTCTACTTCTCTACTCACTCCGCCTTTCTCTGCCTCTACTACCCTCTTATCTCCCCCTCTACATGCTCTGAATAAACTCTATTCTATACTATGTTATATGACTTGGATTTATATAACCGTTATATAGAGCACAGTGACTTGTTTAGTAGAAGATAAAGAACTAGAAGTATAGAGTGTGATTTCATTCATTCAGCAGAAGCACATTCTTTATTCAAACACATTCTTGACACAAATGGGGAATTTCAATTGTGCAGAGAGTGGGGCACAGCAAGAGACAAATTCTGGAAGAGATAAGCCTTGATGGATATTCAGCAGTAAAGACATGAATGTAAAAAATAGAAGATGCTATGGTATGTACTCACTTATAAGTGGGTATTAGCTATAAGATTCAGGATACACAAAGAAGCTAGAGAAGGAAGGAAGTGAGGAAGCTTGAATCTAACTTCAAAGGGGGAGTAAAATAGCCATAAGAGGCAGATTGAGGGACAGAACTGGGCGGGAGAGACCATGGAGAAGGGAACGAGAGGGGGAGTTCAAGACCAGGTATGGGGAAGGATAGTAGAAATGGCCAGATGACCATGAAAATAAATGGAAATCTTCAACTGATGGGGCTGGGGAAGTGGGGGTGGGGGTATCTCCAGGGAGAGACTGAGACCTGAGATAAGGGAGGTGCCCAAGAATCAGTGGGAGTGATACTAGTTGTGACTTATACAGCACTGGGGAAATAAAACCTTAATTAAGAGGCCACTTCCTGCGAGTAATAAGGACACCAACCTACCTACAAAACTTTCAACCCAAAATTTATTCTGTCTGCAAGAAGTGCGAAAGCAAAGATGGAGCAGAGACTGAGGGAATGGCCAACCAATAACCTGTCCAACTTGATACCCATCCCATGGTCAAGTACCAGTCCCTGACACTATTAATGATACTGTATTATGCTTGCAGACAGGAGTTGTCTTATAAGACAACTTGTCTTATAAGACATGGTTGTCTTATGAGATGCTCCACCAAGCTGACTCAGGCAGATGCATACACCCACAGCCAAACAATGGGTGAAGCTTGGGAACTCTTATAGAAGAATAAGAGGAAGAATTGTGTACCCCAAAGAGGATAGGAACTCCACAGAAATCACAGACAACTAGCCTGGACCCTTGGGGCCCTCTGACACTGAACCATCAACCAAAGAACATACACAGGCTATACCTAGGCCTACCTGCACATATGTAGCAGATGTGCAACTTGGTCTTCATGTGTGTCCTAAATAACTGGGTGGGGCCTATCCCAAAAGCTGTTGCCTGTTGGTGGGATATGGTCTTCTAGCCTTTTCAGGGCTCAGTGGGTGAGGATGTGCCTAACCTCAAAGACTTGATATGTTAGGGTTGGGAATTACCTGGGGAGCCCCACTTACTCAGAGGAGAAGGGGATCGGAGACCGATTGTGGGAGGGAGTGACCAGGAAAGGCAGTGAGCTGGATATAAAGTGAATAAGTAATAAACAAATAAATAAAGCATAAATGGAAGAATGCTCTATAAGCAGTTAAATAGAGAGAGAAATTAAATTTGGTCTTAAGGCCCTGCCACTGAGCTTGCATAGCATTTCTCTGGACTGGCTGTCAACCTATGCAAATGTAAGAGAGGCATTTCACCCAAAGATAGTCAAGATGTTCAGGAAGTGCTACAAAGCTGCACAGCTGTTAACATCTGTCCTGAGCAGAGTCTTCTCTTTTTCTCCAACTTCATCTCTTCATTTCCATCATCATGCCAGAGAGACTCTTCTTTTCCCCTTTAATTTATTCTTTTTTTTTTTCTGGTGGGTAGAGGTGGCAATCTTTCTATGAAGCAGCCCAGGTTAGCCTAACACTTGTGATCCTTCTGCTGCAACCTTCCAACTGCTAGGATTACAGGTATGGGCCTGCATACCTGGCTCGTCTTTATTTCCTATAGGTCAGTAGATAAACACACTTGCTACCATGCCTGATTCAATGCCTGAGACTCACAGAATAGGAGAGAACCAACTCCTACAAATTGTTCTCTGATGTTCACATTTACATAGTAGCATATGACATCTACCCCTACAAACAATGACTTTAAGCAATGTAATTTTTTAAATTTAAAATGAGTGAAATACTTGCTGTTCTTCATAACCTCAGAATGATTACTAATCTTATATAATCAAAATAACATTGTAATATCACTAATGACAAATTCTATTCCCTTACTGCTTTTAGTTATACTTTTTGTCACTCTAATAATGTTTCATATACTAACAATATCTGAAAGGCGGGAAAGAAAGTAGTTACAACTAGTGCCAGTAGGTAACACTCACTAACCACTAAGAGGCAATCATAATTGATCCATATATTTTCAAATACTCTCTCTAGTAGTGAGGTGTGTTATATTTATTCATGCTTAGGAAATTGGCAATAGCTGAGTGGGGGTGGTACAGAGGCAGGCAGATCTTTGAGTTCAAGGCCAACCTTGTCTACAGAGTGAGTTCCAGGACATCTAGGGATACACAGAGAAACCCTATCATTAAGAAAACAGAAAAAGGAGGAGGAGGAGAAAGAAGAAAGAAAGAAAGAAGAAAGAAAGAAAGAAAGAAAGAAAGAAAGAAAGAAAGAAAGAAAGAAAGAAAGAAAGAAAGAAAGAAAGAAAGAAAGAAAGAGACAGAGAAAGAAAGAGAAGAAAGAAAGGAAGGAAGGAAGGAAGGAAGGAAGGAAGGAAGGAAGGAAGGAAGGAAGGAAGGAAGGAAGGAAGGAAGTTAAGACATATTCTAAGGATCACTGATACTAAATGGAAGACAGAATATCTGAGTCAGGCCAACTCCTTCCAGATCCCATGGTTAGTGCCACAGGATTGTGGTGTATTCCATCCCTGCTTTCTTAAAACCCGTGTTATTGGCAGCCAGTTGTGAAAGGAAATACTGACTATCTTCATATATGCAAAAACATCTTCATATATGCAAATATTTCTGAATATATTTGGCAATAATATATACATAATAGGCCTTGTGATCATAATTTTTATTATGTAGGAGATATTAATAAAAGCAATAACATAGGAAAATACTTACACAACTTACTGTTTGCAGCACTATTTAATGAGTAATAGATTCATCATAGACATTTCATATTAAGTCAGATCCCTAAGTCAGTATTTAAGGTTTTATTCAAAAATAATTAGTAGATTAGCACAGATTCCTCCTAGACTACATTGACCATGATAGAAGCGAAAAAAATCTACATTAAAGTCTATAAAAAAATATCTTACCAAACGACACTCCATGTTTTCTCAATTGCTGGTCATGTTTCCTGGATAAGTTGAAGATACTTGCTGCATAGTTTTTCAAGGCTTTTGCATAGTCTTGAATGTTGAAAGGAATGACCACAGAGTCTGCAAGCTCATATACCAATGCTCCTCGTAACTGAGCCACAGAAAGCTGCTTTTTAAATGTGGGGTCATAAAAGTTCTGTACTAATTCAAATGTCTCATAGATGGTATGGTACACAGGATAGCTACTGTATTTATCTGTTTTCTAAAATGGAGTAAGAATTGAGAAATAAACAAGAATTAAGTGTTCAGTTTACAATATTTTAATCATAAGAATAATTAAAAAGTATATATGATAGCCCTGCTTTTACCAATTTATCAAATATGTTTAAAATTGTTTAAAAATTTTAAAAATATTTAAAATCTAAACATTAGAGCAGAAATGCTCAGTGATTTATATTTTTATATTTCTGTCTTTATTTTATAATATATGTAACCATCAGTCAACCTTTTGGTCTTCATAAATAAAGAAATATGTATTCAAACCAGAACAGTCAAAATTATGAACCGATCAAGGGTATAAAACATTCTGGGTAACTTAGTGTTTACAGAGCTCAAAGGTAATGCATTCTTTTTTTAACCAAATAGTGTTCAATCAAATGCTGTTAGCCCTTGATAACATTCTGGGAGTATCTGTAATGAACATGTTATCACGTTACTATAATGGAGAAGTTGATTGAGGTCTTTGGTCTCTGTATCCTAATTGTAGTTTTTACCATCTTCTCTCTTTTTACAGGACTGTCATTCTTATTGCTACTTGTTCATGAAAAATCAATCCTGATTCATCATCCTACACCCACTTCTTTTAATCCTGTGCTCCTAATATACTGTATTCTTGAAAATTAGGCAATTTTGTTCAAACTAGTGACAGAGCATAATATTGAACAGTGATAAAAACTTAAGTTACACTTTTCATGAACAGTTAGTTGACCCATGAATCACATAGAAGTTTGGGAGAGCCAACTTAATTTCCATATAGTTGAAAGTACATGTGTCAATTAAACTACCAGCAATGTAAACAACATATACTTTGTATTCTCTGTTGTAGGTGACATTTCCTTAATTGTTTCTCTAATCGTTGACTGGCTAAATAAACATGGCAAAAGCTAATGACTGGGCAAAAGAGAAAGCAGGATTTCTGGGCAAGATAGGAAAAGAAGGATGGAGAGGATTGAAATCAGACCAGACAGGAGAATGGATAGGAGCTGCAGATGTGTAGGTTTCTCAGGACACCAATGGTCTGTGGCCTCTACAGGCAATGGTGGAGACCATGGAGGATGGGGCAGGATATTCTTAGCCCAGCTTTTAAGTTATCTGGTCAGTTTTAAAATATAAAGATTCCAGTGTTTTACTTTCCCAGGACTAAAAGGAGCTGGGTAAGATCGGGGTGGTCATTAGCAGTGTCAGGGCCAGTCGCAGGGGTGACCAGTTGGTGGTGGAGCACGAGCCAAGGCTCAGGGTGTTCTCAGGAAGAATGGGCCGATGGAAATGGGGCCAGCAGTGGTGTGATTTCAGAGCTAACTGTGAGGGGCCCAGGCACTGGGCAAGGAGACCAGGCTAGAGGAAGCATGCTACCCAAAATGATATGCAACACACTGTACTTACAATTCACTGTATGTAAATGGTACTGTGTATAATTACATACACAACTTCCATAAATTTAAAATTTTGCATTAACTTGCATGTATTTCATGGCAATTAAAAATGAAATACACTTATCTACATATATTTTACATAGAACTGACCTACCTTTTATTTTCTTAACTTCATATTTCTAGAGTATGTAATCTGTAATCTTTCAAGTTATAGAAAAATCTCAAACTATTTTCATTTAAATGGACCCATACCATTTAAACCCAGATTATTTGATGGTCAGCTGTAGTAAATAGTGAATTTTAATATACAGTGCCTATTCATCTCATTTGTACTATTCTGGTGTTATCTTTACTTCTTTATCATTGACTGTAGTTTAGATAATCAAATTGGCATCCAATATGTATTATAAACATGCAAAATATCAGTGTATTATACTTTGGGCTTGAAATTGACTAATATGTAAAGAATCTAAGTTTACTAATATTTGACATATGATATAACTTGTGACATAGTCAAAAATAACACAGCACATGTTCACCATATCTAAGTACTTGCAATCATCAGACTAGTTGAATGACGGTGAGACAGGCTATCCAGCACAAACTAGGGAAGAGACAACAAATAAAATGTGGGAGAAACTTGCTTTATTTGCTACCCATAGACCTTGCCACATGATAGGCAATCCTGGGAATATATGGAAGGGCAACTGATAACACACAACCTTAGCTCAGCATGTTCCTCAAACAAAACATTTACTCTAAGGGGGAAAAACAAAACAAAACAACAGCAACAATAACAATGACAAAAACATATAAGAGCTGGAGAGATAGTTCAGCAATTAAGAGCACTGACTGCTTTTCCAGAGGTCCTGAGTTCAATTCCCAGCAGCCACATGGTGGCTCACAACCATCTGTAATGGGATCTGATGCCTTCTTCTGGTGTGTATGAAGATAGCTACACTGTACTCATATTCATAAAAATACATAAATAAGTACTTACAATTCACTGTATGCAAATGGTACCATGTATATAAGATCTATATAACTAGACTGCAAAATAAGATTTTATTTATTTATTTTTAAGTTATCTAGCCCAGGCTGATCTTAAACACTCTGTGTAACCAAGGATGATCTTGAATTTCTGTTCCATATTGGTTTCAATTCAAGTACTTAGATTTCAGGGATGTCCTAACATATTCCATTTAAGGGAATCCTCTTTCAATTGAGCTACATCCCCAAAACAAAATAAGATTTTTCCAACAAATTCTGTTTTGAAAAAAGGACATAAATGGTTGCCATGTATACCCACCTATGAATCTGGCATTTCTACATGAATTACCATTTCACTGGAAAACCTTAGTGGTATTGCATTCACAGAACAGTGCACACCCCTTCATAGTGTGTCTACAAAGGAGCAGGAGCAAACAATCTGTCTGTATGCCTGGAATTCTTGGGTCCTGTGTCCACCTATTGCCTGATACCAAACAATTCAATTACTGTTCACATTAGTAAAATGTTGCTATGATTTACATATGCAATATCTGCACACTCCATACCCCCAAAAAGAAAGTTGTGAGTTGACGTACTCCCAGTGTGGTACTCTTAAAGGTTCCAGAAACATTTTAAATGTTAAAGAAAAATGGGTAGTACTTGAGATCATCATATTAAGCAAAATAAACCATATAGAGAATAATAAGTATGGATTGTTTTCTCTATATACAGACATCTAAATGTAAAGCAAAAAGGCATGAAATTAGATGGAAGACTGGAGGATTATGAGGGGATGAAGAAAGTACAAGGGGAGATAAGCATCATTACTGTCCCTTATATACATATATGAAAATGTCATAAAGAAACCCACTATTTCATAGTTAAAACAAAGTATCCTCAGAAAAAGGTACTGAGGAAATGCCCTTGAAGAGTAAGTGTTAATCCAGCCTCTTCTAATCTCTCTTTGCTTCCTGTCTGTGCTAGGGTGAGTACCTTTCCTCACTCTATCTGCCCACCATGATGTGCTGACTCACCACAATCCCACAAGTACTAGAACAAACACTATTGACTGAGACCATTGAAACCATGAACCAAATCAACGTTTTTATGTGGTTATTATTTCAAATATCTTGTTAAAGCAATGACAAGTGAACACATGCACTGCATTTTGGAAAAGATTAAATGGCTTACCTTGTTCTTAGTGTAGCGAGCTCTGCCTGAAGCAATTCCAAGTCTTTGAAAGTAAGCCTCAAAATCACTCCCAGATCCAAGCTTATTGATTCTAGGAATAGAATATGAATAAGTAACTATATGTGCATAAAGTAATAAATAATACAAAGTCAAACAGATGGGAAAATGAATCCTGCTTCAAGAGTAACTAAGAATTTTCATAGCAAATTATTGTAAGAATTAGTAAAAACTAAAGAATCTTGAAGATATTCTATTATTTGCTAGAATATTAATGTAATAAGCTACACCGAATATTACCAATGCTTGGGAGTCCTGTGGAACACTGCAGCTTGATTTTTTTAATGAACAGAAAGGTTCAAACCAATTTATGAACCATTTTCATAGTCCACCTCAAACTATTTATAGAAAGTCTATTATTTTCTGCTGGATAAGCATATGAAACTTTTATAATGGAGCAAAAACATTTAGATTTTTTTCTACAAGACTGATTTAGGAACCAGCAAGATGGCTTAGAGGATAAGGACACTTGCCAATAAGCCTGAGTTTGATCTTGGAACCCACATAATAGAAGGAGGGAAACAAGGACAAGTTGTCCTCTGACCTCCACATAAATGTGTGATATATGAATGACCACTCACACACACACACACACACACACACACGCAGAGAGAGAGAGAGAGAGAGAGAGAGAGAGAGAGAGAGAAGCAGACAGAGACAGAGAGACAGTGAGAGATAGAAACAGAGAGATAGACAGAGAAAGAGACGGAGTCAGAGAGACAAAGATGGGGTAAGAGGAAGAATCAAAATAAATGGCATTCTTCTCCAGGATCTAGCCCAACACAATGCGCAGATCGCATCACAAAAATATAAATAATATCATGAAATATCAAGGTAGTAACCCTCCCAACATATATATATATATATATATATATATATATATATATATATATATATATATATATATATATACATACATACATACATACACGATAACAGAGAGAGAGAGACAGAGACAGAAGACATCAGTTCACCTAGTGAGAGTTACCTAGATAAATCCCAGGATACAATTCAAAGAACAGTTATAAATTTCATCAAAATTTCAAATGTTTTTAAAAAAAGAAAGAAGTAGTACAATGAACTTAAAGAGAATAAATGACTGAGTAATCTCCCATAAAATACAAATGTAAGACTGGTTGAAATTGTGCTTGAAGACAGTATTGAAAAAAATAACACACTCAACTAGAAAACTCAAAGGAAAGCCCTACAGGAAGAATTAATCAAATAGAAAATAGAAGATCGGGGCTCCAAGGTAAAAATAGATGTAGATGTGTGATGATTTGTATATGCTTGGCCCAAGGAGTGGCAAGATTAGAAGGTATGACCCTGTTGGAGTGAGTGTATCCCTGTGGGTATAGGTTATGTGTTTCTTATTCTGGCTGACTGGAAGTATTCTACTAGCAGCCACCAGATGATATACAACTCTCAGCTCCTCCTGCATCATGCCTGCCTATATACTCCTGCCTTGATCATAATTGACTGAACTTCTGAACCTGTAAGCCAGCGCCAATTAAATATTCCTTTTAAGAGTTGTTTTGGTCATGGTGTCTGTTGACAGCAGTAAAGCCCTAATTAAGACAAGATGTGAAACAAATTGTATGAAAAAATTGAAAAACACAAAAAGTAACATACAGGAAATGTGAGACACTATGAGAAGAGTAAACCTTCAAATTATAGGACTAGAAGAGGGAGAAGAATGCCAGATCAAAGACATAAACCAGATCTTCACCAAAATCATAGAAGAAAACTTTCTCAAACTAAGAAAAGACATATTTATATAGACACCAGAAACATACAGAACACCAAATACATAAGATCAGAAAAGAAAATTCCCATGGCATATTATAGTTAAAATTCTAAACATACATAACACAGAGAATATTGGGAGCTATAAGAGAATAAAATATGAGTCACATATAAAGAATAACAGTTGATTTCTCATTGGAAAATTTGAAAGCCAGAAGAGCCAGGGACAATGTATTTTAAGTCCAGAGACCACAATGTACAATCTAGAATGCTTACACAGCAAAACTATGGATCATAGTTGAAGGAGAATAAAAAAATTCCATAATATATTCAGACTAAATAGATACTATCCTACATTAAAAGACAGACAAAACAAACAAAAAGTAAAACAAACAAACAAAGAAACAAAAAAAAAAAAAAAAACTCCAAAAAATTAGACCAGGAAGCAAGTAAGTCTCAATACCATAATATCTGATAAAATAGGGCTCAAACTAAAACTTACCAGAAAAGAATGATACTTCATTAATCAAGGGAACAATTAACCCAGAAGACTTTACTATCTTAAATATATATGCATCAAACTATAGAGAAATTCATTTCATAAAATACATATACTATTGGAATTAAAGTCAGAAATCAACATCAACCTATAAATAGTACATATAGGTGAGGTAAAAAATTCCACTTTTTTTCAATAGTCAGATCATCTGGACAAAAATAAGAGGAATACAAAATTAAATGACATCAAATATCAAATGGATCTAGAAGATATTTATTAAAAAGTTCAGGAAAGCTGGACAGTGGTGGTGCATACCTTTAATCCCAGCATTTGGGGGGCAGAGGCAGGTGGATTTCTAAGTTTGAGGCCAGCCTGGTCAACAGAGTGAGTTCCAAGACAGCCAGAGCTACCTGACTCGGAAAAAAAAAAAAAGAATTCAGAAAAACACTGAAGAAATTTAACTAACCAAGCACAGGGATACTTTCATTCCCATATTCTGGGATCAAAACAAATTCTTACAAATTCAGAAAATTTGAAATAATTCCATGTATCATCTCTGACAAAAGGAATTTAAAAATCAATAGCAAACAAACTAAATAAATACACAAATTTATGAAGATTAAACATCATATTACTGAGTTATGAATGGGTACAAGAAGAAATCAAAAGATAAATAAAAATTTCCAGGAATTAAATGAAAATCAAAATATTATAATACCAAAAAATGTCTTAGGGGTCCTATGAGCTAAAAGCAGTCCTATGCAATTTATAGCTCTAAGTGTCTATATTCATAAGCCAGAAAGTACACAAATAAATTATTTAATGATGCCATTCAATAATTTAGTAAAAAAAGAACAAACCAAGTCAACAGCAAGAAATAATAAAATAGGGACCAGAAAGTAAGGAGATGAAAGAAGAATGGGAGGAAGGAAGGAAGGAAGGAAGGAAGGAAGGAAGGAAGGAAGGAAGGAAGGAAGGAAGGAAGGAAGGAAGGAAGGAAGGAAGGAAGGAAGGAAGGGACAGAGGGAGGGAGGGAAAGAGGAAGGAGGGGAGGGAGGGAGAAAGAAAGAAAGAAAGGAAGGAGGAAAGGAAAGAAAGAAAGAAAGAAAGAAAGAAAGAAAGAAAGAAAGAGAGAGAGAGAGAGAGAGAAAGAAAGAAAGAAAGAAAGAAAGAAAGAAAGAAAGAAAGAAAGAAAGAAAGAAAGAAAGAAAGAAAGAAAGAAAAAGAAAGAAAGAAAGAAAATAATACAAAAAAAAATTGGTGAATTGAAGAGTTGACTCTTTGGGAAGATAAACAAAATCAACACTCTTGGCCCTATTAACTCCTCCCCCCCCCAAAAAAATGAAAAAACAAAAAACAAAAACAGAACTAAATAAACACAGATCAGAAATGAACAGTGAAACATTAAAGCAGACATCAAAAATAGCAGAATATTATATGGGAATAATTTAATAGCTTGTACTCCAATAATTTGGAAAACCTAAAAGAAATGGATACATTTCTGTGATCATCTAAATCACCAAAATGATGCTAGGAAGAGATGGACAAGGTAAAGGGAGCAGAACAAATAAGGATTTTGAAATAGTTATAAAAAGACCACCAACTATAAGAAGTCCTTGGCAAGAAGGATTCAAAACAGAATTCTTTATGAATGTCAAAACAGACCTTAACTGTTCTGTAAAACATAACCAGAGTGTTCCCAAACACCTTCCATGAAGGGAGTATCACTCTAATACCCAAATCAGATAAAGATGTAACAAACAGAAGATAAGCCAATATTTCCTGATGAACATAGAGTCAATAAAATATGTACAAAACAAATAAAGACATGCATCAAAAAATGTGATCCATTGTGACCAAGTTGGCTCTGTCTCTGCAATGTGGAGATGGTTCAACATACAAAGTCAAAATATGCAATAAGGCAAAGAAATTGACATAAAAAATAAAAGTCATATGATCATCTCAAAAGACACAGAAAGTCCAGCATGGCTTCTTTGCCAAAATCTAACAGGCCTTGATGACAAAAGTCATAGAGTGAGTAGGACTGGAGAGAACAAACCTAAATAATAAGGGCTATATATGAGAAACCCACAACCAACATCATTCTACATGGAGAAAAATTTGAAGCAATCCCAGGGATATCTGCTATCCCCACTTCTTTTCAGTATTGTATTAGAATAGCACTAGCTGGAATTATAATGAAAGAGAAGGTAATTAACAGTACACAAATAAGAATGAAGCTATCAAACTATCCCTTTTAGAAGTTGACATAATATGATACCTAGAGATCCCTATAATTTGACCAGAAAGATTGTAGAAATTTTCAACTGTTTCAGGAATGTGACAGGATACAATACAGAAACGAATACCAGGTCAATAGACGAGCCCAGCCCCAACTAATATATCTACAACACAACCTCTGAACCTAAAGTTCAGGGATCTTTGTAGAAAACTAGAGAGGAAGGTTTTAAGATCCAGAGGAGCAGGAAATGTCAGAAAATCTACTCCCAGGAAGCCTCAACAACATGTCTGCCTAGACATGGAAAACACCTATAGATATGCTAATATAGGAAGAAGAAAAGCTTAAGAAGGATTAGCCATAGAGAAAAACAAAAAACAAAGAAACCTCCAGACACCTAAGGAATGATGGGAGCAGAAGAAATGGTCTTCTCCCAGGAAACAGCACACCAATTGGTTATTCAGAACCAAATGGTCAGCCCTGAAAACATAAACAATTAATGCTGTATGGATTGAGTTGTATGCATACATTTAGGAATATGCACAATGAATTTGTGCACATCTACAGACAGACATATATGGAACATCAGTTAAAAAAAATGAGACCATGGATTTGAAAAAGTACTTGGGAAAGGCTGGAGGGAAGAAAGGAAAGGGGGAAATGGAGTAATTATAGTCGCAGAAAATAGAAAAAAATAATTAAATATATATAATTAAAAATAAATAAAATAATATTTTAAAGAAGAGTTTAGAAAATAGGATGAAGTCATAAACTACTACCACTTTCCACTAACTTTAGGAATTTCCAATTCTAGTTTTAGAAATCATACTACATAATAAAAATGGATAAATATATAATAAATTCAAAAGGTTACTACAGCATGAATGAGAAAAGGTAAAAAATTAACAATAAAAATCTGAACTGATTACAGGGAAGCACACAAATGGGTGATTATTAATATAATTAAATACAAAATAAAAATGCAGTAGTCTAGGGAGATGTCTCAGTGGGCAAAGTGCTTGCTATGCAACATGAGAACTTTGAATTAAGATTTGCCCAGTACACATCAAAGCCAATTTTAGTCACTCACATCTCAAACACTCTGCTCATGTTGGGAGTCATGAGCAGAGACAATCAGGTCCAGGAAATTCACAACCAGACAGTTTTACTGGGTGTCCCAGGTTCAATGAACGATCTACCATGAAAAAGTGAAAATGATTAAGCTGGAGAGGCTGGAGAGATGGCTCAGTGATTAAGAGCACATACAATCTTCTAGAGGACGTGAGTTTATTTCCCAGAAATCATATCAGATGGCTCAAAACTGGATGTAAATTCCTGGTTTGGTTAATCCAACTCATTTGACCTCCAAGGGCAAATGCATATACTTACACAGATATACACATATAATTAAAAATTAATCTTTTTATGAAAGGAAAAAAAAGGTTGGAAATCAATGGAAAAAAATATCTAGCATCAACCTTTGGCTCCTACCAGCACACACATAAATATATCACGTACACACACACACACACACACAAATACACACATGCATATGTGTATCCAAACACATGAACACACAATACATTTAATTTTTATATTATTATCATCACACAAAGTTATACTATTATTTAAAACATCTACTACATATCTGAAATTAAAGTTACATAAGGATGCCAGATAATGAATAACATATAATAAAATCACCATATGGGAGCATGGGAAAAAATCACTATATGATTCATCTTACTTATACTCATATGTGTGTGTAGTGTGTGTGTGTGTATGTATGTATCTATGTATGTATCTGTGTATGTATGTATGTATGTAACATGTTGTTTAGATGCCCACAGAAGCCTGAAGAAGCTTTTGGATCCCCTGAGTGCTGGGAACTGAATTTGGGTCTTTTAGTAGAGCAGCAAGCATTCTTAATTGCTGAGTCATATCTCAAGCCCTCACAAAATCAGTTTAATTGAAAATTTTTAAAACTATATTTATCTGTGTTAAACTGAACATCAATAAAACATGTCTGAAGCCAGCAGGCTATGGTGGCGCACAACTTTATTCCCAGCACTTGGTAGGCAGAGGCAGGCAGATCTCTGTGAATTCAAGGCCAGTCTAGTCTATGAAGTGAAAGCACAGCACCCAGACCTCCGTTACATAGAGAAACCCTGTCTTGAAAAACCAAAACAAAACCAAAACAACAACAACAACTACAACAACAAAATGTATCTGAGATGATTCATAAGCAAAATAGCAGCTGGCTAGACAGCTTTATTAAATTCATTAAAATTATTAATGAGCCATCTGAGAATTCCATGTTTGGAGAAGCAAGGGATAAGGGGAATCCTTATGAACATAATGGAGCATGTGTCTTTATTGCATGCCGGGGAATCCTTTGGGTATATGCCCAGGAGAAGTATAGCAGGGTCTTCTGGAAGTCTCATGTCCAGTTTTCTGAGGAACTGCCAGACTGATTTCCACATGTTCATAGCAGCCTTATTTATAATAGCCAGAAGCTGGAAAGAACCCAGATGCCCCTCAAAGGAGGAATGGATACAGAAAATATGATATATTTACACAATGGAATACTACTCAGCAATTAGAAACAATGAATTCACAAAATTTTTAAGCAAATGGTTTGATCTGGAAAATATCATCCTAAGTGAGGTAACCCAATCACAAAAGAATACACATGGAATGCAATCTCTGATAAGTGGATATTAATTAGCCCAGAAGCCCTGAATACCCAAGGCACAAATTACATAACAAATGACTCCCATGAAGAAGTATGGAGAGGGTCCTGATCCTGGAAAGGATTGATCTAGCATGGGAAGGGAATATAAGGACAGAGAAAAAGGAGGGAGGTGATTGGAGAAGGGATGGAGAGAAGAAGGTTTATGGGACATATGGGGAGGGGGGATCCGGGAAAGGGGAAATCATTTGGAATGTAAACAAAGAATATAGAAAATAAAAATATTAAAAAAATTAATAAAAAAAATAAAAAGGGGGGGGATCCTTATATATCCCGGAGTTGAAAAGCTGCAAACATTAATTTACCTAGGATACTCTTTATTTTCAGGTGAAGGATCTTTTTCCAGCCAGCTTTCATAAAGTGATTTACTTTCAAAACCATCGTCAGGACTAGAGATCTGGAAAAACAATCAGTGGACATCAGGTTCTGAAGCAAGTATATAACCAATATAACTCATGAGCCCATTAGTATCAACTTTCATTGCTATCTGTAGCTGCATACATGTCATGTTCTATTATACAAAAATATATCTTGTAACTAATAAGAAAAAACTGGCCCAAGTACTTCATTTATGATGGCTGTTGTTGGTAACTTTGCCAATTACTTAAAAAGAAATTTCATTTTTTTTATATTTTAAATAAAAGTTTTAAATTGTTTCAGGTAAAGATAGTGGAGAAAATGTACATATATTTTATTTAATAAATCCCTTTTATCCAACCAGACAAACTCTACCTTTGCTGGAAAATAAGTCAGTAGTAGTAACATGTAGAGTTTTAAAATTATGCTTAAGCAAAGCAGCATTTTTTTAATGTGAGGAAAGGGGGAGGGTACTATACACTAGTACAGTTACACACTTATACACTATAGATGTGGAGTTTTCTCAGAATCAAAATTAGATGTGCATATGACTTAGCTATACCAGTCCTGCACATATGCCCAAACACCTAGCAGTACTTGTACATTTGTGTTCATTGCTGCTCTCTACACAGAAGCTGGAGATGGAACCAAAGTAGATGCCCTTCGAATTGTAATGCAGGCAATGAAATAAATAATAAAGTAAGCAATGAAATAATAAATAAATAATAACAAGTAATAAAGTCAGTAATGAAATAAAAAATAAATGAAAATGTGGGATATATATATATAAAATATAATTCCATTTAGCACTAAAGAAAAATAAAATTTATAGGAAAGTGGACAGAATTGGCGGGGGTGGAGTAGGGTGGGGGACTAGTTTAAGTAAGGTAATTCAGGCCCAGAAAGCCAAATATATCTGTTCTTTATTTTATATGTATCATAATTTTGAATTTAATTTTGTATTTAACTTAGAATGTCTATAGAGACTAGAAAATTATAAAGGGGTACTCAGGGTGAAAGATGAGTTCTAAAGATGGGCGGATAGTAGAACTCATGTGAAATGAAAATGGGAGGGGATATAACAGGATGGAGAGGGTTAGTAATGATGTAAGAACACATGCAGAAAACTATTATTCTATTAGATATATTTTTTTAACAATAATGGCTTTTTTAATGTAAAAAGTTTATGGGTGATGAGATACCTAATTAACCAAAGGCACTTTCCTCCAAGTCTGACAGCTGAATTCGGTCCCTAGAACCCACGTGGTGGAAAGATAAAAGAGACACATGCAGATCTCATACACATGCACATACACACAGTATTCATTTATTCTTATTTTTTTAAGAATATGGTTGAGAAATGGCTCGGCAGTTAAGAAGCACTTGCTTCTCTTGCAAAGAACCCAGTTTCAATTTCCAAGACCCACTTGGTAGTCCACAGCATTCTATAACTCCAATTCCAAAGGAATTGATACTTTCATCTGGCCTCTGTGGGCATTGCATGCACATGGCATACATTCAGACATTCAAACAAGACACTCGTACACCTAAAAATAAATCTTAAAAGAGTTTGAATGGAGAGAGATCCTTTACATAAGCAAGTGGATAATGCCAACTCTAGAAACCAAAATAATAAAAAATATCAGAGCTAAGAAGAGGAATGAACACAAGCTTCCATCCCTAACAAAGAAGCTATCACCAATTAATATCCACTTACAAAGGAAAAATTAGTTTTCTCCACTGGTGTCTCAGTGTATATGTTAAACATACCTAAAGATAGGCCTGATGGCTAGCAGTACATGGTTAACTCAAAATGAATTATATTGTATTTTTATAGGTTTTTTTTCCCTCATAATGCTTTGTTCGGATATTTTTTCTTATATATTATGGTTTCTGATTTTGTGTTTTTGTAGGTTTTGTTTTGTCTGTGCATGTTTCTTGCAGTTTTCTTTGTTTTTTTCTTTTTCTATGTTTTCATTTTGGTTTGCACTATTTGTTTGCTTGCTAGTTTTTGGCTTTGGTGGGCTTTTGGATGGTTCTTTGGATTTTTTTGTTTTGTTATTTTGTGGGGGTTTTTGTCTTAATTTGTTTTTTGGGGTAGTTGTTTTATTTTGTTTTTAGTTTTTGAGAGTGAGAGAGATAGGTAAGGAGAGAGAGAACAAAGGCATGCAATAGGATGAGGGGATCTGAGAGTGGTTTGGAATAGAAAAACTGCTACCAAATTAAATTCCATGAAAAAAAAATCATTTAAAAGAAAGAAAGAAGAAAGAGAACCCCAATACCAAGAGTGGGATACGTCCCTGAGTTTTTGGTCAGGAAAGCTCAAGAAGCCTCCCTGCATGCTCCTCCCCCCACCTTTGACAACATAGGTTATTAGTGTCACTTTTGGTTGATAGATTAATTACTTTCCTATTACCCTGATAAAGCATCATGAGCAAGCCAACTAATAGAAGAAAGCTTATTTGGACTTACAGTTTTAGAAGGTGAAGAGACTATTATGGTGGAGCATGGCAACTGGGGTAGGAGCTGAGGAATATATACTTTTTTTTGTTTGTTTGTTTTTCAAGACAGGGTTTCTCTGGGTAGTCCTGGCTGTCCTGGAACTCACTCCGTAGACCAGGCTGGCCTTGAACTCAGAAATCTGCCTGCCTCTGCCTCCCAAGTGCTGGGATTACAGGCGTGCAGTACCACGCCCAGCTGTGAGGAATATATTTTGAACAGTGAGCAGGAAACAGAGAAAGCAGACTGAGAGTAAGACAAGGCCTTAAGGCCCCTCAGCCCACTGCCAGTAATATACTTCCTCCAGGAAAACTACACCTCCTAAATCCCAATCGGTGCCATCAAGTGTGGACCAAGTATTCAAATGCCAGAAACTATGAGAAATATTTTTCATTCAAACCAACAAGGCTGACCCCCCCCCCCGCAAATGAAATGGGGAAGCATATTGCTGATACCACCACACAGCTTGGTAGTAGGATATGAAGTAAAGTTATCCATAGTCTTATGTGACTGTGAACCCTGAAAGGTTCAACATTAACCCACTGAACAAGATTTACACACTAGTGCAATAGTGGCGTCATGGTTATTGGGCTAACCAACAGTTCTCTGATTGCATTTGAGGCTTATTCCCACAGGTTGGTAAATGGATGATCGATATGGTAAGTGTTGTCAAACCTGTGGTTCCTTTTGCTAATTTGACATTGTATTAAATGACTTTCTAAATTTTTATGTCTATCCCCATAGACAATTGCTACTTTAATCCTTGATCAGAAAGGCTTCTCTAAGCAGGAAATGGCAGTGAATACAGAGGTTTATGGCTGCCCCAAGTACTGAGGATAAGTGACAGTGAAGTAGTCATCCTACAACAGGATCTTTATACTCCCACTCCACGATTACAGGAGTATTGTGCAACATGCTACAGAATCAATATAAGAGCTGATTATAAGGAGAACGGATCTGTGCTGGCAGACATTATATTAACTTGATATAAACTAGAGTCATAGGACAGGAGGGAACCCCAATTGAGAAAAATGTCTTTATGATACTGGGCTATAAGCAAGCCTATAGAGAATTTTCTTAATTAGTGATTGATGTTCAAGGCCCAGCCTATCATGGGTGGGGCCAGCCCCTGGTATAGTAATACTAGGTTCTATAAGAAAGCAAGCTGAGTAAGCCATGGGAGCATCCCATTAAACAGCACCCCACCATGGCCTCTTAATTAGCTCCTACCTTTAGGTTTCTACCATGTTTGAGTTCCTGTCCTGACTTCTTTTGAGGATGAAAAGTGATTTGAAAGTATAAAACACCCCATCTCCCAACTTGCTATTTGGTCATGGTGTTTTAACACAGCTACAGAAGCTCTGATTAAGACAGAATTCAAAATGCTATTTCCTGTATATGACAAGTAGTAGCATGAACTTAAAATAATAGTGTTTGAAGTTGCCTGCATTAGGCTTGTGTAAGACTAGGACTATTAATAGTCAATCATGGAAGGGAGATAAGTTCATGGTTATTCATGTATATAGAAAGAAGAGAATTCATTATCTTTGTTTCTGTACCTATTGATAAGCCCAGCAAGTTCTAATGGCTGTTACTACAACAATGTTCATAAGGATAGCCCTGTTTAACTTCAGTGGCTTAAAGATCCAAAGAGACATGAATGTGGGAAAAGGGAAGAAGGCTAATGGGGTGGGTGGAAGGGGAGGTATCCTCCTCATTTTCTAGAGTCATAATGTCCAGTCTACTACTGGCTTATGGCCCATCCTTGCGGCCTTCAGCCATGATCATTCTGAACTACTTCCACCAAATGCACTATCAGCATTAGTAGGACTGTGCTCCATTTCTTGTTGAGTCAGGCATCTGTTTTTCTTTACCTTTCTAATGTCACCTTGATTATTTGACTTAGTAGGGGTGGTGGTTTGAATGAGAATACCTCATTAGGCTCATTTATTTCAATGTTTGGTCCCCAGATGGTGGAACTGTTTAAGAAGAGGTGTCTCATTGGGGGTCGACTTAAGGTTGTACTTGCAGTGCTCCCTCTACCTTGTATTTGCAGTAAGGTTATAAGTGTTCAACTGCTGCTCCAGTGACTGCCTGCCTGCCTGCTGCCATGCTCTACACCAGGATCATTACAGACTCATCCTCTTAAAGGTAAGCTCCCAAGAAACTCTGTATTCTATAAGTTTCTTGGGTCGTGGTGTCTCTTTATGGCAATAGAAAAGTAACTAAGATACAAGGTGTGGGAGAAACTGTAATAATTGGTTTGCAGGATGGTGGAAGAGTCACATTAGTTCCAAAGGCCTTTGTATGGCCATATATATTAATTTCATGCATTTGCACAAGATTAACAAATAAAAACTTTTACTTAATGGTTCTAAAGTTCTTATCGCCTCTGACAACAAAGGCAGGAGACATTTTACTACTACAGTATAGATCATAAAAACATATTATGAAGTATTAAACCATAAAGATTCTCTTTACACTTGCTTTTAGAAAAGATACTATTGTGAAGCCTTCCTATAAAAGACCAAGGAAATAGGTTTAAACAAAAGGGTAAGGTTACCATCAAGAGGGAAAAGATAGCACATTTGTTTGGGGGAAAATAAGCCTGCTTTTAGAGATATTAGCAGAAAATAGGCAGGTAGGGAAAGATTAAAGAGATTAGGAAACAGAACCTCTAGTAAAATGGCACTTTTCATTAAGGCTAACCTTAAAGCAGCAAACAATTTTAGTAATGTTCTTTTGTTTTAAATATTCATGTTGTTTTTATTGGTGTAGGCTGGTTTGGTTGGATCGTGTGTGTATGTGTGTGTGTGTGTGTGTGTGTGTGAACGCACCATGTGTGTTAAGGTGCCTATCAAAGTATAAAAACATCAGATCCCTTGGGGCTGAATTTTGCATGCTGGGAAACCAAACTCATGTCCTCTGAAGTATCAGGAGGTACTCTTAACCACTGAACTCCTCTCCTACACGTCTATAAGTAACCCCTACATAGCAGAATTGCTCAAATATAGGGTACAGATGGTAAAAGTACATTATCAGATTTTATTTCAATATGCTTTAGTTCTTAAGAACATTTAATATATGTTTAATGCTTAGAAGGTTTCTGTGTAACCACCATTTGCAGACATTCTCCCTTTTGCCTTCGGACTAACTAATGTCCATTCTACTCACTACCTTGACATACAATGAACTGTCTGGTGATAAAATCCAATGATTTCTACATTGACCAATTTCTAACTTCGTTGACTTATTTTTACTACTTCCTTTCTTAGCATCCTTACAATGAAAACACGAAGTTGTTTATTACAATTTTTTTCTCAAAATTAAGTAAGTTGCTACTCAATTGTCTCATCAATTTCCTGATATCAATTTAAAAATAAATGTAGTTAATGAAGATATATGTGCTATCCATTCCACATAAAATAGTAAAGCCAGTTATTATCATTTACCTCTCGTGCCACTTTATAAACCAACTGGTGTAGAAGAGGAGTACAATCAACTCGAAGAGTGTAATTACCTGAAGAATATTTCAACACAAAAGTATTATTTCAGAAACCAAATGAAATACATTTATGCATAATTGCAACTTCCTATTTCAAATATAATGTAATAGTTTTTAATTCAGACTGCTCCTGGCGGGAGTGAGAAAGGCTGCAGTTCACTGTTTGAACTGTTCGGTAGAGGAATGGATACAAAAAATGTGGTATATTTACACAATGGAATACTACTCAGCAATTAAAAACAATGAATTCATGAATTTTTTAGGCAAATGGTTGGATCTGGAAAATATCATCATAAGTGTGGCAACCCAATCACAAAAGAATACACATAGAATGCAATCTCTGATAAGTGGATGTTAATTAGCCCAGAAGCTCTGAATACCCAAGGCACAATTAGCATAACAAATGACTCCCATGAAGAAGTAAGGAGAGGCTCCTGATCCTGGAAAGGCTTGATCTAGCATTGGAGGGGAGTACCAGGACAGAGAAAAAGGAGGGAGGTGATTGAAGAATGGGTGGAGAGAAGAAGGTTTATGGGACATATGGGGAGGGGGAACTGGGAAAGGGGAAATCATTTGGAATGTAAACAAAGAATATAGAAAATAAAAATATATAATAATAAAAAAGAAATGGTGGGCTCTAGAGGCTGAGGTTGTAGCTCCCACAGCCAGCAGCCAATTTTCCTTGTAGCAACGTTTTCTCAGGGAACAATTTCAAAGAAAGCATTAAGACTAGAGAACTCATTCTTCATTCTTTCATTCAAATCAGTAATTTAGATCAATATATTAGACATGTTGTCTGTTGTAACATCTTCTGGGCCAATAAACAAAACTGCACTGAAAATCCGGAGGTAAATACAATGTGTCAATTCAAAAGCAGTTCCAACAAATAGGGAAAATGCTATTTTAGTTTTCTAGAAAATGTCTCATGAAGACAATAATTTCTGTACAATATTTTCTGTAGGATATTTCTTTCGAAATATTCTAGCCAAATTTCTCTAATTCTTCCACAAGGAGAGTGTGGTGGATACTTTAAGTAGCCATCCAGGACAAGCAAATATAAACCAAAGATAGAGCGAAAAAAACTAGGAGTCAGAGCTCAGTTGTAAGTACTAATGATTGATATGAATTAATTTTCCTATAGTAAAATTAAAAACTAAGTTATTACTAAAAATTTTTGTCTAAACAAAAGATTTAAGATATATTAAGCTTGAATTTATATACTAAAAAAATATTAAATCAAAAAAATGTTCAGGCTCTCTGGGGCAATCCTATAATCCTAGTGCTTAGGAGGTAGAAGTGAGAAGATAGAGCATGCCAAGTCATGGCCACCACCCTTGTTTGAGGCCATTTATGAGACTCTGGTTTCAAGAGAGGAAAACAGAAGAATAAAGAAACTAAAAAGTATACTAACTAGAAATGAATAACTGAAAATGTATCTTACTTTTTTTTTTGTATTTTACCCCTTTTATTGGATTTTTTTTTAATTTACATTTCAGATATTATTCTGTTTCCAGGTCTCCCCTCCAGAAACTGTATATCCCCTCCCCCTTCCCCTGCCTCTATGAGGGTGCTCATCCACCTGTCCACCCAGTCCTGGCAATCCTCTACACTGGAGCATCAAACCCCCTTAGACCCAAGGGCTGTTCCTCCCACGGATGTCAAACAAGGCCATCTTCTACCACATATGTGGCCAGAGCCATGGCCTTGTATCCTATTGTATCCAGAGCCTCCATGTGTCTTATTTGGTTGGTGGTCCAGTCACCGGGAGCTCCAGAGGCAAACTTAATTTTTAACACTGCATTTGACAATGAAAGAAGATGTACCTTCTATAGAGGAATCTGAGTTGATGTAAGCAATGCTTCTCTCCTGTAGGATCTTTGCATTCTCCTGCAGTTGAAGCAAAGTTCTTAATTCACAGTGTACTATGAACATATAAATAAAATAATGACAACAATCTCCTGCAAAAATAGCCTACTGATGTTTATAAGCAAATACAGTGTCTGCCCATGACAAGTTTAAAGAAAAATTTAATAACTGCTTAATTGATGATAGCAATAAAATTAAAATATGAAAATGAAAATGTATTTCTTAACATTAATGGACTCAATTTCCTAATAAAAAGACATAAACTAACAGACTGGGTATGTAAATAGGACCCAGGGAAAAAAAAAGAAAATGAGAATGTTATGAAGCTATGGACTGAAAGCAAAAGGCCCAATAAAAATATTGTCAGATATAATTCCTTGATTCTCTGTATGAAAATATGTTGAAATTAGGGTCTAAGATTTGGCAGCCCTACCCAAAATCTGTTGAATCTGAACTGTTTGAAGTGAGGGCTGAAATCTGTTTTCTAACAGATGTCCCTAGAGATTGATCCTTATATCTACTGAAGTTTGAGATCCACTAAGTGGATTCCTAAGTATAGGATAAGGGTGAAAAATATAAAAGTCCATTTATGTATTTTTATAAAAATCTATAGAGAAGTAAAAGAATAAAATAAGGAGTAAAATGCCCATTTGATGTGCTCAGGTCCTGGTCTGAACAACCAGCACCAGCACTTGTCTTTTTTCAGCTTCCTGCCTGTGGATATAATGTCATCCATTGCTCCGCAGACCTGCTATGCCTGCTTTCCCTGCATGATGGACTGTTTCTTGGAACTATGAGCAGAATAAATCTTTTCTACCTTGAGTTTCTTCTCTCAGGCAAAGTGTTCCAACAACAAAAAAAGTAATTAATACAGTTGCCTTGATTATGATCAAAGTCTGTATTACAGACTTTGCAGGGTCTCACTCTGTACCCGGGGCTGGACTGGAGCTCATATAAACTTGGCTGGCCTCAAATTTAGAGACCTTCCTGCCTTTGCTTCCTGAGTGTAGGAACTAAGGTGATGATCAACATACATAACTTCATCTATGTTCTTACAGAAGTTAAATGTGCTGTTGACTATAATAACATGTCTTTTAGAAAACTAGGAAAAATGGCATAGCATTTCTAAATCCATATGTTTATCAATGCAAATTGACTATCATACATCTTAGATTTCTTTGATTATTGTTTTAAATTTCTAAACTCAAAGGAAGAAACATTTATTACATATATATTAAAAGAAGTCACACATTCTAAAAATAATTATCATAATCAATAATATTTGATCACTCTAAATTAATGTTCTACTTTTAAACTGTATGTTTATTATACTAGTATAAAAATTAAACTTTACAATGTGTACAGAATTAACAAAGTTAAGTAAGATCAGATAAGTAACTATATGTGATTTTTCTTCATATTATTAGTTTACAGTAATGGAAGGAAAAATGAGTCGAGGGAAGACATTTTTAAAACTGTAGACAGATATGCATCCTTTAGATCACATGAATAAAATTTATACTAATATGTGATAAACAGATGATAGACAAAGCAAATATCACAAACCATATCTAACTTTATGAACATGTGTGTGCTCATGTTAGACACTAGTAAAAATTTAGATATTACCAACAAAGAAGAACTGGAAAGAGGACAGCCAAGTTTATATGAGCTCCAGTCCAGCCCCAGGTACAGAGTGAGACCCTGCAAAGGCTGTAATACAGACTTTGATCATAATCAAGGCAACTGTATTAATTACTTTTCTTGTTGGAACACTTTGCCTGAGAAAAGAAACTCAAGGTAGAAAAGGTTTATTCTGCTCATAGTTCCAAGAAACAGTTCATCATGCAGGGAAAGCAGGGATAGCAGGTCTGCGAAGCAATGGATGACATTATATCCACAGGCAGGAAGCTGAAAAAAGACAAGTTCTGGTGCTGGATGTTCAGAAAGAAGGTACCTAAGAGAGGCTCTTTAAGAGTTAAGAGCCTGTAAGAAATTAAAAAAAAAAAAAAAAAAAGACAACCCTGTGAAATATTACATTAAGCCACTATATTAAAGTGATTTAATTTACAGTATTATTATTATATAATTAACAATATAACTGTTGTGAAAGGCAAGACAAATTGACAGCTTGCAAATTCACATTGTTTTATGAGTTTATTGATTTTATTTTCACAACACAAATACAGAAAAATATTTCGATAATAGTGTTAACTTAAAAAAAATGACTCTGCTTTGCCAAAAAAAACATGACAGTAAAAAAATTCTATGTATTTGTGAATTTAACTTGAGTCATTCTCTATTACATAAGAGAATCTATGCAATATTATAATGAGTACATTCAATGCTACTTACTTCAGCCCATTCAGTTGACCCCAGCAGCCCAAACTCTTCTGCATCCCAGCTGGCAAAAATAATAGTTCTCCTAGGTCTCCAGCCTGCGATCATATGTACTTGATTAGCCACAGCTACCTCCAGTTACAGGAATATTAAGCAAGTCTCTTTCAATTACCAGTGACAAGAGATTTGTTCCTTACCTCCATTCACCAATTTCCCAAAACTTTGTGCAATTTCTTGCAAAACTGCTGTACCAGTGGTAGGGTCAATCCCTCCAAACACCCAAGAGTCACGATGACCTCCCAGAATGACATACCTGTCTGGACGAGAAGGTGTTCTAGAGATGTTCAACTAGCACACATTACAGGCATTTGTCATTTGTGTATTTAATTAAACTTTATTCCTGCATGAGTTTCCTCCACAGAAGAAAACCAACAATGTAAAAGTAAAATCTTTTAGAATGATAATATCCTTCCCCTAAATTTCAGTTTCAAATCAAGTGAAAAAGAAATATTATTGACAAAATAATCTTTTCTTAATTTTTTTAAAAGAAAATGTTTTGTACAATGTTAATGACTCACCGGGCTCTGTAGACCCTCTGATAGTTCCAATTACATTATAAATTCTCGTGATTTTGTTAATGATATTAACATGCATTCTAACTTTCCTAGAATTTTGAAAACAAAGTTAGTTACATATGGAACATTGTATTTAGTTTTTTTTTTTAACATTTCATTGAAAGAATCCACAAACTACAGAAAACAGTTTATTATTGAATTCTCATATTTCTGCCACCTCAAAAAGTCAGCTGTTTGAAACACTTACATAGCATTATTAGAGTCTTTTCCTATGGTCTTTGGCATGTACCTGAAAGCTAACTTTTAAAAACAATATTTTATATTTTTCTTTTTAGCAGTATTACTGATTTTTACTTCTAACTCAAAATATACCATAAAATAAAACTTTTTTTTTAACTTTATACTCTCACTACACAGGAGTGACAGTGCATTGTACAATAACTAAAAAGATAAATTTATTGTTTGAACATATATTTGTATAAATCCCTGCACAGAACAGTGTTGTTTAAGTCAATACCAAATCATATATGTGATAGTGTACCTAAGATTGCAAAGGAACTAAAAGCATTATTGACACCAAGGCTGCTATAATGTCATAGTATAATGAATTACATATATATTTCAGATGATACTAATATAAACATTTTATTGACAATCATTAATGTAGAGCAATGCAGTTATATACAACGAATTGTGTACATCCATTGTTAACTTCAAGTGTATTACTACCTACTAAAAAGTTTCCTCATCCCAGGCACTCTGACATACCCAGGATCACAGGTGAGGCCACAACATCTAACAGAACACCAGAATAACTGGGACCCCCTAAATTCAAGGATGCCAAAACCCCTGTCCAGCTAGAGTCAGGAGTTCTTCCTGGTTTGTATGGTTTGCACTGGTGCCCAGAGTTGACCTGGGGCACTGTTGCCTCACCCACTCCTACAACACTCAGAGGAAGCTCGACTCGCAGGTGTTCTGACACATCCAGGATAACAGGTGAGGCTACAACATCTGCCCCATCACTCAATGTAATTGGGAGTCCCAAGGTCTAGGGATGCAGGAACCCCTACCACCAATCCAGAAGCATAGGTTCCTTCTGGTTTGAACCTGTGCCCAGAGCAGACCAAGGTGCTGGTTTCTCTCCCACTATGATAACACCCAGAGGAAACTGAACTCCCAGGTGTTCTGACACAGCAGGATCTCAGGAGATCAGACACACCAGGATATCAGAATCCCAGAGGCAACTTAACTCCCAGGAGCTCTGCCATACACAGGATCTCAGGATCACAGGATCTCAAAATCAAAGGATCTCAGGATCACAGGATCACAGAGAACACAACTCTGAGGAGTTCTGACACAACCAGGCTAACAGGATGGACAGGCTCTAGTCAGAGACAGCAATGGAAGTTAGCAATAGAAACCAATGCTACTTGACAATATCAGAACCCAGTTTTCCCAACACACCAAGCCCTGAATACCCCAATGCACCTGAAAAGTAAGATTCAGATCTAAAATCCTATTTGATAAATACAATAGAGAAATTTTAGCAGTACATAAATAGCACCCTTAAAGTAATATAAAAGAAGTAGAAGTCCTTATAGAGGTAACAAATAAACCTCTTAAAGAAATACAGGAAAACGCAACCAAACAGGTGAAAGAATTGAACAAAACTGTCCAGGATCTAAAAATTGAAATATAAACATTAAAGAAAACACAAGAGGAGACAACTCTGAAGATGGAAAACCTAGGAAAGAAATCAGGAATCACAAATGAATCAGAATACAAGAGACAGAAGAGAGATCCTCATGTGTCAAACATACTCTAGAATACATTGACATAACAGTCAGAGAAAATACAAAAATTCAAAAAGCTCCTAGCTCAAAACATTCAAGAAATCCAGGACACCATGAAAAGAATGAACCTAAGACTAACAGGTATAGAAGAGAATGAAGATTTCCAACTCAAAGGCTCAGCAAACATCTTCAACAAATCTTAGAAGAAAACTTTCCTAACCTAAAGAAAGAGATGCCCATACACATACAAGAAGCTTACAGAACACTAAATAGATGGGTGCCATGCCAACCCCAGTAGAATCTGTGTGACAAGGTCCACAGATTGAGGTGTTAGACTTCAAAAGGAGGAGGTCTCCTGGAACTGGCTGTGGAACTCTTGGCCGGAGCAATCATATTGAGCCGTAGTTCTCATGGCAATTTTTTTGTTTTGTTATCTTTCATTCCTTTTCTTTGTTACAGGTTACTGGTAGTCTAGGCCATGATCTTAAGCAAGAATAATGGGTACAAAACCAACCCTTGAGATGGGTCACTAGCATGACCTTATCTCCAGGGAAACTAACACTTTACTTTTCAAGTTATTTACAAAATTACCATGATAGATAGAAACCCTCCCAGCAATAAAATTTCATATGGCTGCATGTGTGTCATCAGAGGTGGGTTGTGGTATATGGTAAAGAAAGCCTTAATTAGAAAGAATTAAAATAGTTTAAATTTATGCTTTGGAGATTTATAAAAAATTCGATATTAGGTGTTAAGCAATAATTAACCATAGGGGCTGGAAAGTTAGCTCAGAGGTTAAGATACTGACCATAAAGATTTGCTAACCTGTTCTTGGGAATATGCCATTAGCCTTGGATGATCATCTTATTGAATATATTCTTTTAGAATTGTTATATTTTGATTATGACATTATCTGTTCTGTTTGTGATTCACTGAACACATGTAGTTTCAGAGTTGTAATGCTCAGATGATTTTTGTATTTTACTGTGCCAAATGGTTTGTGATTGTTTCACTGGACATGGTTTCTAAGTGTTATCATGCTTGGTTTGATGTATAAAATCCCCTGCTTGAGAGCTGGAAAATACACTCAGATTCAAACTTCCTCTGTGTTTGTTTCTATTTGTCACTGCCAAATCCTTACCCTCCTGGACTTCGAGAAGCCTCATCCCAGGGACCATCATAACCAGCTGGGATGGTCCATGGCAGATGGGACGAGAAAAGAAATTTCTCCCATTTCATAATAATTAAAACATCAAAAGCACAAAAGAGAGAATATTGAATGCAGTAAGGGAAAATGGTCAGAGACCCATCATAATTACACAACAGACTCCAAAATCCAGAATATCTTGTGCAGATGCCATACAGACCCCAAGAAAACAAAAATACCAGCACTGGCTACTATATCCAGCAAAATTCTCAATTACCATAAAGGGAAAGACCAAGTTATTCCATGACAAACCCAAATGTAAACAATATCTTTTCACCCTACCAACCACTACAAATGACACAGTCACTCCAGGGACCCCTCTCTTTTTAAAAAAGTAAAGGGAGGAAATGTGGGACTGTGATAGGCAGCCTGTGTCCTGATGGAGATAGGTTTAAACACCAGAACCCCACCAGACAATTCTGGAAGGAACGAAAGGTCAGTTTGCCATGCTCTCAGACACCAGGCTTCTGAAACGAGGTCCTCAGCTCTTCATAATTCTGTGGCCATCAGTCTCGTAGGGCAATACTCCAAGTCCCTGGTATTCTGTCTGGACTCCACCCCCCACAGTCACCTGGCAACAGCCAGGTATGCTCCTCCCCATGGTTACCTGGCAACAGCAAAGTAGCCTAGCCCACTATAAAAGGGGATTCTTGCCCCTCTCCTTCTTGTTCTCTCTTGTCTCTCTCTACTTCTCTAAAATAAACTCTGTAAAACCATGCACTGCCTCTTCTCATCTGGACCCACCATACTGGAACAATGGAACAGGACTTTGCCTAAAGATGCTCGCTCATCTAGTCTACTGCTTAGGCCTCCCAGTGTTCCCAGCCATAGCCACTACCAATCCAAGCCATCTGCCAACCAAGCCAAGGACACTCTTATCTTTGTGGGACCCAGCCAGGGCTCTCCCCTACCCCTTTCCCTTCAGCTCCAGGCCAGGGCCCAGACAGCAGGCTCATACTCTGTTCTCAACTCTTCTGCAACATCCAGCATGTCTGTGGTGTCCAAGACTGAGAACCTGTTGACCTTGAGCTCTGCCCTGCTGGCTCACTGGACAACCCCAAGGACTCGTCTTTCCCACCCCTAGAGTGGGTTTCTGCAGCTTCTCAAAGCCCAAAGTCCTCTGGCAGTTCCATGGGGATGTGCACAGTCCAACTACTCATGTTTACCATGTCCAGTGGACTGAGCTTTGGGCAGGATATGGGACCCCACTCCAAATATATATATATATATATATATATATATATATATATATATATACCCAAGAAAAAACAAGAAACTAATCTCACAACACCCCCCCCCAAAAAAAGAGAACCACACAAGCATAATTCCACTTCTAACAACAAAAATAACTGGAAGCAAAAATCACTGGTTCTTAATATATCTGAACATCAATGATATCATTTTTCCAATACAAAGACATAGACTGACAAACTGAATAACTAACCAGGACCCAGCATTTAGCTGCAAACAGGAAACACACCTCAGTGACAGTGACAGACAATACCTCAGAGTAAAAGGCTACAAAAGTATTTCCAGGCTAATGGTCCCAAGAAATAAGATGGAATAGCAAATCTAGTATCCAATAAAATAGATTTTCAACAAAAAGTTATCAAAAAATATGAGGAAAGACACTACATATTCATCTAAGAAAAAATATACTAAGTTTCTGAACATCTATGTCCCAAATGCAAGGGCACTGACGTTTTTAAAGGAAACATTACAGAGGCTTAAACCACATATTGAAACTCACAATAATAGTAGGCGATTTAAACACCCCACTCTCACCAATGGACAGATTATGGAAACAGAAATTAAAGAGAGACACAGTGAAACTAACAAAAGTTATGAACCAAATGGACGTAACAAATATTTACAGAATATTTCATCCTAAAACAAAAGAATATAATTTATTTTCAGCACCTCACGTTGCCTTCTACAAAATTGGCCACATAATCAAACACAAAACAGGCCTCAACCAAAGCAAGAAGATAGAAATAATCCCATGCATCCTATCAGATCACCAGAGACCAAGGCTGTTCTTCAATAGCAAAAACAGCAGGAAGCCCTCATACACATAGAAGCTGAATGACTATCTACTCAATAATAACTTGTTCAGGGAAGAAATGAAGAAAGAAAATTAAAGACTTTTTAGAATTTAATGAAAAAGAAGATACAGCATACACAAATTTGTGAGACACAATGAAAACAGAGATAAGAGGAAAACTCATAGCTCTGAGTGCTTTCATAAAGAAATTGTAGATGCATACACTAGCAGCTTAACATCACATCTGAATGTTCTAGAATAAAAAGAGGCAAATACACCCAAGAGAAGTAGATGGAAGGAAATAATTAAATGCATGGCTGAAATCAATAAAGTAGAAACAAAGAGATGTATACAAAGAATCAACAAATCTAGGAGCTGGTTTTTTGAGAAAATCAACAAGATAGATAAACCATTAGCCAATATAACTAGAGGACTCAGACACAAATTAACAAAATCATCGGAAAATGGAGACATAACAACAGAAGCTAAAGCAGTTCAAAAAATTATCAGATCCTACTGCAAAAGCCTATACTCAACAAAACTGGAAAATCTAGGTGAAATGGATAATTTTCTAGACAGATAGAGGTACCAAATTAGCAGCTGGATCAGATAAATGATCTAAACAGTCCCATAACCCATAAGGAAATAGAAGCAGTCATTAAAAGTTTTGCAATCAAAAAATTCCCCAGGACCAGATAGTTTTAGAGCAGAATTGTATCAGACATTCAGAGAAGGCCTAACACCAATAATTCTTAAACTATTCCAAACAATACAAACAGAAGGAACAGTATCCAATACATTCTAAGAATCCATAGTTACACTGATACCTAAACAACACAAAGACTGAAAAAAGAAAAAGAACTTTAGACAAATTTCCATCATGAATATTGATGCAAAATCAATCAATAAAATTCTTCCAAATGGAATCCAAGAACAGATGCAAATGATCATTCACCATGAGAAAGTAGGCATCATCCCAGGGATGCAGGGATAATTCAATATATGGAAATCCATCAATGTAATCCACTATATAAACAAGCTCAAAAAAAAAAAAAAACCCCGACATGATCATCTCCTTAGATGCTGAAAATACTCTTTAACAAAATACAACATCCCTTCATGTAAAAGGCATTGGAAAGATCAGGAATTCAAGGCCCATGCATATATATAATAAAATCAATATACAGCAAACCAATAGTCAGCATCAAACTAAATATAGAGAACCTTGAAGCAAGCCCACTAAAACCAGGGGCTAGATAAGGCTACCAGTCTCTTACTTTTAAATACAATAATTGATATTCTAGCTAGAGCAAGACAACAAAAGGAGGTCAAAGAATATAAATTGGATTTATATTTGCAGATGATATGATATGATAGTATACTTAAGTGAACCCAAAAATTCCACCAGAGAACACCTAAATTTGTTAAACAACTTCAGCAAAATGATTGGATATAAAATGAAATCAAACAAATCAGTGGCCTTCTTCTACTCAAAGGATAAACAGGCTGAGAAAGAAATTAATTAAAGGACACCCTTCATAATAGTCACAAAGCATACAAAATATCTTGGTGTGAATGTAACCAAGCAAGTGAAAGATCTATATGACAAGAACTTCAATTATCTGAAGAAAAAAATTAAAGATGATCTCAGAAGATGGAAAGATATACCATGCTCATGGATTAGCAGGAATAATATAATAAAAACAGCCATATTGCTGGAAGCAATCTACAGATTCAATGCAATCACCATCAAAATTCCAACTCAATTCTTCACAGAGATAGAAAGAGCCATTCTCAAATTTATATGGAATACCAAAATCCCATGATAGCAAAACCCATTCCCTATATTAAAAGAACTTCTGAGGCATCACCATCCCTGATCTCAAGCTATACTCAGAGCAATAGTGAAAACAAAAACAAACAAACAAACAAAAACCTCACTGTATTGGTACAGGCACAGGCAGGTAAATCAATGGAATGAAATTGAAGACCCAAAAATGAACCCACAAACCTATGGTCATTTGGTCTTTGACCAAGGACCCAAAACCATCCAGTGGGAAAAAGACATTTCAACAAATAGTGCTGCTTCAACTGGTAGTTGGCATGTAGAAGAATGCAAATTGATCCATTCTTATCTCCCTGTACATAACTCAAGTACAAGTGGATCAAGGGCCTCCATATAAAACCAGATACACTGAGTCTAAAAGAAGAGAAAGTGGGAATGAACCTCGAACACATTGCATAGGAAAAAATTTTCCTGAACCGAACACCCATGGCTTGTGTTCTAAGATCAAGAATTGATAAATGAGACCTCACAAACTATGGATCTACAGTCCTACTCAGAAGGGGGAAGAAAATAATTTGTGGCAGCAAGAGAGAGGGATATGAGACAGAGAAAGGAGGGGGAAGGAAAAAGGGGGGCTGGTTCAGATAATGGAAGAGATGGGGGTAAGTACAGAGGGTCAGGAATTTGAAAGGAGAAGAAGCAGTGGGGAAAGGGGACTTGGGATTAGCTACTATAAAGTCCCAGATGCCAGGGACTCAAGAGTTTCTCAGGGCCCAACAGGGAGGTCTTTTGCTGAAATGCCCAACAAAGGTATGATAGAACATCTAGAGACCAGATCTAGTTGATAGGCATGGCCCCTGGTTGAGGGATGGGGCCACACAGCCATCTTAAAAATATTAATACAGAATTCCTCCTGTCAATAGGAAATGCAGGGACAAAGAGTGGAAGAAAGACCATCTAGAGACTGCCCCACCTAGCAATCCATCCCATCTGCAGACACCAAACTCAGATAGTATTGCATGCTGTGAGGAACCTGGTGTAGCTGTCTCCTGAGAGGCTCTTTCATAGCCTGACAAAAACAGATGTGGATGCATACAGCCAACCACTGGACTGAGTATGGGGACTCCTAGGGCAAGGACTGAAGGAGCTGAAGGGATTTGCAACCCCATAGGAAGAACAATAATATCAACCAACATGACCCCCCCCCACACACACACACAAAGCTCCCAGGAACTAAACCAGCAACTAAAGGGTACACATGTTGGGGGACCCATGGCTCCAGCTAAATATGTAGCAGAGGATTGCCTTGTCAGGCATTACAGGGAGAGGGGAGCCTTGGTCCTGTGGTGGCTTGATGATGCAGGGTAGGGGAATGCTAGAGTGCTGAGGCAGGAGTGGTGGGAGGGTTGTAGAGCATATTCAAAGAGGCAGGGGGAGGGGATAGAGTGTTTGTGGAGGGGAAACTGGGAAGGGGGATAACATCTGAAATGTAAATAAGTAAAATAACCACTAAAAAATGAAAAAATAAGAGTTCCCTTTGACACAAAAAGCTATGTTAAACCAACAGTGGCCTCATTCTTTTTGTTTAAAGCATCTCTGAATGGCATAAAGAAGCCACACTCAGTGACTGATCAATCCATGTGTGTGTGTATAAATATACTCTGATGTTCCACAATAACACATTTCTCAAACTGTATGTCTCTGTTAAAGTGGCATATATTTATATTTACAGTTATATTGCTGTTCAATAAATTTCTTCATGACTGGGAAAGTGGTCTATAAATATATTACTTAAAATTGGCCTTAGCACTACCTGAAGAATATGATAAACTCTATTGCTAAATGAAAATTTGAAGACTTGTAGTATGTGAACAATTAAATAGTGAAACATCCCTGGGCCATGCATTTTGATTTTGATTTAGGCTGGATTTTAACATTCATTCAAGGGTATAACCAATTTTAAGGCCAGGGAAAATTCAGGAAAACTTAGCCATCCCAAAAGGCCATATAAACACTATGTCCCAGAAAGACTTGTATAAATATTGAGCTGTTTTTTTTCTACAGGAACAGAAAAACAAGCTGTTGTTGATTGTAGCTATAGAAAGAGCAATAATTTGTTATCCATGCTTAATAAATAGAAGTCACAGTTCAGTTGTCAAGCTTGCACAATTTGAACTGAAGGTTTTCCTAAAAAATTTCTAAGTGCATAATTAATCCTAAACATAATGAATAATATTTAATATAAAAATTTCCTCGTTATATATATGTATATGTACATATATGCATATATATGTTTAATGTGGTATATATGTATATATATATGGAGGTATACATATATACCTCCTTAAACATTCCTTTGAACCAATTTTAACACCAACTCCCTGATCTTTTATTAATGAGTCTAATGAAATACAGAATAAATTCTCATTTCATATCTGTCTAACAATTATCTCTTTATATTATCCTTTATCAACTTTGGAAGTACATCTGTATATGCCATAGCTTCATCTTTAAAAAGCAATACAGGCAGTTAAAAATCCATATTTTATATATCAGTATGTTTAGCTTTAATTTTGCTCTGCTAACTTTGTGTTCAATTTTATTTTCATTTTCCTTAGGAAATATAAAATTATTCTTCATTAATGCAAGCAACATGAGGAACTGGTTTTCTGTCTTGGTTTTTGATAGTATCTCTAAATGGACAAATAAATAATCAAATCTTTATGAGATGAAAGGGAAGAAAGAATTTTTAAGGAACCTATTGTTGTTTATATCCATTTTTAACTTAAATCATAACAATCAATGAGAACAGTGTTGAAGAACCAGATTCTAGACTTGGTGTTTCTTAAGCTTTTCTGTTTATTCTTTTATACATATAATATATATGTATATATATTATATCATAATATAGTGTGTATATGTGGTGTGTGTGTGTGTGTGTGTGTGCATAGGGAGGGGGCAAGGAAAACATAAGAGAGAGGAGGGAGTTGGATCCCCTACAGCTGGAGTTACAGCCATCTGTGCCCCAACATGAGTACTGGGAACTGAACTTCAGCCCTCTATAAGAGCTGTGAGAGCTCTTAATTGACAAGTGCTCTCTCCAGACACCTGAGGAAACAAAGAGAAATTATGGATGTATTTTGTCCATACCGGTCTGTTACTGCACTTAAATTTTAAAAGCCTTTATCTTATACAACTATGTTATTTTTCCCTCCCTCTGTAAAATAGTAAACTTTATAATTTATAACTGTTCTGATTGAATTAAAATATTAAATCTATAAGTAAATCAAATTTTAAATTCCTACAAAAATAAGAAAACTAAACTGTCATCTTAAATTTTCTGAAGCAAACCAATGTGAACAATAAAACATATTCTGAGCATCAAAGTTCACATAGTTAAATAAATTATTAGCAAGTACTGATTGCCATCTGCTCCAGGGGGCTGGGGCTGTTCCACAGCCCTCTGTGCACAGGTTCCACCAGGAGAGAGCTTGCCTCCCAGGATTGCTCTCACTCACAGTCTTGGAAGTGAGATCTCCATGTTTTCTCTAATAACTGTCCAGAGCAGGGCCAGCCAGGAGTGCACAAAGCAAAGGGACAGTGGAGAAGCTGGGACAGGAATCTTCCAGGCACCATCTGCACCTGGGAGCTGGGCTGTTTCACAGACCTCTGTGCACAGGTCTTGCCAAGACAGAGCTGGTCTCCCAGGGGTTCTGAGACAGGTTTGCAGGCCCACAAGAGGGACAAGATCCAGCCAGAAAAAGCAAGACTAACTAACACCAGAGATAACCTGATGGTAAAAGGCAAGTGCAAGAAACTTAACCAACAGAAACCAAGGTTACTTAGCATCATCAAAACCAGGTTCTCCCACCACAGGAAATCCTGGATAATCCAACAGAATAGAAAGGCATCTCATGATAATGATAGAGAACGTTATAAGGATATAAATAACTCCTTCAAAGAAATACAAGAGAACACAGGAAAGCAGGTAGAAGCCCTTAAAGAGGAAACACAAAAATCCCTTACAGAATTACAGGAAAAAACAGCCAAATGGGTGAAGGAACTGAACAAAACCACCCAGGATCTAAAAATGGAAATAGAAACAATAAAGAAATCACAAAGGGAGACAACTCTGGAGATAGAAAATTTAGGAAAGAGATCAGGAGACATAGGTGCAAGCATCACCAACAGAATACAAGAGATAAAAGAAACTCAGGTGCAGAAGATACCATAGAAAACATTGACTCAATAGACACAGAAAATGCAAAATGAATAAAGCATGTAACCCAAAACATCCAGGAAATCCAGGACACAATGAGAAGACTAAACCTAAGGATTATAGGTATAGAAGAAAGCAAAGATTTACAACTTAAAGGGCCAGTAAATATCTTCAAGAAAATTATAGTAGAAAACTCCCCCAACCTAAAGAAAGAAATGCCCTTGAACATACTAGAAGCCTACAGAACTCCAAACAGACTGGACCAGAACAGAAATTTCTCCTGTCATATAATAATCCAAACACTAAATACACTAAATGAAAAAAATGGTAAATGCAGTAAGGGGAAAATGTCAAGTAACATATAAAGGCAGACCTATCAGAATTACACCAGACTTCTCACCAGATACCATGGAAGGCAAAAGTTCCTGGTCAGATGTCATACAGACCATAAGAGAACACCAACACCAGCCCAGACTACTACACCCAACAAAACTCTCAATTACTATAGATGGAGAAACCAAGATATTCCATGGCAAAAACAAATTTACACAAAATCTTTCCACAAATCCAGCCCTACAAAGGATAATAATGAAAATTCCAACATAAGAAGGGAAACTATACCCAAGAAAATAATCTTCTTTTAACAAACCAAAAAGAAGAGAGTCACATAAACATAATTTCACCTCTAGCAACAAAAATAACAAGAAGCAACAATCACTTTTTCTTAATATTTCTTAACATCAATGGACTCAATTCCCCAATAAAAAGACAATGACTGAATAAATACATAAGCAGGACCCAACATTTTGCTGCATGCAACAAACACACCTCAATGAATAAAAGAGACACTACCTCAAAATAAAATGCTGGAAAACAATTTTCCAAGCAAATGGTCCCAAGAAACAAGCTGGAGTGTCCATTCTAATATAAAATAAAATTGACTTTCAATCTAAAGTTATCAAAAAAGGTAAGAAAGAATACTTCATACTCATCAAAGAAAAAATCCACCAAGAAGAACTCTCAATTATGAACATCTATGCACCAAATTCAAAGGTACCCACATTCATAAAAGAAACTTTACTAAAGCTCAAAGCACACATAGCATCTCTCACAATAATACTGGGATACTTCAACACCCCACTCTTAGCAATGGACAGATTATGGAAATAGAAACTAAACATAGAAACACTGAAACTAACAGAAGTTATGGACCAAATGGTTTTAACATATATCTATAGACATTTTATCCTAAAAGAAAAGAATATAACTTCTCAGCACATAATGGTACCTTCTCCAAAACTGACCATATAATCAGTCACAAATCAGGCCTCAACAGATATAAGAAGATTCATCCTATCAGATCACCACAGACTAAGACTGGTCTTCAATAACAACAAAAACAATAGGGAGCCCGTTGCAGCTGAACAACGCTCTATTCAGTGATAACTTGGTCAAGGAAGAAATAAAGAAAGAAATTAAAGACTTTTTAAAATTTAATGAAAATGAAGCCACAACGCTGAAACTTATGGGACACAATGAAAGCAGTGCTAAGAAAAAAACACACAGTCTCGAATGCCCCCAAAAGCAAACTGGAGAGAGTATATACTAGCAGCTTGACAGCACATCTGAATGCTCTAGAACAAAAAGAAGCAAATACTCCCAAGAGGAGTAGACGACAGAAAATAATCAAACTCAGGCCTGAAACCAACCAAGTAGAAACAACAAAAACAAAAACAAAAAAAAATATACAAAGAATCAACACAAACAGGAGCTGGTTTGTTGAGAAAACCAACAAGATAGATAAAGCCTTATTCAGACTAACCAGAGGGCTTAGAGACAGTATCCAAATTAACAAAATCAGAAATGAAAAGGGAGACATAGCAACAGAAACTAAGGAAATTCAAAAAAATCACCAAATCCTATTACAAAAGCCTATACTCAACAAAACGGGAACATCTGGATGCAATGGACAATTTTCTAGATAAACACTAGGTACCAAAGTTAAATCAGGATCAGATAAATGATATAAACAGTCCCCTAAGTCCTAAAGAAATAGAAAAAGTTATTAAAAATCTTCCAATCAAAAAACGTTCAGGACCAGATGGGTTTGGTGCAGAGTTCTATGAGATATTCAAAGAAGACCTAACACCAATACTTCTCAAACTATTCCACAAAATAGAAATAGAAGGAAAACTACCCAATTCATTCTATGAAGCCACAAATACTCTGATACCTAAACCACACAAAGATCCATCAAAGAAGGAGAAGTTTTAGACCAATTTTCTTTATGAATATCAATGCAAAAATACTCAATAAAATTCTTGCAAACTAAATCCAAGAACACATCAAAATGATCATCCATCATGATCAAGTAGGTTTCATCCCAGGGTGGCACGGATGGTTCAATATATGAAAATCCATCAATGTAATCTTCTTTATAAACAAACTCAAAAGAAAAAAAAACCCATATGATTATTTCATTAGAAAATGAGAAAGCATTTGACAATCCAACACCCACTCATGATAAAAGCTTTAGAAAGATCAGGAATTCAAGGCCCATACCTAAACATAGTAAAAGATCACAAAAGAACACACTTGGCATGCACTCACTGATAAGTGGATATTAGCCCAAAAGCTTGGAATACCCAAAATACAATTCACAGACCACATGAAGCTCAAGAAGAAGGAAGTTCAAAGTGTGGATACTTAGGGCCTTCTTAGAAGGGGAAACAAAATACCCACAGGAGGAGATACAGAGACAAAGTGTGAAGCAGAGAATGAAGGAATGGCCATCCAGAGACTGCCCTACCTGGGAATCCATCCCATATACAATTACAAACCCAGACACTATTGTGGATACCAACAAGTGCTTGCTGACAGGAACCTGATATAGCTGTCTCCTGAGAGGCTCTGCCAGTGCCTGACAAATACAGAGGGGGATGCTCTCAGCCATCCACTGGACTGAGCACAGGGTCTCCAATGGAGGAGCTAGAGAAAAGACCCAAGAAGCGGAAGGATTTTTCAGCCCCATAGGAGGAACAACAATACGAACCAACCAGTACCCTCAGAGCTCCCAGGGACTAAACCACCAACCAAATTGTACACATAGAGGGACCCATTATTCCAGCAACATATGTAGCAGAGGACAGCCTTGTTGAACACCAGTGAGAGGAGAGGCCCTTGGTACTATGAAGGCTTGTTGCCCCATTGTAGGGGAAAGCTAGGTGGGTTAATGAGCAGCAGGAAGGGGATGGGATGGGGGTTTTCAGAGAAGAAGTGAGGAAAGGGTGTAACATTTGAAAAGTAAATAAAAAAATCTAATAAAAAAGTGTTATTATGAAAGACTGACTGACCAATGTGGGTTTAATAAGATAAATAGCAATAATATCTTTTCTGAATTGTCAGCAGTAACATTTCCATTTCCCAAACCTTTCAGGTAAAATTTGTACCATGGCTTGTGTTTCTACAACTGACTATACTCTCTGTCTACTTTTACTCAGCCCAACAGGCATATATGATCACTGTTCTACAATAGCCCCATGTCAAAACAATTCAAGTTAGAGCTGGATAGTAGTGGTGCATACCTTCAATTCTAGCACTTGGGAGGCAGATTCAAGAAGATCTATGAGATCAAGGCCAACCTCGTCTACATGTTTTGGGGTATGCAGGACTACCCAGAGTCTTTCAACACTGTCTTTAAAAAGAAACAATGGGAATAAAACAAGAAAAAGTAAAAATTACAATGATACATCTATTGAGAATTGTTGTATCACATGTTTTCCTCATTTTTCACTTATTTATGCCATGTGATAAAGGTTATATAATAAGTGATTCCTTTCCCTGTGCTCCTTTACTGCGTCTCAATAAACGTTACTAGGAAAATTTATTTAAACATTAACCTAAAAATGGAAGTTAAAAAACATACTGCTCAAAATGCTATAAGAATAAACTCAAACATAGTAATATTTTATCTCATATTATGATGTCATCTCTGAAGAATTCAGTAGTTCATTCTGGAAGTCCTTCTATGTTGATAACAAAAAAAAATGATCTGTTACTAGTGACAAGGATAAAAGAGAAAGGCATACTTTATCTGGAAGAACATCTCGACATTTTTCTGTAAAAATAAAACTTTTCTAGGCTAGTAAAGAAGCACAAAATTACCTGGAATATTCACTTCCTGTAAATCCAGGCCCAATATTGTAACTAACATTTAGACTTCCCTTCCAGCTTTGGTTCGGTGGAGCAGTTCCTCCCAAGTTGCTGTCAAAAGTACATGAAACAACAAAAATATTGGTTTTGAAGAAATGAGATTGGTAGTGGCAACATGTATGTAGGAACGCTTTACAAAAAAAGGTTCCTCATGGAGCTTTCAAATAACGTGTTAGCTACAATGCTGAAGAGGAAAGATAAAATAAAATCCAAAGGGCAGAAGGATAGCAATAGCTTTGTCATAGTTTTTATACTTCGGGAAGGCAAGAGTTAAAGACGTCCAAAAGAGGGAACATTCATGATTGTGATATGAAGCACAGAATTTTTAAGGAAGCTGCTGACTGCATAAGAAGTTTCTATTAAAAAAATAAATGAGTTATTCAGGTAGAGTCATTTAGGAAATGGAAGTTTGGAAATAGGCAATGAAATAGAGATAACACCACCAGCAAATATTATGTCAATGGTCTCTGCAGTGCAGACACTTCCATCTGCTCTAATTCAGGGAGAGAGCACAGTTCTCATTTTACAAGGAAGGAAATGAAATCAGACCATGAGAAAGTAACCAGTACAAGATCACACATCTAGTGGCCTGCATCATTGTGCATTTAAACCATAGAAAAAATAGTTAATGAGCATCTAAGGACGTTAAGGTATTTAATTGTTTTTAAATAGTTGGTACTTTTAATCTTTGGTTATAGTTTCATATTTGAGAATTGCATCTGAGCAGAGGATTTGTTATTATTATTTTTCTTATTAAACTATTCTTTTCATGAAAATGGTGTTCTCACTTAAAGATTTATTTTGATAGTCACTTTTAATGCAACTGAGTTACAGAGCAGGCATAAACATCTTAGAGCAAGATCAACATTAATATCCAGCTAAAATACTATACCGTAATAGTCTCTCTGCATCATTATATCCAATAGGATGTACGGGTATGTTTGAAATCCCCACGGCTTCTTCAACGGGAAGTCTAAAGGTGTATTCTGAAAGAATCAAACATATAAGTGAAAACTACTAGGGGATATAAGTGAGGGCAAGAGTATGCAAGAAATCTTTGCATTATTATTACATATTTCTTTTATGTTTACAATTAAAGTAAAGTTAAAGGTAACCAAAAAGTCAACTTTTATTTAAACTGGCCTGTTTGAGTTAGCAGTAAAAAAAGACATTTACATTTTAAGGTAAATAAAACCGTGGAGATTATAGTCCTTTAAACTAAATACTTTAAATAATTATCTTAAACTTTATAAGATTATTTTATTTGCTCAAAAGACATTGTGAATTACTATTATAGGAACTCCAGTAAACTGTATGCTTGCAAAATGTGTCAAAATATTCCAAAGCTACATATAACAGGAGAAAAAATTGAGATTTTGAGAAATAATTACATTTATTCAAATAAGAAGACAATATTTTCTTTGGAGGAAGATTGGGAGGTGTTGTCAGACTGATCACTTTAGGCCTAGCTATCAAGCAAGATAGACTAACAAGGAACCATTCATTCTCATATCTGAAACAACTTATAAATGGAAAGACATATGAAACAACAGTTCTAGGAGGTTTTTTATTATTTAACTATTCTTTAATTGGTTTTTGAAACAAAAAGCTTAGAAATATAATTATACAAAGAAAACAGCAAGTATATACTAAGTCGAGAATACCACATCTTAATGAAGAATTTACTGTATGACCAAGTGTGTGTGTGTGTGTGTGTGTGTGAGGGGGCAACACATGTTCAAAAGACAACGTTGTAGATAATAAAATATATTTCATTAAATGTAAAAATTATACAAAGTATATTGCTTGACTATAGTGGAATTAGAAAACAACACTGAAAAAATACCTCCAAAATTCTTGAGAAAATTTGATTAACTGCTAACTCCCAGAAAACCAGGGAGGCTGCCTACAGACTTCTTATTGCCCAATTCTCATAGTTCCTAACCCCTAGTCTCATCTTCAGCTCTATAATAGAACACCCTTGGCAGTCCCCTACAACTTATACCTATCTCCTGTGGATCCCACAGATCTTTTCTCTGTGGGATCCTAAAACTCCTCCACCCCATTCATTACTTTGCCACAGACTCCAGCCCCAGCAGAGACCCTTGCTAACCCAGGGGCCTCTCTATCTAGAGCAACAAATAGGGTAAAGGGAGACCTATGTCTATTCAGAAACCAATCTAGCATGCAGTTGATCATTTCTAGTCTTTTAGCAGGAAATCTATTGCAGTCTCCCTTTCCTCTCTGACTCTAGTACAATGGAGCAAAAATATCCACCCCTAACCCTCCTTCCCCCAACTCACCCCCTTATTCTAGCATCCAGTAGCAGCAAGCATTCACTGAGAACACACCAGACTAACAGAACAAGGACGCACCACCAATTCTAGCAGACAAGCCCAAGCTAACCCACACAAGCTATGCCTGTCAGAAAACTAGATAGAGCCCCTGCAGACTTTCTTTTCTTTCTCTTTTCACCTAGATCCAACCCATAGTTTCAACTGCAGCTCAGCAGTAGAACATTTTTGGAGATTTCCACATCCTCTTGCTCCCATCTCCTGTGGATCCCTATCTGCTTCTAACCTTGCTCTCCACACTGGCTCTTTCTCAGTCTTGAACTCTAACAGGGTTCCCCAATTAACCCGCAATGCCACACCCTCCAAAAAAACATGTAGGCTTCCTTCAGGCCTTCACTCTCTATGTTCCCCAAGATCCAATACTCCAGTCTCACCCCCATCTCTGCAATAGAACTCACCCATAGAAGCCTTCCCTACCACCACACCCCCTTGCTAACATCTCAGGTGAATCCCAACAGATCATCCCTTTCTAACCTCCCTCCAATCCTTATTTTTTTTCCAGCCCACAAAACCAGCAAGAACTCCAGACTAACCCACAAGTCATGCTTGCCAGAGAACCAGGTAGGTTGCCTGCAGGTCTTTCTCCTCTCTCTATTCCCCCAGTTCCAGTACCCAAATCATCCCCACCTCTACATCAGAAAACATTGACAGACTCTCCAACCCCCTTCTCCTATCTTCTATGGATCTCAAAGTTCTTCTATCATCTGACATTCCTCCTCCACTAGTTTCTTAATCACTGCCCCAATCCTAACAGGCTATGCTAACCCAGTGGGTTCTCATTCCAGGATAATTAGACTAAAGGCAGATTTACACCTTTCCAAATGCTCTTGCTTCCCAGCTTCATCCCAAGATCTTTAAGAGGAAATCTGCTGAGGTCTCCCTTTCCTCTCTGATCCCATCCCCAAGGGACCTTTATCCCAACTAATCCCAGTATGAGCCCCCAACACCAGTAGGCATTTCCTGTGATGACACCAGATAAGCAGGTCAGAAAAACAGATTACACACCACAATCACACTTTCTGAAGGTACAGAGAGGAAATGGAAATCAATGAACAAAATACTCACCTAACAAAGACAAATCCAGAAATCAGCACCTAGACCTATATTCATTTCAAGCACAGATGCCTAGATATCTATCAGTGTAAGGACACAACAACAGCCAGATCAATGTCCCTAGAGGAGCTCAGCTATTCTACCATAGCAGCCCCTGAATATTCCAACAAAACTGAAGCACAAGAAATAAACGACTTGAACCGAATTTTTAAATTGTTTGAAGATGATACAGATGATCTGAAAATGATAGAAGATCTTAAAGAGGAAATTACCAAAATCCTTAAAGAAATCCAGAAAAACACAGTTGAAGGAAATGGATAAAACTTTTCAAGATCTAAAAATGGAATTGAATCAATAAAGGAAATTGAGGGAATTCTGGAAATAAAAATGTAAGGAATTCGAACAAGAACGATAGAGGAAAGCAATACTCAGTCACAAAGCAAGTCTCAACTAACATAATACAAGAGATGAAAGAAGACATCTCAGGTATAGAAGAAACCATAGAGAAAATGAGTATAACAGTCAAAAAATGTTAATTCTAGAATATTCTGCACAAAAAGTATCCAGGCCATCTGGGGTACTATGAAAAGACCAAACCTAAGAATAATAGGAATACAGGAAGAAGAATCTCAACTCAAAGACAAAGAAAATATTTTCAATAAAATCATAGAAAAAATGTTTCCTAATATAAATAAAGAGATGTCTATAAAGGTACAAGAGGCATACAGAACACCAAATAGTTTGGCTGAGAAAAACAAAACAAACAAATATACAACTCATCACATAATAATCAAGACAAAAACCTACAGAACAAAGAAAGTGTATTAAAAGTGGCAAGTGAAAAGGATCAAATAACAAAGGTAGGCCTACTAAAATTATATCTGACATCTCAATGGAGACTCAAGGCCAGAAGGGCCTGGAATGGTGTACTACAAACATTATGAGATCACAGATGCCAGCCCAGACTACTCCACCTAGCAACATTTTCAATCACTAATCTCCAATCAATGAAGAAAATGAGATATTCCATGAAAAAGTCAAACAGTTTTCACAAATCCAGTCGTACAGAAGGTAATTGAAGAAAAAATTTCAAATCAAGGAGGTTAACTACATACAGGAAATAATCTCATAACCACAAAACCAAAAGAGGAAGCACACAGCACTATCACTACCAAAACTACAACAACAAAATAACAGGATTTTGCAATCAATGGTCATTGATATTTCTCAGTATCAATGGACTCAACTCCTCAATAAAAAGACAGACTAACTGAATGGATGTGAAAACAGAATCTACCCTTCTACTGCATACAAGAAATGCACCTTAAACTGTGAGCCAGAATAGCCCCTTCTTCCCTTAAAAAAAAGAAAGACAATGAAAAGAAAAGAGAAATACACCTCAACACTGAGGATGAAAATTACCTCAGTGTAAAGAGTTGAAAAGGGATTTTTCAAGCAAATGGAACAAAGAAGCAAGCTACTGTAGCCATTTTGATATGCAAAATATACTTGAAACTAAAACTAACCAAAAGAAATGGGAAAAGGCACGCTATATTCATCAAAGGAAAATCCATCAAAGGAAAAAGATGAAATTCCATTCCTTATCAATGCCCCAAGTACATGGGCATTTATGTTTAAACCAACCAACCAACCAACACACAAACCACTACTACAACTTAAAGCACATATGAACCCCACACATACATACACTAATAGTAAAAGACTTCAGTAGCCCAGTCTCACCTATGTACAGGCCATCCAGACAAGCTATAAAGCGAAATACAGCAACTAATGACTTTATAAACTAGATGGACCTAACAAATATTTATAGAAGATTTTACCCCCACCCCCAGAAAAGAGAATACTGATTCTTCTCTACACCTCATGAAACTTTCTCCAAAACTGAACACATACTCAGTGTTCAGGTAACTGAATGCTGTGATCATAACTCCCTGTGCCATACTAGACCACCATGGATTATAGATAGATATCAACAAGAACAGAAACAACAAAAAACTTATAAACTCATAAAAACTGAACACCTTCCAACTGAATGAAAAAATGGGTCAAGACAGAAATAAAGAAATTGAAGCCCTTCTAAATTCAATAATAATGAATATACAACATATTCAAACTTATGAGACACAATTAAGGTGGTGGTTAAGAGGAAAGTTTCTAGCACTACTACCAACCTACATAAAGAAAACTAGAGATCTCATACCAGCAACTTTGACAAAATCCAATACCCCTTCATGATAAAAGTCCTGGAAAGATCAGGGACACAAGAGATATACCTAAAATCATAAAGGCCATTTACATCAAGCCTATAGCCAACTCCAAATGAAATGGAGAAAAACTCAAAGTAATTCTGTTGCAGGATACTTAATCACATTGTGAACCCCTCGATTGTGGTGTTTGCTAGAAAACCCTGTTTGTAGTTGTGGCATGACTCAGACTTAGCACATACCTTTAATCCAAGAACTTTCTTTTTATTGTAAATAGGATAAAGTAAAGCCAACCAAAGGCCAAGAGGTGAAGCAAGTAACCATTTGACAAGGAGTGAAATACAGAAAAATTAATACACAGTTAGAGAAAGTCAGGAGGACAGATAGACATAGAGAAACTGGACTGGTGAAAGGAAGGATATTCACTTTGAGGGGTTTTTGAGACATCCTGGTTAAGAACTCTTTTTCTTTTGGATGTTTCTCAGTTAGGGTTTTGCCACTGTGAACAGATATCAAGACCAAGGCAACTCTTATAAGGACAATATTTAATTGGGGCTGTCTTACAGGTTCAGAAGTTTAGTTCATTATCATCAATGCAGAAACATGGCAGCATCCAGGCAGGCATGGTGCCGAGTTCTAGATCTTCATCTGAAGGTTATTAGCAGAATACTAGCTTCCAGACAGCTGGGATGAGGGTCTTAAAACGCAAACCCACAGTCACAAACCTAGTTCAAAAAGGCCACGTCTACTCCAACAGGGCCACACCTTCTAATACTGCCCTTCCCTGGCCCAAGAATATGCAAACCATCACATTCTATTCCCTAGCCTCCATAGAGTTGTTCAAACAGGTAAGTCTATGGGAGCCATACCTAAACATAGCATAGTGAAAAATACATTTAGTTCAATTTCCAAAGTCTCCATGGTCTATAGCAGTCTCATATATGTTAAAAGCCCAAAGTTCAAAGTCTCTTCTGAGATTTATCCAATCACTTAACTATAATTTCCAAAGCAAGACAGGAAGCCAAATGGGTGAACTCCAAACTCTCATCTCCAAGACTCACGTCAAAGTAATCTTCAGACCTCCAACTCCTTTTTTATGTTTGTTGACTCCAATAAACTTCTTTCTCCTGGGCTGGTTCCACTCCCTATTAGCAACTTTCCTCAGCAGATAACCCAGAGCTCTGGCATCTCAAACATCATGGAGTCTCCAAGGCAACTTCAATGTTAAAGCTTCTTGTTCCAATGTCCTGGATCCACACATGATCTTCTGGGCTCCTCCTAAGAGCTGGTGTCACTTCTTCACTCTGCCCTCTGTTGCACTCCAAGCTCAGGTTGATCCATTCCATTGTTGCTGCTGTTCTTGGCGGCCATCCATGGTGTTGGAATCGCTAATACTCTGAGGTCTTCAGCTACAGCTAGGCTACACCAATAGGCTCTTATAGGTTCTCTTCATGGTGCCAAGACTAAACTCCTGTGCATGACTCCTTCATTCCTGGGCTGTCAACTGAAACTGAGGCTGCACCTCCACCAATGACATTCCTTGGTTTCTCACAATGCCAGCTGAATCTCATGACCCCTTCACGCCTTTAAAATCAGTACAACCTGGGTGACTCTTACCCATTACCAACTACGGCTGCAGCATGAGGCACAACCTTGTCTATCTCTGGAACACAGCTCCTTTGTCCTCTCAGAAAACACTTCCCAGAAAATTTCACCTCAATGATGCTGGTCTCTTCTTAATCACCACTAATTTCTTAGCTTCAGCTAGCCAGGATCAGTTGTCCTATTCTAGACTCTAAAGCCAGTCACATGACCATAGCTGAGGATTTCTTCTCCTTGCTGAGGCTGGAATGTGAACCCCTTATTCTATTACCAGCTTTCTGTTTTTCTACTCCCTCACTGCCAAAGCTTGGCTGTCCTGGAACTTGGTGTGTAGATTTGGCCTTGAACTAAGATCTGCATGCCTCTTATCTCCTGGGATTAAATCCATGTACCACCACACCTGAATTTAAGTTTTTCTTTACCTAGAACTTGCTCTGAATCAGGCTGGATTTGAACTAAGAGATGTGCTTGACTTTATATCCTTGGAGCAAAGGTGTGCACCAGCATGCCTGGATCTAAACTTAGGTGGTAGGATCTTGCCCCACCATGTCTGGATCTAAACTTAGCAGGATAGAATCTTGCTCCAAAGTCCCATTCTCTTAATTCAACTTAATATTCTTCTTCTTCTTTTTTTAAATACAGGATTCAGCTACATTTTAGTCCCTGGTGACCCTTTAATACATGAACCATATATTTTATATTTCCCTTTTCTTAGCTTGCTATTCTTGTTTAAAATGCTCTTCATGAGACTTAACTAGAGAACAAAGTCTATGATGGGTGTTTCTGAGACTTCCATTGTCAGTGCAATTAATATGAATCTCTTCACCTTAGACTCAGGCAGACTCTTCTGACAAGGGCAATAAAAATTAGCCACATTCTTCACCAACATACCACAAAACAGTCTTTTGGCTACATACCGAATAGAAATTCTCCATTGAAACATCTTGGGCCAGGTTAGCACAGTTCAAATCACTCACAGCAACACAGTCTTCCATATTGCTTCTAGGACATCCCATTAAGCCCTACTTAAATCATCCCAATGCTTTCCAAATAGAAAGCCCCCCAAATACACATTTTTCCAAACGTAAGAATGGTCAGGCCTATCACAGCAATACCTCAGTCCCTGGTACCAACTTATGTCTTAGGGTTTTATTGCTATAAACAGACATCATGACCAAGGCAATTCTTATAAGGGCAACATTTATTTAGGGCTGGCTTATAGGTTCAGAGCCACGAGTCCTTCCATGTGTACTCTTTGGTTGGTGGTTTAGTCCCTGGGAGCTCTGGGGATACTGGGTGGTTCAAATTGGTGTTCCCCTTATGGCACTGTAAACCCCTTCAGCTCTTTGGGTCCTTTCTCTAGCTCCTTCATTGGGGCTCCTGTGCTCAGCTCAATGGTTGGCTGAGAGTGTCCACCTCTGTATTTGTCATGTATTGGTAGAGCCTCCCAGGTGACAGTTATGCCCACCTCTTTTCAGCGAGCACTTGTGGGCATGCACAATAGTGTCTGGTCTTTGTTTCTATATATGAGATGGATCCTTAGGAGGGGCAGCATCTGGATGGTCTTTCCTTCAGTCTCTGCTCCACACTTTGTCTCTGTATATCCTCCTATGGTATTTTGTTCCCCCTTCTAAGAAGGACCATACTTTGTTCTTTCTTCTTCTAGAGCTTCATGTGGTCTGTGAATTGAATCTTGGGTATTCCGAGCATCTAGGCTAATACCCGCTTATAAATGAGTGCACACCATATGTGTTCTTTTGTGATTGGGTTACCTCACTCAGGATGATATTTTCTTTTTTTTTTAATTTTTTTATTTATTTTCTATATTCTTTGTTTACATTCTAGAAGCCTTCCCCTTTCCCAGTCCTCCACCCCATATGTTCCATAAGTCCTCTTCTCTCCATCCATTCTCCTGTCTTTCCCCCTCCCTTTTCTCTGTCCTGATACTCCTCTACTATGCTGGATTAAGCCTTTCCAGGATCAGGGCCCTCTTCTTCCTTCTTCATGGGAATCATTTGATATGCTAATTTTATCTTCAGTATTCAGAGCTTCAGGGCTAATTAATATCCACTTATTAGTGATTGCATTCCATGTATATTCTTTTGTGATTGCATTACTTCACTTAGGGTGATATTTTCCAGTTCCATCCATTTGCCTGAAAAATTCATGAATTCATTGTTTTTAATTGCTGAATTGTACTCCATTGTGTATATATAACACATTTTCTGTATCCATTCCTCCATTGATGGATATCTGGGTTCTTTCCAGCTTCTGGCTATTATAAATAAGGCTGCTACAAACACAGTGGAGCATGTGTCCTTGTTGCATGCTGGGGAATCCTCTGGGTATATGCCCAGGAGAGGTATAACAGGGTCCTCCGGAAGTGTCATGCCCAGTTTTCTTAGAAACTGCCAGACTGATTTCCATAGTGGTTGTACCATCTTACAATCCCACCTGCAGTGAAGGAGTGTTCCTCTTTCTCCACATCCTCGCCAACACCTGCTGTCTCCTGAGTTTTTAACCTTAGCCATTCTAACTGGTGTGAGGTGAAATCTCAGGGTTGTTTTGATCTGCGTTTCCCTAATGGCTAATGATGTTGAGCATTTCTTAAGGTGCTTCTCAGCCATCCGAATTTCTTCAGGTGAAAATTCTTTGTTTAGGTCTGTACCCCATTTTTAATAGGGTTATTTGGTTCCTTGGGGCTATCGGATGTAGGGTTGGTGAAGATCTTTTCCCAATTTGTTGGTTGCTGTTTTGTCCTTTTGATGGTGTCCTTTGCCTTACAGAAACTTTGTAATTTTATGAGATTCCATTTGTCAATTCTTGATCTTAGAGCATAAGCTATTGGTGTTCTGTTCAGGAACTTTTCCCATGTGACTATGTCCTCAAGGGTTTTCCCCAGTTTCTTTTCTATTAGTTTCAGTGTGTCTGGTTTTATGTGGAGGTCCTTGATCCATTTGGAGTTGAGCTTAGTACAAGTAGATAAGAGTGGATCAATTCGCATTCTCCTGCATGCTGACCTCCAGTTGAGCCAGCACCATTTGTTGAAAAGGCTATCTTTTTTCCATTGGATGTTTTTGGCTCCTTTGTCGAAGATCAAGGGACCATAGGTGTGTGGATTCATTTCTGGGTCTTCAATTCTATTCTATTGGTCCACTTGCCTGTCCCTGTGCCAATACCATGCAGTTTTTAACACTATTGCTCTGTAGTATTGCTTGAGGTCTGGGATACTAATACCCGCAGTTCTTTAACTGTTGAGAATAGTTTTAGCTATCCTGGGTTTTTTGTTATTCCAGATAAATTTGAGAATTACTTTTTCCAATTCTGTGAAGAACTGAGTTGGGATTTTGTTGGGGATTGCATTGAATCTGTATATTGCTTTTGACAAGATGGCCATTTTAAATATATTAATCCTGCCAATCCATGAGCATGGCAGATTTTTCCAATTTCTGAGGTCTTCTTCGATTTCCTTCTTCAGAGACCTGAAGTTCTTGTCGTAAAGATCTGTCAGTTGTTTGGTTAGAGTCACACCAAGATACTTTATATTGTTTGTGGCTATTGTGAAGGGTGTCATTTCCCTAACTTCTTTCTCAGCCTGCTTATCCTTTGAGTATAGGAAGGCAACTGATTTGCTTGAGTTGATTTTATAACCTGCCACTTTGCTGAAGTTGTTTATCAGCTGTAGGAGTTCTCTGGTGGAGTTTTTTGGGTCACTTAAGTATGCTATCATGTCATCTGCAAATAGTGATAATTTTACTTCTTCCTTACCAATTTTTATACTTTTGACCTCCTTATGTTGTCTAATTGCTCTAGCTAGGACTTCAAGTACTATATTGAAAAGATATGGAGAGAGAGGGCAGCCTTGTCTAGTCCCTGATTTTAGTGGGATTGCTTCAAGTTTCTCTCCATTTAATTTGATGTTGGCTACTGGTTTGCTGTATATTGCTTTAATTGTGTTTAGGTATGGGTCTTGAATTAGGATGATATTTTCTAGTTCCATCCATTTGCTTAAGTATTTCATGAATTGATTGTTTTTAATAGCTGAGTAGCATACCATTGTGTAAATGTACCACATTTTCTGTATCCATTCCTCTTTTGAGGGACGTCTGGGTTCTTTCCAGCTTCCAGCTATTATAAAGAAGGCTGCTATGAACATAGTGGAGCATGTGTCCTTATTACATGCTGGAGAATCCTTTGGGTATATTCCCAGGAGTGGTCACAAACAACATAAAATCTCTTGGTGCAACTCTAACCAAACAAGTTAAAGATCTGTATGATGAGAACTTTGAGTCTCTGAAGAAAGAAATTGAAGAAGACCTCAGAAGATGGAAAGATCTACCATGCTCATGGATTGGAAGGATTAATACAGTAAAAATGGCCGTCTTGCTAAAAGCATTCTACAAATTCAATGCAATCTCCATCAAAATTCCAACTCAAATCTTCATAGAGTTAAAAAGAGCAATTCTCAAATTCATCTGGAATAACAAAAAAACCAGGATGGCTAAAACAGTTTTTAACAATAAAAGATCTTCTGGGGGAATCAGTATCCTGGACCCAAAGCAGTACTACCGAGCAATAGTGATAAAAACTGCATGGTACTGGTACAGTGACAGACAGGTAGATCAATGGAATAGAATTGAAGACCAGAAATGAATCCACACACCTATCGTCACTTGATCTTTGACAATGGAGCTAAAATCATCCAGGGGAAAAAAGATAGCCTTTTCAACAAATGGTGCTGGTTCAACTGGTGGTTAGCATGCAGAAGAATCCAAATCAATCCATTCTTATCTCCTTGTACAAAGTTCAAGTCCAAGTGGATCAAGGACCTCCACATAAAACCAGATACACTGAAACTGATAGAAAAGCAAATGGGGATGAGCCTCAAGCACATGGGCACAGGGGAAATTTTCCTGAACAGAACACCAATAGTTTATGCTCTAAAATAAAGAATTGGCAAATGGGACCTCATAAAATTACAAAGTTTCTGTAAGGCAAAGAACACTGTCAATAGGACAAAATGTCAACCAACATATTGGGAAAAGGTCTTTACGAACCCTACATTTGACAGAGGGCTAATATCTAATATATACAAAGCACTCAAGAAGTTAGACTCCAGAGAAACAAATAACCCTATTAAAAATGGGGTACAGAGTTAAACAAAGAATTTTCAACTGAGGAATAATGAATGACTGAGAAGCACCTTAGTCACCAAGAACCTAAAGAAATGCTCAAAATCCTTAGTCATCAGAGAAATGCAAATCAAAACAATTCTGAGATTTGACATCACACCAGTCAGAATGGCTAAGATCAAAAACTCAGGAGACAGCAGTGCTGGCAAGGATGTGGAGAAAGAGGAACACTCCTCAACTGCTCATGGGATTGCAAGCTGGTACAACCACTCTAGAAATCAGTTTGGTGGGTCCTCAGAAAATTGAGCATAATACTACTGGAAATTTTGTTAAACACACACACACACACACACATTTCCACTAAAATTGGGAATAAGAAATTGTCCATTCTCCATATCTCTTCAATATAGGTCCTGACATCTTAGCTTGAGGACTATGACAACTGACAAATATCAAGGGGATCAAGGGGATACAAATTGGAAAAGAAGAAGTTAAAGTATCATTATTTGCAAATGATATAATAGTTTTCATAAGTGACACTACAAATTCCCCCAGAGAACTCTTAAAGCCTTAAAGCTAATAAATGGTTTCACCAAAGTAGCTGAATAGAAGATTAACTAAAAAAAAAAAAAAAAAAAAAAAAAAAAAGGCAATGGTGGTGCACACACCTTTAATCCCAGCACTTGGGAGGCAGAGGCAGGCAGATTTTTGAGTTCGAGGCTAGCCTGGTATAGAGAGTGAGTTCCAGGAAAGCCAGGGCTACACAGAGAAACCCTGTTTCGAAAAAACAAACAGCAGCAATAACAACAACAACAAAAAAATCAGTAGCCTTTATTTATACAAATGACAAATGGACTGAGAACAAAATCAGGGAAAGAACACACTTTACAATAGCCACAATCATATAAAGTACATTGAGGTGAATTTAGCTAAGCAAGTTAAAGACTGTTATGACAAAACTTTAAGTCTTTGAAGAAAGAACATGAAGAAGATATCAGAAGATGGAAAGATCTCTCATGTTCTTGGATTGGTATGATTAACATAATATAGATGGTCATTCTATCAGAGAGCAATCTACAGATTCTTGGCAATCCCCATTAAAATTCCAACACAGTTCTAGACAGACCTTGATAAAACTATTCTCAACTTCATATGGAAAACAAAACAAAACACATGACAGATAAAACCAACCTTGACAATAAACAAACAAAAAACCTGCTGGAGGTCCCATTTCCCAATTTCAACCACAATTTAAATCACAGAGCTATAGTGTTAGTATTAAAAACTGCATGATATTGGCACAAAAACAGTAATATTGATCAATAAAATTAAATTGAAGACTCAGAGATAAATCCAAACACATTTGGAGTCCTGATTTTATAAATAGAATCCCGAAATACAACTGTAAAAAAAAAAAGGCAGCATCTTCAACAAATGGTGCTCTTTAAACTGAATGACTGCATGTAGAAGAATATAAATAGATCCTTATCTATTGTAGTGGCTATTCTTGGTTGTCAACTTGACTTTATTTGGAATGAACTAAAATCAATAATTGGAAGGTTCACCTATGATCCTAATCAGGAGGCTCAGAGATACAAGTTCCTGACTTGGATCTTGGCATGGAGATCTTGAAGCATAATGGATCTGAATTCCAGAAGTTTAAGACCAGGAGATCTCAGAGTTCAAGATCATCTGGGATTAAAGGTATGGTGGCACATGTCTTCAATCTGGGCCACACCCTCTGCTGGAGACCTTCATAAGGATATTGGAAGACTCACACACTCTTCCTTGCCTGCTTGCCTCGTGGGACAGAGCAACTTCTAGATTCTTGGACTTCCATCCACAGCTGCTGCTGACCATTGTTGGGGAGTTGGACTACAAGCTGTAAGTCATTGACTAATTCCGTAACTATATAGAGACTACCCATATGTTCTGTGATGCTAGAGAACCCTGACTAATACACCTATCACACTGCATAAAACTTAAATCTAAGTGGATCAAAGACTTCAACATAAATCCAGATACATGAGAGAGTGGAGAATAGCTTTGTATGCATTGTTGACACAGGAGACAAACTTCTGAATAGAATACTGATAGCACAGGCACCAAGATCAACAATTAATAAATGGGACCTCGTGGAAAAAAAAACTATGATGAAAAGGACACTTAATTAGACAAAGTGGAAGTCTATAAAATCAGAAAAGATTTTCACCAACTCTACATTTAATAGATTATTAATATCTAAAATATATTTTTGGAAAGCATGTTCTTTTATTGAAAAAATAATCAAAAATTTATTATAAAATTGAAGATTTACACGGAAAATATTTCTGATAAAATAGAAGAGATATATAGAAAAAATGTTAAAATTGACAATTTTTCTGGAAAGTTGAAGAGTAAAGTGGTAGATATTAAAAGTATTGCTAAATTAATCAAAAAAGGAAGTAGAAACATTTTTGATAGAATTGAAGATTTACGTGGAAAATATTTCTGATAAAATTGTAGAAAAAATGTAGAAAAACATATTAAAATTGAATATTATCATGGAAAATTTTATATATAGATATAATAATGGTAGGTATAAAAGTATTCCTAAGTTAATCAAAAGTGGAATTATAAACATTTTCTGACAAAGTTGATAATTTAAATGAAAAATATTTCTGATAAAATTTAAGAAATAAATAGAAAAACATGTTAAAATTGACTTTTTCATGAAAAATTATATACATAAAATGGTAGGCATAAAAATAATTCTAAGTTTATTGAAAGTGGAATTATAAATATTTGCAAGTATAATTGAAGATTTATGTGGAAAATATTTCTGATAAAATTCAAGAAATATATAGATAAACATGTTGAAATAGACTATTTCATGGAAAATTGTACAGATAAAATGGTACATATGAAAAAAACTTTCTAAATTAATTGAAGGTGGAATTAAAAATATTTTGTGATAAAATCACAGATTTACATAGAAAACATTTCTGATAAAATAGGAGAAATATATAGAAAAACATTAAAATTAAAGATTATCATGAAAAATAATGCAGATAAAGTGGTAGACATAAGAAAGTTACTAAATTAATTGAAAGAGGAATTAGAAACATTTTCTCATAAAATTGAAGCTGTACGTGAAAAGTATTTCTGTTAGTGTGTCTTTTTATTGGGTAATTGAGTCCACTGATTTTAAGAGATATTAAGGAATAGTGATTGTAGAGAAATACAAATAAAATATTTTATATAGATCCTTCTGGTTTCCATCTGCAGCCAGAGCTGACTGTGACAAAGCTCTCTGTTCCCAAACCCCGCCGGGAGAGAGCTGGTCTCCCAAAAGTCCTGACACACCTGAGAGCACACGATGACTTCTGCTAAATTTCTGACCCAAGACGGATCTGCCGAGAGCCATGAGGACCCAGGAACCAGGAACAGTCAGGACAGGATCCTTCCAGTTTCTGTCTATACCCCAGAGCTGACCCTGTGCCACAGCTCTCCATACCCAAGTTACTTTCAGAGAGAACTGGTCTCTCAGAAGTGCTGACCCACAGGCTAACAGGAGGGACAAGCCAAAGAGACATAACACTAGAGATAACCAGATAGCAGGAGGCAAGTGCAAGAAACAAAAGTAACAGAAACCAAGGTAGCTTCGGGTCATGCCAACCCAGGTTTCCCATCCCCTGCAAGCTGTGGATACCCCAACACACTGGAAAACCAAGATTCTGATTTAAAATCACATCTTGGGATGTTGATAGAGGACTTTAAGAAGGATATAAATAATTCCCTTAAAGAAACACAGAAGAACATAGGTAGAATCCCTTAAAGAGGAAACACAAAATTTCCTTAAAGAATTACAGGAAAACACAGCCAAAGAGGTGGAAGAATTAAACAAAACCATCCATGAGTTAAAAATGGAAATAGATACAATAAGGAAATCACAAAGGGAGACAAATCTAAAGATAGAAAACCCAGGAAAGAGATCAAGAATAATAGATGCAAGCATCAACAACAGAATACAAGAGATAGAGGAGAGAATCTCAGGTGCTGAAGATATCATAGAAAACATTGACACATCAGTCAAAGAAAATGCAAAATGCAAAAACCTCCTAACCAAACACATCTAGGAAATCCAGGACACCACGAGAAGACCAAACCTAAGGATAAAAGGTATAGAAGAGAGGGAAGATTCCCAACTTAAAGGGACACTAAATATCAACAAAATTATAGAAGAAAATTTCCCTAACCTGAAGAAAAAGATGCCCATAAACACACAAAAAGTCTACAAAACTCCAAATAGATTAGACAAGAAAAGAAACTCTCCCTGTCACAGAATAGTCAAAACACCAAATGCACAAAACAAAGAAAGAATAATAAAGGAAGTAAAGGGGAAAGGTCAAGTAACAAATAAAGTCAGACCTATAAGAATCACAACAGACTTCTCACCAGAGACTAAGAAAGCTAGAAGATACTAGACAGATGTTATACAGGCCCTAAGAGAACACAAATGCCAGCCCAGGCTACTATACCCAGCAAAAATCTCAATTACCATATTTGGAAAACCTAAATATTCCATGACAAAACCAAATTTACAAAATGTCTTTCCACAAATCCAGCCCTACAAAGGATAATAGATGGAAAACTCCAACACAAGGAGAAAAAGGATACCCTAGAAAAAGCTAGAAAACAATCTTCTTTCAACAAACCCAAAACACTATAGGCACACAGACATAATTCTACCTCTAACAACAAAAATAAGAGGAATCAACAATCACTGATCCTTAATATCTCTTAACATCAATGGACTCAGTTCCCCAATAAAAATTCATAGACTAACAAACTGGATACATAAACCGGACACAGCATTTTGCTGGATTCAGAAAGCACACCTCAGAGCCAAAGACAGACACTACCTCAGAGTAAAAGCTTGGAAAAAAGAATTTTCCAAGAAAATGGTTCCAAGAACAACCAGGGGTTGTTATCGAATAAAACGAACTTTCCACCAAAAGATATAAAATAATATAAGGAAGGACACTTCATACTCATCAAAGGAAAAATCCAAGTTGAATTCTCAATTCTGAACATCTATGCTCCAAATGCAGAGGAAGCTCACATTCATAAAAGAAACTTTACTAAAGTTCAAACATACATTGCACATCATATAATAATAATGGGAGATTTCAACACATCACTCTCATCAAAGGACAAACAGATCATGGAAACAAATTAAACAGAAACACAGTAAAAGTAACAGAAGTTATGAACTAAATGCATTTAATAGATATCTATTGGACATATTGTCCTAACACAAAAGAATATACCTCCTTCTCAGCACCCCATGGGACCTTCTTCAAAACTGATGATATAATCGGTCACAAAACAGGCCTCAAAAGATACAAGAAGATTGAAATAATCCCATGCATCTTATCATATCACTACAGACTAAGCCTGTTCTTAAATAACAAAACCAACAGAAAGCTCACATACACATCGAAGCTGAACACTCTACTCCATGATAACTTGGAAGAAAGAAAGAAAGAAAGAAAGAAAGAAAGAAAGAAAGAAAGAAAGAAAGAAAGAAAGAAAGGAAGGAAGGAAGGAAGGAAGGAAGGAAGGAAGGAAGGAAGGAAGGAAGGAAGGAAGGAAGGAAGGAAGGAAGAAAGAAAGTGAACACACAACATACCCAAACTTATGGGGAACAGTGAAAGCAGTGCTAAGATAAAAACACATAGCTCTAAGTGCATCCAAAAAGAAACTGGAGAGAGCTTACCCTAGCAGCTTAACTGAATACCTAAAGCTCTAGAACAAAGAGAAGCAAATACACACAATAGCAGGAGATGGCAGGAAATAATCACAATCAGTGCTGAAATTAACCAAATAGAAACAAAAAGAACTATACGAAGAATCAAGCAAACTAGGCGCTGGTTCGTTGAGAAAATCAGTAAGTTATATAAACCCTTAGCCAGACTGACCAGAGGGCACAGATTACTATTCAAATTAATAAAATAAGAAAGGAAATGTGAATCAGAGTTGAGGAAATTCAAAATATTATCAGATCCTACCTCAAAAGCCTATACTCAACAAAAGGGGAAAATGTGAATGAAATAGACAATTTTCTCGACAGATACCAGGTACCAAAATTAAACCAGGATCAGATAAACCATCTAAACAGTCTCATAACCCCTAACGAAATAGAAGCAGTAATTAAATGTCTCCCAATCAAGAAAAGTCCAGGATCAGATGGTTTTAGAGAAGAATTCTATCAGAACTTCAAAGAAGATCTAATACCAATACTCTTCAAACTTTTCGACAAAATACAAATAAAATGAACACTACCCAATTCGTTCTATGCAGCCACAGTTATGCTGATAGCAAAGCTTCACAAAGACCCCACAAAGAAAAATAACTTCAGACTAATTTCCTTACGAATCTTGATGCAAAAATATTCAATAAAATCCTTGAAACTGAATCCAAAAAACACATCAAAATAATCATTCACCAAGATCAAGTAGACTTAATTCCAGTGATACATGGATGGTTCAATATACAGAATCCATCAATGTAATCCACTACATAAACAAACTCAAAGGGAAAAAAATCACATGATCATAACATTAGACGCTGAAAAAAAAAGCATTAACAAAATTCAACATCCCTTCATTTTTAAAAGTCTTGGAAAGATCGGGAATTCAAGGCCCATACCTAAACATAGTAAAAGCAATATACAACATGATAGCTAACATCATCCCAAATGAAGATAAACTTGAAGCACTCCCACTAAAGTCAGGGATTAGACCATCGTACATTCATGTGCAGGAACTGACAACCAAAATCTTTGTAGCATGGAGGTGATGGACTTGGTGTTGATTTTGGAGAGACTAGATTTTCAGAGATTATGCTTTGCTTTCCAAAGTTATGGTTGTGCTCTGGTGTTTCAAGGGAGACTTTAACTTCCAGTGTTCCATTGACTGCAGTTTGCAGTTTGATCACAGGCTCAGGATTTTTAACTCTCCCATATTTGAAGTTAAGAAAAAAATCAAGCAATTGGAGATGATTGCAAGAGTAATAAAAGCGTTAAAAACAGCTGTAGCACAGTACACAAGCTTTATTGGATGCAGTTGTAGAAGCAAATTTAACCCCCCAAGAATGGAAAGGAGAATTCAGTGAGAGTTTATCTAACAGGGTCAAGATGAGCTGTTAAAAGCAGCTGATAGAACTTTTCAAGACAGAAATTGGACCCTCATACAATCAGGGTCTTGCTATGGCTGCTGCCTTGTAGAGGACTACAGTACAAGCAGTGCTTTCACAATGCTGAGGTGATAAGGAATGTCTTAAGCATTGGGGTATAAGTCAGTTTTGGAAAGAGGGTCCAAAAAATAGAGACATAGACAGCAGAATCACTCCCTTGGGATCTGTCCTCAGTACAGAAAAGGTAATCATTGGGCCAGGCCTCAGGAAATAGGCCCAGATTAAGAAACATTTACAATTATGTTGATGCTCAGATCTAGTTGAGTGGAGGCTTTCTTGGCACTCCTTTTGTCTTGGTAATGCTGATTAGCTCCTAGAAACATGTTTATCTACTTGCTTGTTCCTTGGGAAAGAGTGGTCAGCCTCAGACCCCAAGATACTCAACAATGGGCAGCTTTTTGGGCCTGGAAGCTGCTTCCTAGCCATGCCATGGAAATCCACTTCTGAACTTATCAGAGCAAACCCAGGAAGTGCTGGATTGGACCCTGCACCACCACCCAGAAACCCTGCTTACAAGAGTTTTGGGGCCCTTGCCTCCAAGGACATGAAGGTTACTTCTAGGCTGAAGTAGCATTATTATAAAAGGATTACAGATCTATCCAGGTGCTATAGATAATGATTATGAGGGAGAAATAAAAATTATGGCTGCTTTTCCCCATGGCATGATAACTGAACCTGCTAACAAAATAATTGCTTAACTTATTCTAGTTCCCTTGCATCTGCTACCTTCCAAATTTGTTAAGAGTGAGAGAGGACAAGGTGGCTTTGGTTCCTCTTATGTGTACTGGGTTCAATCTATTACTAATAAAAGACCTAACCTTAAAATACTAATTGAAGAAAAAAGGCTTTGAAGGATTAATAAACACTGGAGCTAATGTACTCACTCACCTCCAAGGGACTCATTATTCTACTAATGTAAAACAAAGTTCCAACATTAAGATTTACAAAAGGTTAATGAGGCTATGGAACTTGTGGAGGCATTACAGTTTGGCTTGTCTCCTCTATCTGCCATTCCAGGAAACACATAAAGAACTATTATGAATTTGGAAGATTATTTTTATACTGTTCCCTTGCATTTTAGTCACTGGGAGGTTTACGTTTAGTGAGCTTGCTTATATTGAAGAACCCGTGAAGCAATATTATTGGAAAGTTTTGCTTCAAGGAATGGTTAATAGCCTTACATTATGTAAAATTTGTTTCTGCTTCAATACAAGAAGTTAGAACTTTGAATCCTTTAATATATATTATTCATTCTATGGATATTTTATTAGCTGATCCCTCTGATGGAATTTTACTACAAGTCTTTGCTCTTATGCAATGAGCATTAAAATTTTGGAGAGTAGTGGTTGCTCCAGAAAAGATTCAAAGACTATATCTTTTTCAATATTTGAGGCCTCAGTTATTTCCTAAACAAATTGTGGCATGGAAAATTCAAGTAAGAAGAGATAATGCAGTTACTTTAAATGCTTTTTAAAAGCTGTTAAATATTAATTGGCTAAGACATCATCTTAACCTTATTACAGGAAAACTTAAGTCTCTGTTTGATATTCCCCAAGAAGAGTGCAAATTCTAATTCCCCTGGACAATTAACTGGTGAGGGATGACTAGCTTTGCAGAAAGTAGAGGAAGCTACTCAGGTACATTATATAGACTATGACCAATTGTTGGATGTTTACGTCATTGCTACTCATGTGCCCACAGCAATTCTTTGGCAAAAGGTACCATTAATGTGGATTCATCTTTTTTCAACTCCATGTAAAGTATGAACACCCTATTATGAAGCTGTTGCTGTGTGTATGTGCTATCCTACAGAATTGTAGGACAGAGTCATGAAAGTATTTTGGAAAGAATTTCTTAAGAACCTGATGAAACATTTTATCCCTCATTCTAAACAGCAATTAAATTGGTTATTGCAGAATACTGATATTTGGCCTATTGCATGTGCAAATTTATAAGAAAAATTGATAATTATTATCCAAAAACCATTTCTTAGAATATGCATACTTTTTTATTTCATGTAAATTTACACATCCACCTGACTAAGAATGCATTTATTATACTATGAACAGCTCATCTAATGGGAGAGAAACATATATAATGGTATCACATATTTATTCTCTTGAGTCTCTACCCTGCTTCACACATAATTGAATTATGTGTTGTAGCTACTGTTTTAAAATGTTGAAAAATCAAGCTTTTAATTTGTATACTGATAGCCAATATATAGCTCATGGTTTATAATTGCATGAAATTGTTCCTTTTTTTAGATACTGTTAATTCTCAAATTTTAAAGGTTTTTATAAAAGTACAGCTTAATTTAAGAAACATGCACTATTTCTTACTTTATAGGACATTTCAGAGCTCATACTGGATTGCCTGGACTGACCCCTTAGGGCAATGCAACAGCGGATTTGTATAACAGGCAGATTATAGGCCTTACACAGGAATTATTGGCCGTACAATCTCATTCTTTGCAACATCAAAATAGTAATATCTTGAGACAATTTGATATTTTTAGAGAATATGTCGAATTGTAAAAATATATCCTGAATTTCTACCTGTACCACATAATGGTGTTAATCCTTGAGGACTTATACTATATCAATTATTGCAAATGGATGTTACTCATATTTCTGATTTTGGAAAATTAAAATATGTACATGTGACTTGACTCATTTTCAGGCTTTCTAGTTGCAACTGCGTGTTGTCTAGAAGCAACTAAAAATGTAATTAGTCATTGCCTGTGTCATTTTTCTATGCTTGGTGTTCTAAATCAAATAAAAACAGATAATGAAACTGGCTATTACAGTCAAGCAATTGAAATGGTTTTTAGACAATTTAATATTACCTATATTACTGGGATTCCTTATTATCCTAAAAGACAAGGAATTGTGGAACAGGCCCATAGAACTTTAAAGCAATATCTTCATAAAAACAAAAAAAGGTGGGGAATTATATCCCCATACACCACATAATTTAAATCATGCTTTTTATTTTTAAATTTTTAAAATTTGTATGCCAAGGACCTCTCTGCTGAGTGTTTATGGCGCCCTACAACTATGGAAGAATCCACTTACTGGCATATGGCATGGTCCATATCAGGTATTTAATATGGGGAAGAGGGCATGTTTGTGTTTTTTTCCCCAGGATGCTTCAGGAGGGTGCTAGCTGTCAAGTTATTGGTGTGACATGCTGATGCTGGGATAAAGAATGATGCTGACCTGTGAGCTTGCTGAGTGCCCTGACAATGGTGACTGGGAAGCTGTATTGGATATATGTTCTTGACTCACCTTTGCTTGCCTGTATCTCAGATTGGACAAGCTGCCTTGCTTCAAGCATTTAGACCTTGTGGGACAGAGAACATGGAGACCGTGGAAACTAACTTAGAAAATTTAATCAAAAAGAGAAGTTATAATGACTCTTCTCTTTCCTTTAATGTGACAGTTATTCTGACTCAGTCATGGACTGGTCTAGAAATCAATCCAATATTGGAAAAAGAGAAATGACAGTCTTCATTTGGAAGGCTGGTTCTGGACATTTTCAGAGACATATTTGGAAGTTAGTTACAGTTCTTTATGACTTTATATTTGCAGTGGATAAATTTGGACAGGATCTGGATTTTGAACAAGTGTCAGTACATGTGGTTAATCTCCTAATCTTTTACTCCTTCAACAGGGAGACAATGTACAGCCCTCCATCTCCATAAAGAATGTTACTTTAACATTGATCATTCAGGAATAGTAAGGATTCTATGGCTAAAGTTCAAGAAGCACTAGCCAAAAGGAAAAGAGAAAAAGGACAGAATCATGGATGGTTTGAATACTGATTATCCACTTTCCCGTGGCTTATAATCTTGTTGCTTTTAACTTTTCAACCTTATATCTTAAACAGATTGGTTGCCTTCACACAAGATTGAGTTCTGCAAGTTCAGATATTCACCATGGAAGTTATTCATCACTATGATGAAATGCATTGAGTACATATTCATATGTCCTTTATAGCTTTGGTCTGAATGGGGGAAAGTGTGCTATAGAAGGCCAGTAGTCAGAGATGGTAAAAGTGTTCTTGAGCTCCTATCAACCTAAGACAGAGACATACATCAAAAGCTATGCTTATTCTCCCTGACAGGTGAGAAGGAGCAATATAGACACCAACCTAAAACAGGCATGGTCACCTGGCCATGCTATACCCTAGACAGGATTATGGAAAAAAAGTAAATCTTATGCCCCCATCCAGCTAATGATAACTGCTCATCTTTAAAAAACAAAAATTGGGAATTGTGCCTTTCTCTCAGCCTTGTGGGTTAAACAGACCAACAATGGTTTTATTACCTAGATGGAGTCATCTGGCCTCATCACATTTGCAATTTCCTACAGGAGCTTTGAGGAGTAGACATCCTACTGAGCTTGCTTTGCAACACAATCCAGTTGAAACCAAGAATGGGTCTGTGAGCTTTCTGTATATAAACACAGTGCTGAATATTAAACTTTGGACCTTGATCAGAAACTTTGTCTTGGCTTCATCCTTTTCTCTCACTCCATCCTTTTTCATTCCATCCCCCTTTCAGCTAACCCAGGTAATCCATGGCCACTGGACAGCTACTGGGATCCATCCCAGTACATGTGGACACCAAACCCAGACACTGTTGCTGATGCCAAGAAGTGCTTGCTGATAGGAACCTGATATAGCTGAGTCTCCCAAGAGGCTCTGGCAAATCCTGACCAAAACAGATGTGGATACTCGCAGCCAGCCATCAGACTGAGCACAGGAACCCCAATGGAAGAGTTAGGGGAAGAACTAAAGGAGCTGAAGAGGCCTTATCTGGTATCAGTGGGAGGGGAAGGCCTTGGTCCTGTGAAGGCTTGATGTCCCAGTGTAGAGGAATGCTAGGGTGGTGAGACAGAGAGGGTAGGGTGGTGGGGATCACCCTCATAGAAGCAGGGTAAGGGAATTTGCAGAGGGGAAACCTGGAGAGGGGATAACATTTGAAATGTAAATAAATTAAATATCCAAACAAAAATATTTTATATAATATAATCTTGCTTACTCTGACAGCATATGGAAAAAAAAAACAGAGACCCACACCCAGGGAATAATTAATAGTACCCAACTTGTTATGAGATCTCAGCATTATTCTGATATCATGCCACAAAAACATAAGAAAATGTTGATAAATTATGATCATAAACAAAATCTTCTCAAAATAAATTAGCACTAATCTTATATTTTTTAAAATCACAATACATTGGGACCAAGTTATGGTTTATCATAACATTTACCATTGATTTTGAATATAGAAAATCAGTATGTTATAACAAAAGTAAAAACATACCGAAATTAATATCTCAATACATAGAAAAATGACATCTTGGGAAGCACTATAGTCATATTAGTATTCAAAAAGCCTTTTTCAGCTGGCAAAACATCTGGAGCTAAAATGATATTTATTAGGCTACTTGAAGCCTTTCTGTTATAATAAAAATGAGGATATCCACTGTAGTTCTACTGAATATGCTGACAAGTATAATTAATAAGGGAAGAAAAAGAAACAAGACATGATCATACTATAAACAAATAGAATCATCTCTATTTGCAAATAATGTCATCTATGTAAAAACTAATAAAATTACAGAGGCTTAAAGCTGTTAGTCAAAACAGTGAGTTCATCTAATACAAGGTAAATTCATTTCCTGTACAATATCATGTGTCTATTAATAATGAGAAACTAGAATTGAGTTTTAAAGTATAACTTACATAATCATAATTCTCTGGTATGATTATGGATAAATCTGTTAAATAATGATGCATACAATGTAACTGTAGAATATTTTTGAAAGAAATTAAAGAATGGAGAGTTTGTTCTATCTATCTCCACGTTAGAATGTTCCAAATTTTAACATAGCATTTCTCTCTGCATTAATATGCAAATTTCATTCACTCTCAGATTTCAAGGAAATTTGTTTTGTTTTGTTTGGGATCGTTTTTGTTTGTTTGTTTTCAGAAATCAATTAGCTACTTCAGTGTGGTGAGGGAGATCAGTGGGTTAGGGCATTTGTTCCAAAGTCTGATCAGCTGAATTCAGTCCTTATCAGGTACATAATGGAAAGAGAAAACTAAGTCCAAAAAAAGTTTTTCTCTGACTGCCACACTAACACAGGAGGACAAACATACGCATGTACACACACATACACATATACTCCCACATTAGCACAGGAGAACAAACATTCACATGTGTGCATGTTCATGGCTATGTGAGTAAGCACACATGTGCACACACATACAAAATTAAAAATGCAAAAATTAAAAACATTTCTGCATGTAGTGGTGCATACTTTCAATACCAGCACTCAGGCAGCAGAGACAAGAGGATCTCCGTGAGTTCAAGGTCAGCCTGGTCTATATAGAAAGTTTTAACAATAGCCAGGGAAACAGAAAGACCCTGTCTCAGAAACAAGTTAAATAAATTAAACTAGTTTTAAAATTCACATGATGAACGACCAAAAATCCACAATAGTCTTAAAAAAAATAAAGAGGTCCTATACCTATGTATATATGAGTGACACTAATTGCATTCAGAGGGTTATTAAATAAAAATTTTAAAAGGTAAATATGTGGCACATGCCTTTAATCCAAGCACTCTGGAGGTAGAGTCATGTGGATCTCTCTGTTAGTTTGGGGACTGTGTGGTCTACAGTTAAAAGAAGGACATTGAGAGCATGTTTCCCAAAGCAAAGAAGCCAAAATCATGACGTTGGGAGGGGGTACACAGGAGAAAGTCAAGGTTCAGAAAAGTTGGGGGAGGGGTAAATATAATCAAAATACATTGTATGTATATGCAAAATCCTCAATGAACATATGGAAAATATACTGTAAAAAGAATAAATAATTTGAGGATTTGACTACCTATTAGAATGCAGAACTAAATAGTATTACCACACTATTGACAAGCAAGTATGTCACCAGTTGAATTTTTTTCTTAAAACATTATACATCCAACACTGTGTTTTTCCCTTTGATTTCCAAGTATTTGCATAAGGAAAATAAAAGTAAATTATATAAATTTCATTAAAAGCTTAAACACATTCATTATAGAAGCTTCAAAACAGAAACAACTCAGATATCCAGCAACAAGTATATGCATAAACTACGGCATAGCCAATCAATGGAACAATAGAAACAAATAAATGAAAACACATGCCAGTATGTCTGGATCTGAAAAACAACTGCTAATACTTCAAAAGTAGATCATTGATTGCCTAGAGATGGGTACTGAGGAAGTAAGAAATGCAAGAAAGGGAATAAGAGGAAACAGTCTGAGGAGGGAGTGGTTATAATTGTTATCTAATTGTAGAGATAGACAGTTTCACATGTGCCAAAAATTTTACACTTAAGTGACTTCTTTGTTTGTTTGATTTTTTTCATTTTTCATACTTTTATTATTTGAGACAGAGTTTCTCTGTGTGGCCTTGGGTATTCTAGAACTCTGTAGACCAAGCTGGACTCAGACTGATGAAGATCTGCCTGCCTGTGCCTCCCAAGTGCTAGGATTAAATGTCATTTAAAGTAACTTTTTAAAAATTCATTTAAAGCCGGGCAGTGGTGGTACATGCCTTTAATCCCAGCACTTAGGAGGCAGAGGCAGGCGGATTTCTGAGTTAGAGGCCAGCCTGGTCTACAGAGTGAGTTCCAGGACAGCCAGGGATATACAGAGAAACCCTGTCTCAAAAAACCAATAAATAAATAAATAATAAAAACTCATTTAAAAAAAGAAAGAAATTTATGACTAAATAACAAAATCCTTAAGTCCCTTAGAAATATAACTTATAAGATTAAAATTCTGCATTCTTTCAATTATGAATATCAGGTTTTCTGAACCTTCATCCTGCTTTTAAAAAAGAAGTTAGACACTACATCCTTCCCCTGTCTACATCTGGTGAAAGTTTAAAACCAAAATAATACAGGAGAAATTACTTATTTCCCAGCAATCAAAATCCAAATGACATAAAGGCATATATAAGTTTAGTTTCACTGTAATTCTTATTTTAATGTGTCTTTGTTTTTATATACCTAGAATAGCAAGGAATATTTTGCAAGAGAAAACTGACAAATTTCACCATTACCTTTAGCTGGATAGCCTGGAGTGAGTGGGTCACCTGCCCCATTCAGATTTAATACATTTCCTCTCTGGGCTGCAGCTCCAGGGAGGTTCCATCCTTTGGGATATGGCTGCACATCGGGGGCAAAGTAGTCAGCTGGATCAGAGTACAGAATGATTCCCATGGCCCCAGCTAGCATGGCATTTTTGACCTGTAAGGGCAATATGTAGCATGATTCAGGAATACAGACGGCTGGCTTATTCCTACAAAAGAAGTTTAATACTTACTTAATGGTACTTCAATGGTGTTGTTTGATGGTCGTTATCTTTGCCTTCAAACTAATTTCCTTCTTGATAAACTTGATAAATGGTCATTTATCTTACCGAATCCTAACTAAATTATCTGTTATGAACTATTTTTGTCATTCCCAAACCTTAAAAACTAAGTTTCCCTTCTTTATACTTATTATTTATATATTTCTATCATAGGTCAGTTCATAATATATTAAAATAGCTTTCGAGTGTTTGTTTCTCCTATTCAAATGAGGGGGTTTTATAGAATGTGAAGAATGTCGGTCTCTTAAATAACTACCCATCAAATCTTGCACATCATTGAGTAAGTACTTTACAAATACTTATGTAAATAAACAGGTTTTTTTTTAAACTCTGACTAGAACAGACACAGTGTGTCCTTCAAAACTGACTTTGTAATCATCTAAATATCTGGATATTGCTAAGAATATAGAACTTTATCAAGTGAGAAATCTGAATTCCTAATCATCAGAAGTGTAGCAGAAGGCAGGTAGGTAGGTAACTGTCACTCTTGGCCCTCTCACATGCATTGCAATATTCAGAAAGCACTCAGCCATATCAGTGTCCCAGCCATTTAGAAAGGCAATTGATTATTTCATCAAAACTCTGAAAAAACATTTTTATTGATCTATATAACAAAAATTATATATAAATAATTTAAGTATGTGTTGAATATTTAAATGGAATTATCTATAGTAGTAACATATTAAAGTCCAACTAAGGAAAGTATCTATTAACAGGAAAATGATTAGCTAAATTTTGTATTGGCTCTGAAAAATATTATTTCCACATTTAAATTAATGAGGCATTTAATAGTCAGATTGAAATTACCAGTATCGGTTTGCTACTGAGGTGCTTTCCAGTACAGACTAGGAACCGATGAAAAACTTTTGAGACTGGTTTTATTAGCATTTCTATTCCATTCATAAGGACACTGGCATAGAGAGAGCAAATGACAATGAAAAGGTCTACCTGGGAGAGGTGTGGAGTTAGTGTCCTAGCCACTTAGATGCTACTATGCTGTACAGTCCTGGTGTGTTTACATGATTATGTCAGGAACATCTGAGTGAGAAGACTGTTACAGACCACACAGTGTATCAAGGACTCTTTAAAGTCTAATCATAATGATTACATAAAGTGTACTTATGCACATATTTAGAATTCAAAGAATTAAATAAGGAAAGGGTGACTAAAATTATGTATAGAAAATTAAATTGGGTGATACAGAGGAAATATCCCTTTTAATTGATATAGATTTTTCCTATTGCCTTTTAAAAAGCAAATTTTTCTTTTCTAACAAAAATAATTTTCTTTCATGAAATATCAAGTTATATAAAAATAAAGGCTTCTGTGTACCCATGGAGAATAACCAAAAAATAAAGAAAATGAAGAACAACTTCAGAGAGTGAATATACCTGACCATTTACACTTGTAAGATCAAACCACTCCCCTTCCCTCTAGAAAAAAGAATACTGTACTTTGTTTCCTCTAAAGATTTTCCCATATCTTGCAATAACAATCTTGCCAGTGCAGCTGATGTTCATCTCTCTTTCTAGCTTGAAGAAGTCCTCCGTGCGGGCGTAGTTGACATACACAAGCTCTCCCTACAGGGCAATGGGAAAGACACATACATACACTGGTGCCTTAGAGACAAGAATAAAATACGTTCGCTCTTCAAAACCGTATTAGCAGTTTTCTGTCCTTATTTGGGATGGACTATCATTCAGAACTCATCACAACACCTTTTTCAAACTTCAAAAATTTCACTAAAGAGTTGACTAGGCTATTTTAAGTAGTTGTTCTCAGAAAAAAAATATCAGCAGGCAACATATGCTGCTTTGACGAACCCAACTGTGTTTGCATTTTAGTTTCTGTTTTCTATTTTCAAATCTTTAAATAGTTTTTTCTTATAACACATTCTAATTACAATTTTCCTACCCCTCTTCTTTCTCTTTCTTCCCCACCTTCCCTCCCATCAAGATCCACATCCTTTCTCTCTCCTTAGAAAACTAACAAGCAACTAAAAAATAATAATAGTATACAACTCAATAAGGTAAAATAAAACAAGCAAATCAGAATAGGATAAAACAACAAAACAGCAAAAACAGCAAAGAAAAAGCACAATAAATGCACATAGAGGCAGAGATACATGTATTCATACACAGAAGAATTGCATCTAAACGAAAAACCGGAAGCCATAATATATATGAAAAGAATCTATAAAGTTATTTTTAAAAAAAAGTCCTGGCTTAACATTACAAGACAAAGAGCCTCCAAAGACACAGTTGAATTTGTTTTGTATCCACAATCTACTACTGGGCCTGCAGCCAACCTTAACTGTGCTTTGTTTCCCCAGCAAGACTTACACAGAAAAATAACAATCTTTCATTTGCTAGTGACTATTAATTGGAGATGGCTCCTAAAATTCCAAATGTTTAATTTTCAACTGCAACATTATTTTAAGAACATCTATAGTATGAGTCACAAAGATGGATGGATAAAAATAATTTAAAATTCACATTGTGAGCAGTGGAGAAAGCTGGTGAAAGCAGCTGTTGCCTTCCCTGAACTAAACACACTCCTTAACTTTGTTGTTTCTTGCAGCCATATCTTTTAGGGCATTTGTTTGCTTTGGTTTTTCTTTTCCTTATGCTCTCTTTTATAACTAGAAAAGAAAGTGTTTTTTATTTTTGAAGGTGTTTATAACTCTGAACAACAATGAATACACATATTTGCACACATTTGGTCTCCATGCGAAGTTTCCTTAGCCAAATTTCTCTACACAGGCTTTCATATGCAAGAAAGATGCAGAGCCATGCTTGTTTAAAAATGTAGCTTTTTACCTCTGGCATGCCATTGGCTGAAAACGCATTATATGGTGGTACGATGTTTGTAACATTCTCATATCCTTCTGGTGGTGGTTCAAGGTATGATGTTTTAAAAATCTAGCAAGAATTCAAGCAGGTCATGTTACATAGAATAATCCCAGATCACAAGTAAGGCACTGCACATCTTGTGCCCCGAGTTATACTGAGGATTGCATATCCTAAGGCAAGGCTTTAATTAAATAAGCAAACCCTCCTGACAACAATGAGCAGGTTTTACATCATCATGCATTTCCAGTGATTTCCTCGAACTAGAATTCTCTTACCTTGCTTTCCATTTCGAATGGTTAAATTCTTATTCTCTTCTTTGGCTCATATATGAATTCCTCCAGGAATACTTTTTATCTTCCTTTTTAGTCTAAATGACCTGTTCCTGGGTACGTCATGAACCTTAGTTCTCTCTTCCCAACACTTACTCTACTGATTTTATATGATGTATCCCATTTTATGCCTCACCTTACTTAAAGAAAAAAAAAACTATATCTAAATCTTCATCCTGTCCTGAAGAACTTTACCACATTTAACACTGAGGGCTTTGCAGTTATAAACTTCTCTGAATTATGTAAGTGGTACTGCACTAATAACAAATTTTTAATGTTACTTGACTCTGCATTCCAATCAATAAAGAAGCAAGAAGCAAGCAATGCGCTAAGCATGGCTGTATGCACTTGTAATCCCAGAACTCGGGAAGCAGAGACAAGGGGATTACCACTAATTTGGAGCCAGTCTAGTTCATGCAGCAGATTTCAGCCTAGCGAGAGCTAAAAGGTGAGATCCTGTCACAAAGGCAAAGTGCAAACCAGACATTACAACATATAAAAATTCCCAGTGATGCTACGTCACCTCAACTCCATGTTCATCCACAATGGACACATAGTTTGCATTTGTCTCATTTGGGTAGGACAAGAGAACATCATAGTGGACCAGATTAGCTGAATCTAATCCAAATTTCTTCCATTGCGTTTGGATTTTCTTGGCGAGCAGTAAATTTTCTTCCGTTCCTGCCAGATGGGGAAGTTTTGTAAAGGAACTAAAATGAGAAAAATAAAAGTAAGAATTAAGAGAGTCAAGTATCAATTATGTGTTAGACATAGAAAAATCTTACCTATATATATTAATTTTTTAGACTTGTCTATTTTTTTTAATATTAAAGGCAGGTTTAAGGGGCTGGAGAGATGGCTTAACAGTTAAGAGTACTGACTGCTCTTCCAGACATCCTGAGTTCAATAACCAGCAACCACATGGTGGCTCATAACCATCTTGTAATGGGATCTGATGCCCTCTTCTGGTGTGTCTGAAGACAGTGACACTGTACTCACATACATAAAATAAATATATTTTTTTAAAGGCAGGTTTATTGGGAAGCTGCTGTCTGGCAGGCAAGTTCTCTGGCCCCAAGGACTGAAGCCAGGGAAATTCCCATGGAGAATGGTGGGGAAGGGAGAGAGAAACAGAAAAATATAGACAGAGAGAGAGACAGAGAGAGAGAGAGAGAGAGAGAGAGAGAGAGAGAGAGAGAGAGAGAGAGAGAGAAGAAGAAGAAGAAGAAGAAGAAGAAGAAGAAGAAGAAGAAGAAGAAGAAGAAGAAGAAGAAGAAGAAGAAGAAGAAGAAAAAGAGAGCTAGGTTGTTTAAAGTAATTAAGAACAACTGCAATTTCCATGTTATACTCTCTCTAGAAAGAATATCATCCATTGCAAACAAACAAACAAACAAAACAATAGCACAGGACCAAATGTGAAAAGACCCCTTTAATAATGTCACAGCTCTGTAGCAGGATGCAACACCCTGGTGTTTGATCTGCTTTGGAGGATATTTTTATAGTTTTGGATGTAAGTCAGCCATAGCTTACATCCTGAGATGTAATGACCTGAGAAACACAGTTAAGTTATTGGTGAGATTTATTCTGCTTTAGATGAATAATAGGGTTAAAGTTCTTTTTCTTTCCAACTTACATCGGTATGGAAAGAATAAACAATTTTGTAAATTAATTTTAAAGCTAACTAAAGGATAACCCCTTGCCAAACAAAACAAAATAAAACCACACCAGACCAAACCCATGGACAGGAAGTTGAATCTTCACTGAAAACCCTGTATGTGCACTTTCATATTTCATCTCAATCTTCACAACCTTTCTTTATTTCCACTATTTTGCAAATAAAGGAACTGGGAAAATAGTTCATTTTTTACAGCTAATAAATGCTTGGGCTAGAACCTAACATTACAGCTTTCTGATTCAGAGAATAGTATTTCTCAATAGTTGATTTGACCTTATTATACCATTGTTCAGGATGCTTCGACAGTCTTGTATGTTGTAAACTATAAAGTTCAAGCCCCAAAATTCATCTGTTCCATCCTTCCAACTTTCAGCCATATTCACTGTTACTGTGCTCACAAGCTTATGTTCAACAGCAGTGGATATTTACACTTTTCTATCCTTTTCAGCCTTTTTATACTTTGCCTTCTTCCCAAACAAAAATATTTCTTTATGCCTATCTGCAAATTATTATGGAACCACAAAATCTTAAATATCAAGCTCTAGAAAACTTTCTTTCTCCACATTATTAAGTGAAAACTACAGACTACAGATGTTTAATACATCAAATCTTTTTTTAAAAGTACAAATGTGTTAAGACAAGTTATCTTGCAGAGGAAAAATATTAATGCTAGGTATATTTAAATTCTACTTTACATAATTATGTTGGTTAGGTGTCTTAGTTAGGGTTTTATTGTTGTGAAGACACACCATGACCAGGGCAACTCTTATAAAGGACAACTTTTAATTGGGATAGGCTTACAGTTTCAGAACTTTAGTCCATTCTCATCATGGAGGGAAGCATAGCAGAAGCCAGGCAGAAATGATTGTGGGCAAGGAGCTGTGATCCAAAGGCTGCAGACGAGGACTATATTTCCAGTCTTGCAGAACTTGAACACAGGGGACTTCAAAGCCCATCCTAATAGTGGCACACTTCCTCCAACAGGGTCATACCTCCTAATAGTGCCACTCCCCATGGGGCAAGCATTCAAACACATGAGTCTGGGGATGGTGGAGGGGGTGCATACCTATTCAAACCACCACATTAGAGGTTGGATTTCTTGTTTTGTTTTCAACTTGACAGCCTAGAGTTGTCTAGACCAAGGAATGTTAACTGAGAAATTGCCTTCATTAGACAAGAGTGGAGGCAATTCTGTGAGGGCATTTTCTATATTAATGATTGATAAGGGGAGAAGGGCACCAGCCACTGTGGGCAGTGCCATTCCTGGGCAGGTGGTATTGAAATCATTAAAAAGCAAACTGAAAAATCTGGGGGAGGAAGCTGGTGAAACTCATCCATGGTTTACACTTTGGCTTCAGCTACCAGGTTTTCCCCTTGAGTTCCTGCCCTGATTCACCTCAGTGATGGGTTATGTCCTGAGCATTCTAAGATGGAGAAAGCCCTTCCTCCCCAAGTAACTTTTACTAATGGTGTTTATCACAGCAATAGAAATCTATGATAATAGTTCATTTTTGTGTTACTTTCTACAATGGATGGATACTATTTTTGCAATTAGAAAAAACATCAATGTATTTGCTTAAATAGAGAGGTGGGGTTGGTCATGAGCTTGTACTTCTCATCTTATAGAGGGCTCAATGAAATGAAACACAGAAGTGAAACAGAAAAAGAAAACAGAAAAACAGACTGTAACATTCGAATTTCCCTTCATGGTCCAAATTGTACAGGGAATATTCAAGTAAGGTACAAATACATAGCATTCTCTCTTACATTTTCCTTCAACAGCTTCTCTCACCTTTCATGAAGCACAAGTGTATTTCACATCCCTTCTTAGACTAATGACCAGAGAGAAGAGAGATCCTAGTTGGACATGTGGTTCATTTACTATAATGCATCTGTAAAATTTCTGAAATCGAAAGTTTTGAAGCTATAAATCTGATTTGTTAGTGGCACTCTATTCTGAAGTAGTCTGAACACAACATGTTATAGTAACTGTCTTCAAAAAGAAGTTGAAAAGTTTACATTATCCTTCTTGTTGTGAATTAGTGCAGTGTTTAAACAAAAAAAATATTTTCCAAATGCGAAAAAATGTAAAACAATCACATTCAGAAACCCCAGTCTCCTTTCTACTAAGTCATGAGTCTTCCAGTGTCCTAACTCTTCCCTACAGAGTGCAGTAAAGGAAGGGGTTTGGGGGAGAATACGATTTTTCTGAGTTAATCCAGAATGCTGATTAAGTCCATATACAAGGAATAAAACAATGCCATTCAGTTCCAGTGCAAGGCCACATGAAGGTGAAATGCCTACCAGATGCTTTTCTGTAGGATGAAGTTAGAGGGGAGAAAAGGCTTGTCTGCAACAGGCTATGGGTTTCATCCCCAGTAGTATAGACACATTTTAAAAATCAATGACATGATAAGCAATTTATAATTTCACATATAAATAAAGGCTGGCCAAGCTTAATACTTTTTTCATGCAATAATCACTATTTCTAAGATAAAAATGCAAAAGAAACTTACCGAAGAAAGGATCTAATGTTTTCAGCTTTCATTTCAGATAAGAGTTTCTGTTGTATTCTTTGATGATAACCAGCTGAAGTAGTTGTTTCTTTGAGAGGGTTAATAAACCAGCCTGGGGAGGTGGAGTGGAATTACTGGCACACACAGACAACTCACAGAGATACACACATAAAAACACACAAACAGGTCCATGCTGATTGCTTCTGACTATTAAAAGAGTCACCAAATTAAAAAAAGAAAAAAAGAAAGAACAAACTGATACCTAACCAACAGATCATTGTGCAGGCTGGGGAGCAAAATCAGAATAAAAAACAAAACAACAACAAAAATACTAATTGCAGGAAACTTTTAAAATCCTCATACACGATATAAATAGGCTTAATTAAGAACTGTTCTTTCTCTTGTGCTATGAATACACAAAGCATAGCATTCCCAGCTCTCCCTTAGAATCTAGTTCATCAACAGCCCCTGATACAGAAGGAGCACTCGAAAAACATCTAAAACAACAGCTTCAATCCATAATTGCTTGGAAATTATGTTATATTTTTTCCAACCCCGTAGATACTGACAGCTCGAGTAATCTCATCAGGCTACAACAGTACTCTACACTCAATAGATACTTAATATAGCTGATTCTGACCGAATTTCATCGTATTTGCTCTACTTTTGCTGTAATCTTTTTGAGAACTCCTAGAAACATATCCCAGCCCTCCACCCTGGGCTTCTCCTCCCTGCGGGGGAGGTCTCATCGCCCCTGCTTTCACACTTACCCACTGTAAAGCCTGCGATGAAGGAGGCCAGCACAGCAGTAATGCACATCCCTAGGCTCCGGAGATGCCTAGGCCTCGCCATGCCTTTTTGGGTCAGGGAGTGCCTCTGACTGCAACTGCAAGCCTGGGGGCTGCAGATGGATAGCTAAGATGAGAAAAGGGATTTTGCAAAGATCCAGAGACTAAGGGAAACTCTAGAGAGGAGTAGGAAACCCCAGGGGAGCAGGCTGCTTCCTGTTCAGGCAGCCTGCAGTGGAAGGCAGGGCAGCAGGCGGAGCTGCTACCAAGATCTCTGATTATTTCCTGAAGAAACCAACCAGGGCCTTTTGTCAACTGCATCCCAAGAATGGCTTTTTTCACTGCAAAGCTAACAGAAAAGTTCCTTACTCAGCTTCCAAATTCTCTGTCCCAATAAATACTTGCTCACATCAGGGCATAATGTGTCCTCAGCTGTCTCATTAACAAACTGGTGCCTCAACTTCATATTAAACCGGAGACTAAGAGTTTATCCCAGGTCTCATCCTACCTCCACCCCACCACTCCTACTCCTATCCCCACCCCAACTCCCACACACTGAACAAAACTCCACATTTCTGTGCTTCGATAGCAGAGTTCTAAAAAACAAACCTCACTGGAATATTGCAGCTACTAATGAACAAAATTCATCCTTCCAAGGGCCTTGCACTATTTATTTCTGTAAGTTCAAAACCTCATTCCTGACCTTGTCACTGTCCCTCTATTAAAGTTTAAAAGCATTTCCCTTTAAAGGAGTTTGGAAAGTTATCAAAATAGCAGGTCTTGCAAATAGTATATCTCTCACTTAAAGGGAACATTCTAACAAGTTGTAACTGACTTCATGCTTTTACAGCCAAAACGACATTCCTGAGTGGACATTGAAAGCATGGCATTTCTAGGCTATGTCCTGCCCTTCTCTGAATCATGAACAGACAGACCCTAATGGCCTTGGATAAGGCACCTTGCTTCCAGTAAGTTTCTGGAAGCTCCTAATGGGTTTTTCTTGGGTGTCACTGTTGATGACAACTCTATTAAATGGCTTTTTTTGGGAACTTCGGCAAACCAGCAATGACTACCTAAAACTTGTGATGAATGAGACACCACACACAGTTTCTATGGTTATGGGAACTGAACCCAAGTCTTTTCCCATTTAGATGTGTCTTGTACCAATTGCACCACATCCCGAGGCCTGACAACTTATTTTTAAATGTTTATAAACTTTTAAAGCCCCTGGTAGCATCAGTTCCTTTAATACTGGCTCTTTGGACAAACCTAAACCTATGCCTCTGATATTCTTACTTGGAAATGAACACTATTTGTTAGATCAAAATCAACCCTCTGACAGGTTGGTGAATACATAGGAAATTAAAATAAAATTATTTCAGAGCTGTAACACCTCTGAAAGAGATTGACACATATATATACCCCTAATACACATCTTAAGAAATACTGCCACAGAGCAGACAAAATAATTTTTCTCAACATATGAAGCCTTTATCATTTGTAAAACATGAAGAAGAAATAATTTTTTCATATTGGAATTGGTAATTTTATCTGTTACACAAATAAAGAAATATAAGGTTTGGAGGAGGAGGGGCAGTGCTTATTTTGTTTGTTTTTTGAGACAAGGTTTCTCTGTCCTGGAACTTGCTCTATAGACCAGGTAGTCTTTGAACTCAATGATCGGCCTGTTTTTGTCTTTTGCATGCTGAGATCAAAGATACCTAGATAAATACATAGTTTTAAATAACTCGCTATTATATACCAGTTGGGACAGGAATTACCCCCATTCACAAGTAATATCAAATGTGTTTTGTATACCACATAAACATTTTTGAAATTTTATTAAATAATTTGTTAGTTTCCAGGCTGTTTGCTTTAGCTAAAAATACACAAAAATATGTAAGGTTTGTGAGAGGAAAGGTAGAATAATGACTAAAGTAACTAAATTACTTTCAAATGTTAATGTTTCCCATCCTGTCTCAATTTTGACAGTAAGTTGAAGTTTGACAGACAGGAGAAATTGATGCAAAATTTATCAGTTTGTCAATTTGGTTGATCTTCCAAAATTAAAAATCAAAATATTTTAGAATAATTTAGTCAGCATTTATTAAAGAGTTATGGCATAACATACATTGTACAAATTCCTAAAGATGGGATACCTACCATTACCAGACCAGTGATAAGTAAGCATTGAAGAAATGATTTCATATAACAGGTTCTAAGAAAAAAACAGTATTACCTGCAATATGAATGCTGCCGATGCCCTATCAGACGGCATCTGCAGTCCGAGTCCTGAAAATCCATTGTAAAATGTGTGATTGGCTGGTTCCAGAGTCTTTAGCCTTATATTAATATGGAATCTGTAAGCATTCAGAATTTCAGCTCTGTTAAGTCTATCACAGAAGGTTGCTGTCAAGTAACCATTGCTAACTATTGGCATCATAGCAGATTTTATTTTACTTTGTTAACCTTTAATAAAAACTTTTCTTCAACTACCACAATGGCACTTGGGAGGGAGAAGAAAGCAATCACGGGGGGGGGGGGGGGAGGAGGGGGTAGAGGGAGGGAGGAGCTAAGGTGGGAGATGGGATGGGGAGGAAAATGGGGAACACAATAAGGTATTGGGGGGGGGGGGGCAGAACTCAAGCCCCGAGGGCCAGCAGAAAGAATGGAAACAGGCATTCCTCAAGAAGTAGGAGATAGGGAAAACCTCTAGAATGTACCTGAGACCTGGGAGGTAAGACTCTCTCAGGATTCCAAGGGAGGGACCTTGTATAAAGTGCTCTACTGTGGGGAGGGAGAACTTGTAGAGTAGAGAGACAGGACATCAAGTAGACTGTAAAAAAGGATTAAAGAATAATGATAAAAAAAAAAAAAAAACATTAGCTTCAAAGTTGTGTATATAAGAAACCATAGCCAAGCAGAGGTGGCGCATGCCTGTAATCCCAGCACTCTGAGAGGCAGAGGCAGGCAGATTTCTCTGTTCGAGGCCAACCTGATCTACAGAGTGAGTTCCAGGACAGCCAGGGCTATACAGAGAAACACTGTCTCAAAAAAAAAAAAAAAAGAAAGAAAGAAAGAAAGAAAGAAAGAAAGAAAGAAAGAAAGAAAGAAAAGAAAAAGAAAAAAAGAAAAAGAAAAAGAAAAAAGGAAATATTTTCTATTGGAAAAAAAACAATCTCTCAATGTAACTATTTTAGGTAGGTATTATTCAGTGAGCCACTAAAATAAACTGTTTTCTCATACAGCAAGTTAGATACTCTTATACCAATATTTTTTCTTCCTATTCTCAAATCTTAGAAGCATCCTCATAACTTCAGAATCAAGTCATTTCAACTGGTTTATAGCTAATCTATAATGAAAAATGGTGAGATGGAACAAGGGGTCCTGGCATGCATTTCTAATACCAAGACTCAAGGAACTGAGGAGGAGATTTACCTTAAAAAGTTTGAGGACATCCTGGGCTAGGCAATTAATTCCAAGCTCTTCTGAAATACTATTTTTAAACCTAAATCAAAACCAATGTGAAATGTGTACAAATAAAGCTATATATATATATATATATATATATATATATGCATTATACATACACATACATATGTACATATAATAATGTATTACCTTCTGTAAGGCAAAGGACACTGTCAATAGGACAAAATGGCAACCAATAGATTGGGAAAGATCTTTACCAACCCTATATCTGATAGAGGGTTAATATCCAATATATTGACCACAAAGAACTCAAGACATTAGACTCCAGAGAACCAAATAACACTATTAAAAATGGAGTACAGATACAGTGTTCAGAGCTGATCCTGTCCCACAGCACTACATACCCAAATGCCTCCAGGAGAAAGCTAGCCTCCCAGGAGTGCAGGCAAGCCTATGGGCGCAGTTAAGACCACCACTAAGCTCAGAGGGACCCAACAGGAATCAAGACAGAGGAACTGAAGAGCAACCTGGGAAAGGAGACTTCAGATTTCCCTCTCCACCCAGAGCTGATCCTGTGGCATAGCACTACCTACACAAATACCACAAGGAGAGATCTGCTGTCTTAGGAGTGCTGACAAACTTATGAGAATAGAAGGGACAAGCCACAGTCAGAGACAGCAAGGTCACCTAAAACCAGAGATAACCAGATGGCGAGAGGCAGGTCAAGACCATAAGCAACAGAAACCAAGGCTACTTGGCATCATCAGAACCTAGTTCCCCACCACAGAAAGCCCTGGATACCCCAACCCACAGGAAAAACAAGACTCTGATTTAAAATCACATCTCATGATGATGATACAGGACATTAGAAAGGACATAAATAATTCCCTTAAAGAAATAAAGGAGAATACAGGTGAACAAGTAGAATCCCTTAAAGAGGTAACACAAAAATACCTTAAGGAGTTACAGGAAAGCACAGACAAGCAGGTAAAGGACTTGAACAAAACCATCCAGGACCTAAAAATGGAAATAGAAGCAATAAAGAAATCGCAAAGGGAGACAACCCTAGAGATAGAAAACCTAGGAAAAAGATCAGTAAGGCTGGTCAGTGGTGGCGCATGCCTTTAATCTCAGCACTTGGGAGGCAGAGCCAAGGTGGATTTCTGAGTTCATGTCCAGCCTGGTCTCCAGAGTGAGTTCCAGAACAGCCTGGCCAATATAGAAAAAGCCTGTCTTGAAATAAACAAAATAAATAAATAAATAAATAAATAAATAAATAAATGATCAATTTTCACAGATGCAAGCATCACCAACAGAATAAAAGAGATAGAATCTCTGAGGCAGAAGATCAGAAGATACTATAGAAGGCATCAACACAACAGTCAAAGAAAATGCAAAAAGCTCCCAACGCAAAACATCAAGGAAATCTAGGCAGAATGAGAAGATCAAATCTAAGGATAAAAAGTATAGAAGAAAGGAATGATCTCCCAGCACTTATGAGCATTGAGGGGAGATCTCTAGCTTCTCTCTGGAGGGGAACAGGTAGGAGCACACAGGGAAAATAATCAGTGGAACAGCTGGGATAGGGGTCTTCTGGCCACCATTTGCACAAGGGAGCCAGCCAGGCGGCCCCACAGACTTCTGTGCACAGCCCAACAAGAGAGACTGATCTCCCAGCAGGGCTTCCACTTCTGAGCACTGAGGTGATATCTCCACCTTCTATCCAATATCTATGGGCGGGGGAATAGCTAGGAATGCACAGGGAATGCAATTAGTGGAGCATCTGGTACAGGAGCCTTCCATGAGCTATTTACACCATGGAGCCTGGCAGCTCCACAACCTTCTGTGCACAGACCCTGCTAGAAGAGAATTGGTCTCCCAGGAGTACAGACACAGGCTTTCAGACCTACAGTAGAGACAAGGTCCAGTCAGAGACAGCAAGAGTAACTAACACCAGAGATAACCAGATGGCAAAAGGCAAACACAAGGACCCTATCCACAGAAACCAAGGCTACATGACCACATTAGAACCCAGGTTTCCCACCACAAGTCCAAGATACCTGAACACACTGGAAAAGCAACACTTGTATTTAAAATCTCATCTCATGATGCTAATAGAGGACTTCAAGAAGGACATAAATAACTCCTTTAAAAACAAGAGAACACGGGTCAAGAGGTAAAAGCCATTAAAAAGGAAACACAAAAATCACTTAAAGAAATATAGGAGAACATGGGTCAACAGGCAGAAGCCCTTAAAACAGAAACAGAAAAACACCTTAAAGAATTACAGGAAAACACAATCAAGGGAAGCTGAACAAAATCATCCAAGATCTAAAAATGGAAGTAGAAACAATAAAGAAATCACAAAGTGAGACATCTCTGGAGATAGAAAACCTTGGAAAGAATTCAGGAGTCATAGACGCAAGCATCAAGAACAGAATACAAGAGATAGAAGAAAGAACCTCAGGTGCTCGAGATATCATAGAAAATATTGACTCAGCAGTCAAAGAAAATGCAAAATGCATAAAGCTTGTAACTCAAAACATCCAGAAAATCCAGGACACAATGAGAAGACCAAAACTAAGGATTATAGGTGTAGAAGAGAGCAAAGATTTCCAACTTAAATGGCCAGTAAATATCTTCAACAAAATTATAGAAGAAAACTTCCCTAACCTAAAGAAAGATATACCCATGAACATACAAGAAGCCCACAGAACTGCAAACAGACTGGACCAGAACAGAAATTCCTCCCATCCCATAATAATCAAAACACCAAATGTGCTAAACAAAGAATATTAAAAGCACTAAGGGGAACCGGTCAGGTAATATATAAAGGCAGACCTATCAGAATTACACCAAACTTCTCACCAGAAACAATGAAAGCTAAAAGATCCTGGGCAGATCTCATACAGACTAAGAGAACACACATGCCAGTCCAGGCTACTATACCCAGAAAAACTCTCAATCACCATAGATGGAGAAACCAAGATAATCCATGATAAAACCAAATTTATACAATATCTTTCCACAAATCCAACCCTACAAAAGATAATAGATGGAAAACACTAACACCAGGAGGGAAACTACACCCTAGAAAAGGGAAGAAAGTAATCTTTTAACAAACACAATAGAAGCCGGGTAGTGGTGGCACACACCATTAATCCCAGCACTTGGGAGGCAGAGGCAGGATTTCTGAGTTCGAGGCCTGCCTGGTCTACGGGGTGAGTTCCAGGTCAGCCAGAGGTACATAGAGAAAACCTGTCTTGAAAAACCAAAAGAAAAAAACAAAACAAAAAAGAAACCACAAAAGAAGGTAGCCACACAAACATAAAAATAACAGGAAGCAGCAATCACTATTCTTTAATATCTCTTAACATCAATGGACTCAATTCCCTAATAAAAAAGACATAGACTAACAGATAAAATCTTCAATTTTATCAGAAAATGTTTGTAATTCCACTTTTAATGAACTTAGAAATATTTTTATGCCTACCATTTTATCTGTATAATTTTCCATGAAATAGTCAATTTTAATGTGCTTTTCTATATATTTCTTGAATTTTATCAGAAATATTTTCCATGTAAATCTTTAGTTTTATCATAAAATGTTTATAATTCCAATTTTAATCAACTTAGAAATATTTTTATGCCTACCAGTATGTCTATATAATTTTCCATGATCATCTTTAATATTAAAATGTTATTCTACATTATTCCACAATCTTATCAGAAATATTTTCCAAATAAATCTTCAATTCTATCATAAAATGTTTCTACTTCCTTTTTCAATTGATTTAGCATTTTTTTTTCTTTTTTTCTTGATATATTTTTTATTTACATTTCAAATGATTTCCCCTTTTCTGGGTCCCCACTCCCCGCAAGTCCCATTAGCCTTCTTCCGTCCCCCTGTTCTTCCATCCACCCCTTCCTTATGTCTACCATTTCACTCTTTAATTTTCCATGAAAATTGTCAATTTTATCATGTTTTTCTACATATTTCTTCAACTTTATCAGAAATATTTTCCATGTAAATTTTCAATTTATCATAAAATGTTTTTACTTCTTTTTTCAATACAAAAATAGTCATTGAAAAAAGTAATGATAAAATGACTAAAATATATATAACCTTATTCTGCTTAACTAATTAACAAATATAAAATATATACTTATGTTTATAACTATAATTATATAATTAATATCCAATGAAGGACCTGGTAGGAATAGCTAGCTGGCCATGTTCTAAGGAGGTAGTGTTTGCATTATTAAAGAACAGCATTCAGGATCTGACTCTGCAGCATGTGAGCTCCTGGGTCTTTTGAATTGAATAAATTATCTGTAAACCTTTGTGGAAAAGAAGAAGAAGAAGAAGAGGAGGAGGAGGAGGAGGAGGAGGAGGAGGAGGAGGAGGAGGAGGAGGAGGAGGAGAGTCAAGACTCCCAACTTAAAGGGTCTATCAATAACAAAAATACAGAAGAAAACTTCCCTAACCTAAAGAAAGAGATGACCATGAACATACAAGAAGCCTATAGAAATACAAATAGATTAGACAAGAAAACAAATTCCATTCCTCCTGTCACATATTAGTTAAAACACCAGATGCACAAAACAAAGAAAGAGTATTAAAAGCAATGAGGGGAAAAGGTCAAATAACATATAAAGTCAGACCTATTAGAATTACACCAGAGACTATGAAAGCATGGACATCGTGGGGATATCTCATACAGACCCTAAGAAAAACAAATGCCAACCCAGGCTAATATACCCAGCAAAATTCTCAATTACTATAGATGGAGAAACCAAGATATTCCATGACAAAATCAAATTTACACAATATCTTTCTGCAAATACAGCCCTACAAAGGAAAATAAATGGAAAATATCAACACAAGAAGGGAAAGTACATCCTAGAAAAAGCAAGAAAGTAATCTTCTTTTAATCAACACAAAAGAAGATAGCCACACAAGGAAAAATATCATCACAAATAACAGGGAGCAGCAATCACTATTCTTTAATATCTCTTAATATCAACGGACTCAATTCCACAACAAACAAGACATAGACAAACAGACTGGATATATAAACAGGACCCAGCATTTTGCAACATGCAGGAAACACACCTCAGTGACAAAGACAGTCACTACCTGTACTGGCTGGTTTTCTATGTCAACATGACACAGACTGGAGTTATCACAGAGTAAGGAGTTTTAGTTGGGGGGATGCCTCCATGAGATCCAGCTGTGGGGCATTTTCTCAAGTAGTGATCAAGGGAGGAGGGTCCCTTGTGGGTTCCCACCAGTCTATCTGGACTGGTGTTCTTGGATTCTATAAGAGATCATGCTGAGCAAGGCAGGGGAAGCAAGCCAGTAAGAAGCATCCCTCCATGGCCTCTGCATCAGCTCCTGCTTTCTGACCTGCTTGCATTCCAGTCCTGACTTCCTTTAGTGATGAACAGCAGCATGGAATTGTAAATTCAATAAACCCTTTCCTTCCCAACTTGCTTCTTGGTCATGATGTTTGTGCAGGTATAGAAACCCTGACCAAGACACTACCTCAGAGAAAAGGGTTGGAAAACAATTTACCAACCAAATGCTCCCAAGAAATGAGCTGGAGTACCCATTCTAATATTGGATAACATTGACTTTCAACAAAAAGTCATCAAAAAAAAAATAAGGAAGAACACTTCAGACTCCACAAAGGAAAAATCTACCAAGAATAATTCTCAATTCTGAACATCTATTCTCCAAATGCAAGGGTACCCACATTCATAAAATAAACATTTCTAAAGCTCAAAGCACATATCATACCTCACACAATAATAGTGAGAGTCCTCAACACCCCACTTTCATCAATGGACAGGCAGATCATGGAAACACAAACTAAACAGGGACACAGTGAAACTAACAGAAGTTATTGGCCATATGTATTTAACAGATATCTATAGAGCATGTCATCCTAAATCAAAAGAATATACTTTCTTCTCAGCAACTCATCATACCTTATCCAAAATCAACTATATAATTGGCCAAAAAACATACCTCAACAGACCTAAGAATATTAAAATACTCCCATGCATCCTATCAGATCACTACTACTGCATGGTATTGGTAAAGTGCTAGGCAGGTAGATCAATGGAATAGAATTGAAGACCCAGAAATGAACTCACACACATATAGTCACTTGATCTTTGACAAAGGAGCTAAAACCATCCAGTTGAAAAAAGCATTTTCAACAAATGATGCTGGTTCAAATGGCTGTTAGCATGCAGAAGAATCCAAATCTATCCATTCTTATCTCCTTGTACACAGCTCAAGTCCAAGTGGATCAAGGTCCTCCACATAAAACCAGACACACTGAAACTTATAAAAAAGAAAGTGGGGAAGACCCTTGAGGACATGGGCACAGGGGAAATTTTCCTGAATAGAACACTAATAGCTTATGCTCTAAGATCAAGAATTGACAAATGGGACCGCATATAATTACAAAGTTTTTGTGAGGCAAAGGACACTGTCAATAGGACAAAATGGCAACCAACAAATTGGGAAATGATCTTTGTCAACCCTACATCTGACAGAGGGCTAATATCTAATATATACAAAGAACTTGAGAAGTTAGACTCCAGAGAACCAAATAACCCTATTAAAAAAGAGGTATAGAGCTAAACACAGAATATTCAACTGAGGAATAATGAATGCTAAAAAGCACCTAAAGAAATGTTCAACATCAGTCATCAGGGAAACACAAATCAAAACAACCCTGAGATTCTACCTCACACCAGTCAGAATGGCTAGGGTCAAAAACTCAGGTGACAACAGGTGTTGGCAAGGATGTAGAGAAAGAGGTACACTCCTCCACCAGTGGTTGCTGGTGATACAGGTACTCTGGAAATAAGTCTGTCAGTTCTTCAGAAAATTGGATATTGTATTGCCTGAGGATCCATCTATACCACTCCTGGACATATACCTAGAAGATGCTTCAACATCTAATAAGGACACATGCTTCACTATGTTCATAGCAGTGATACTTATAATTGTCAGAAGCTGGAAAGTATCCAAATGTCTCTCAACAGAAGAATAGATAGAGAAAATGTTGTATATTTACATAATGGAATACAACTCAGCTATTAAAACCAGTGACTTCAGCCAGGTGTGGTGGCACACGCCTATAATCCCAGCACTTGGGAGACAGAGGCAGCTGGATTTCTGAGTTCAAGACTAGCCTGGTCTACAAAGTGAGTTTCAGGACAATCAGGACTACACAGAGAAACCCTGTCTCAAAACAAAACAAAACAAAACAAACCCCAAAAACAAACAAAAAAAATAAACAAAAACCAAAAAACAAACAAACAAAAAAAAAAACAAACAAAAAAGCCAAAAAAACCAAACCAGTGACTTCATGAAATTTGCAGGTGAATGGATGGAGCTTGAAAATATCCTGAGTGAGGTAACTCAGTCACAAATAACACATTTGATATGTGGCTATTAGTACAAAACTCGGAATACCCAAGATTCAATTCACAGACAATATGAAGCCTAAGAAGAAGGAATACCAAAGTATGGATGCTCCAGTGCTTCTTAGAAGAGTGAAAAAATTACTCACAGATGTAAATATAAAGATAAAGTGTGGATCAGAGACTGAAGAAAAGGCCATCCAGTGACTTCCCCACTTGGGTATCCATCCAACAAACAGACACCAAACCCAGATGCTATTGTGGATGCCAGGAAGGGCTTGCTGACGGAAGCCTAATATGGCTGTCTCCTGAGAGACTCTGTCAGAACCTGACAAATAGAGAGGCAATGCTCACACAAAACATTGGTCTGAGCACAGGGGTCTCTGGTGGAGGAGTTGAAAGGTCTGAAGTTGCTGAGGGCATTTCTAGCCCCATCGAGGGAGTAATAGTGTCGACAGGCAAGACACCCTGGAGCTCCCGGGGAATAAACCACTAACCAAAGAATACACATGGAGTGACCCATGGCACTGGCCACAGAGAAGATGGCCTTGTTGGACATCAGTGGGAGGAAAGACCCATGGGCCTGAGGGTCTTCAATGCCCCAATATAGGGGAATGCGAGGGCAGGAAGATAGGAATGGGTAGGTCGGTGGGAGAGCACCCTCATAGAGGCAGGGAAAGGGAAAATAGTATAGAAAGTTTCCAGAGGGGAGACCTGGAAAGGAGAAAATATTTGAAATTTAAATAAAGAAAATATCCAATTTTTAAAAATTGTGAAAGAATAAAAGTATTATTTTGTGAAACATCATTAACAAAAAGAATAAACATCTTTAAAATGTTAAAAAATGGGGTACAGAGCTAAACAAATAATTGTCAACTGAGGAATACTGATGGGCCGAGAAGCACCTAAAGAGATGTTCAACATCCATAGTCATGAGGGAAATGCAAATCAAAACAACCCTGAGATTCTACCTCACACAAGTCAGAATGCCTAATATCAAAAACTCAGGTGACAGCATATGCTAGCAAGGATGTGGAGAAAGTGGAACACTCCTCCATTGCTGGTGGGATTGCAAGCTGGTACAACCACTCTGGAAATCAGTCTGGCAGTTCCTCAGAAAATTGGACATAGTACTACATGAGGACCCAGCTATACCACTCTTGGGCGTATACCCAAAAGATGCTACAACATATAACAAGGACACAATGCCCATTATGTTCATAGAAGACTTATTTATAATAACCAGAAACTGGAAATAAAGTAGATGTCCTTCAATAGAGGAACAGATACAGAAAATGTGGTGTATTTACACTAAACTACTCAACTATTAGAAACAATGAATTCATGAAATTGTTAGGCAAATGGATAGAATGAAAAAATAGCATCCTGAGTGAGGTAATCCGGTCACAAAAGAACATTCCTGTTAAGAACTCACTGATAAGTAGATATTAGCCTAAAAGCTCAGAAAACCCAAGATTCAATTCATAGACCCCATGAAGCTCAAGAAGAAGGAAGACTAAAGTGTGGTTACGTTGGTACTTTGTAGAAGGGGGAACAAAATACTCAAGGGAAGAATTATGAGACAAAGTGTGGGTCAAAGACTGAAGGAAAGGCCATCCAGAGACTCCCCCACCTGGGGATCCATCCCATAGACAGACACAAAACCCAGACACTATTGTGTGTGCCAACAAATGTTTGCTGACAGGAGCCTGACATAGCTGTCTCCTGAGAGACTCTGGTAGAGTCTGACAAATAAAGATGTGGGAGATCACAGTCAACCATTGGACTGAGCATTAGGTCCCCATGGAAGAGTTAGAGAAAGGACTTAAGGAGCTGAAGGTGTTCACAACCCATTGGAAGAACAATAATATCAACCAACCAGACCCCCACCCCCAGAGCTCCCAGGGACTAAACCACCAACCAAAGAGTACACATGGAGGGACCCATTGCTCTAGCCTAGTAGAAGAGGATGGACTTGTCAGACATCTATGGGAGGAGAGGGCCTTGGTGCTGGGAAGGCTCAATGCCCCAGTGTAGGAGAATGCCAGGGTGGGGAGGTTGGTATAGGTGAGTGGGTAGGAGAGTATCCTCATAGAGGCAGGGGGTGGGGAGTATGGTATAGGGAGTTTCCAGGGTGGGTGAACAGGGAAAGGGAATAACATTTTAATGCAAATAAAGAAAATATAGAATAAAAAAGAAAAAAGAATAAATAAAAGAAAACCAAGTGAGAAATTAAAGAATACAAAATAAAATAAAAATAATAAACTATTAAGAGTCTAGTGACTCTTTTAATAATAGTGACTCTATTTCTCTTAGCCACATTCTCGACAGTGACTGTGAAAAAACTTCTATCCTTTATTAAAAGACATAACATTATTATAGATGTACCTTTTATAATTATAAGCATCAAGTCATTCATGATGTCATAAGGTAATACTATTATAGAAATGGTCCTAGACCACATGACATAGTCATTGACACAGGAGTGCTTACTTTCCTGAAAGCAAATGTTTAGTATCTTGAGTACTACGATTCATGAGAAGAGAGGTCTTCCAGCTGAGAACTTCTAGGATTCTAGGTCCAAATTTCATTACAAATATAAATTGAGGTTATATAGTGTTAGCATACTGATTGAGATAGATATCAGCTGGATATATGAGAGATGAAATTAAGGAAATGAGAAAAAAACTAGAGAAAAGGAAAAAATTTAGAAAAAAACCAGAAGCTATGACTGGATGGGTTTCTTCTGATGTCACAATTACTTTACTCAACAATAAATGTAGAAATTGGGAAACAGCCATCTGGTTCAATTGGAGATTGGGGTTCACACACTCATGGCTCCTGTCCAGCAGAAATTCTAGTTGGAAATGGAATACTGGTATGTTTTATAAATGAGTCTTCTACCCGGGTTTTCCATTTAGCACATTTCTTCCCTCCTCATTAACACATACATTTAGTCTGTTACCCATGACTCTTTGCCAAAGTCAGCTATCCTTTTGCCTGTTCTGTGTGTGTTCTCAAAATTCCTTCAGGGACTTTTGTGACCCACTGCCTCTATAATCCTCTCTTTTTCTGATATCTATTTTCATTTGATGATACCATTTCTTGAAAGCAAGCTAAACAGCCATTTTCACTTCCTGATCATTCTAACCCTGGCTGTCCTGGCACTCACTCTATAGAACAGGCTGGCCTGGAACTCAGAAATCCACCTGCCTCTGCCTCCCAGAGTGCTGGGATTACAGGCGTGCGCCACCATCGCCGTGCTTTCCTCCTCATTCCTAATGAGAGGTCAGAAGTAAAAAAGACTTTTGGTCTGAATCATTTTTCTGTTCTACAATATCTTTTGAAGACACTTTTGTATCTTTGCTTTCTGTTTGCACCCTCCCTGCAAGCTAAGCACTGATATCCCCTGTTACCTTTTCTGCAGTTGGTAAAGGCTGTGGATTAAGTTCAATGTTAACCTCATCTTTGACCACAGTTCCCCATATTATTACTCAGTTTCTTTCACATCTCATATCCAAACCTTCAGAAGGCTGCAATGATTCTGCAATCCAAACCACAGCTGCTTGCCATGTTTTCCAGCATCCTTCTAGCTACTGTATATAGAGAGCATCCACATTTGAATAAAGTCAGCATTCTTTCTAAAGCAACAATCAGATCACTCCCAAGCTTCCCTCTAAACTTATAATGAAAATTCCAACATGTAATAGAAGCTACCAAAGTCCACATGATCTAGTTTTAAACATCACCTCCCTTCATGGGAAAGCTTCTTCAAGGAGATACCTGTAAAGCAGCATATGTAGACTAGGCAACCCCACGCAGACAGACCAATAGCATCACAAAGAAACAGAAAGACCCTGTGAAGGCACTGTGGGGCCATGCTTTCCTGGTGATGGTAGCAGGGTGCATGTCTTCAGGTGAAGGAGACAGTGTGATAAGGTAAATAATCAAGAAAGACCCTGGCTTATTTTGAAGTGTTCTTCAGAAATCCACCAACAAAGGCAAAATGCAAAAAGAGAGTAGCTAATAATTTTTTATTGGAGATGTCTGTCAGAAATGTTAAATAATTTTGTACTTTTATTCCATTGAGTTAAAAATGTTTTCATTAAATAGTGTCTCTTCATTATCATCTCAGCTGACTGAGCAAAGCCTAGTTCATTTGACTGGAGTATAATCCCTATTCTTCCAGACACTGTAATCAACCCCATAATTTTGAAAGTCACAGTGTCAATAAATAGTATTCAGGGTTAATTGTGGGGTAAAATCATAAGCCAGATGAGACAAGGCTTCCAGAGACTTGCTAGTCCAACTTCATGCATACTATCCAACATGAAGAATTAGTTTTCACAGAATCTAACTGCAAAATATAGAGAAATTTTCTGAGGAAGAGATGATAAAATTATAAAATATTATGGTGTACTTTTTCACCTTGAAAAAGAGGTGAAAAATCAAGAAGGGAAGGAGAGAAAAGGAGTCAGGGGACCATGGTAAGGTCCAACAAAGTGAGATGTAGCTGATTCAATCAATGCATTCTGACCTGCACAATGATCAGCTCTGTTCAAGGCTACCTTTCCTAAGCTACAAAACACATAATATACACTCAAAGAAACATGGTGATCAAATTGGTATTTATTAAATATAGAAGAGTAGGTATAATTGAGGCATTTGAAATCACAATTTATCTGAAATTTCTGGGTTCTTTAAAGGAACATAACAGATAAGATGACTATAAAATTAATAGGGGATTTATTAGGTTGGATTACAGGATGTGGTCAGAGTAGCCCAAAAATGGCTATCTCACAGGAAGAAGGCTAAGAATCTAGTAATGTTTCAGCCTCTGAGGCTGGATGTCTCTGCATTAAAAATGTGCTTCAGGGGTCCTGGGGGATTTCTAAAAAGCTAGTTGTCCTCAGTCTATGTGTGAATCCTGATGAAGCTGAATTTAATATTGTCCACAGCGCTAAAGCAGACAAAACTGCCAGGTATGAGGGCAAGGAAGTCAAAAGCAAAAGCTTCTTCCATGTCCTTTATATGTGGGCTGCCACGAGAAGGTGTGGTCCAGATTTAGACTGATTTAATTTGATGTCTACTTCAAATTGTCTGAGTAATGAAATTTCTTATTCAGATTAGGGTCTTGGCACATGCATTGATCCAAGCACCTGGGAAGTGAGGCAGATATATCTCTGTGAATGGAGGTCAGGCAGGTCTACATAGTGAGTTCTAGGACAGTCAGAGCTATGAAATATAAAGCCAGTATTTTTCTGAGGACAAGAAGGGAGAGAACTCCTTATTGGTGTGCCTACAAGCTTTGATTTAACTGAACTATCAGGATTCACCATCACAGTAAGTTTCCTTGAATTTATTAACACCTCATCAATGGGAGGATCTGTCATAATCCCTACATCCTCCATAGCACAACAGCAAAATGGCCAAGAGGTTAAAACAACACTCAGGGTTGACACAGAGGGCTAAGGAGGCATATTTAAAAAGTTAATTGAAGCCCAGAGTTGGTGGCACACACCTTTAATCCCAGCAATTGGGAGGCTGAGGCAGGCAGATTTCTGAGTTCCTGGCCAGCCTAGTCTACAGAGCAAGTTCCAAAAAAAAAAAAAGCCAGGGCTATTCAGAGAAACAAACACAAACAAACAAACAAGAAAGTTAATTGAATCATGCAAATATGTAGACTCCACCTTAGGGTGGGGCTGCCAGTCCTCCTATATAAAGTCTTCTGAACTGGAAAATGCACTCAGTTCAGAGGAGCCTGAAGGCAACTACTCTGTAGTTGCATTCTTGGAGTCACAACTGTCATGTAGAGAGTCCAGAAGATACAGCATCCCTGAAGAAAACTCCAGGCTTTGCTGCAAGCATTGAAGAGACCAGAGGATCTGGAGGTAAGTTAAAATCCTGGGTACATGAATTTATACATTCTGATGTCAAAGATTCTCAAGTAAGAGAGCAGATTATATTTGATAATGGGAATATGACTGTTTTCAGTTTACTGGTACACTACACTATTTTAATCTATCATGACTTTAAAATTTAAAATGGATACAGTTTTCCCATGTGTTTTAAGTTCCTCGTAATCTGTATTTTATCTTTATGGCCATACCATGCATTTCTATTTTTAGCATGGTATGGAAATCTTGTACATTGTAGGATTTCTAGAAGTGCTGTGTGTATATTAAACCTTCCACAGAAAAAGAAGTTACAGTCTTGTTTTTCAAGTCCATTTCTTAAAAGTTCATTAAAAGCCGGGCAGTGGTGGCATGCATGCCTTTAATCCCAGCACTTGGGAGGCAGAGGCAGGTGGATCTCTGAGTTGAGGGCTACCCAGAGAAAACATGTCTCAAAAAAAATGTTCATTAAAAGAATATATTACTGGTGTGTTATTTTATGACACATTTGTTTAGTAACATTTCATATTTGGTGAGATCTTTCCCTTGGGTTGAGCTCATTAATAGCTTGCCTAGCCCACATTGTGCTGTGTCCCTAGGACCAAGAAAAGGAACCAAACCAATAATTGACACAACTCAGTTTTGTTGGTTGCTACATGTATGGTTCAGGCAGGAAGCTCCTGAATATGAGGAAAGCTTAGTGACAATGTTGATTTAGAGTCAATTTTAAAATTAAAGGTAAGGTTTGTATTTAGATCCAGCTAATGTTGAATTGATACTCCTTGTACACAGTTTTTAATAATGAATATAAGTATAGTTTTTACATTATTTTACCTCAAAATAATTCACAAAGTTTATCCTCAAATATTCAGAAGCTTATTCTCACCAAAGACACAACTCGAATATCAAACCATTCCCAAGAAGATGAAAGGAGAGGGCCCTGGTCCTGGAAAGGCTGATTCAGCATTGTAGGGGATTTCCAGGACAGAAAAGTAGGAGGGGGCTGATTGTGGAATGGGCAGAGGGGGGAGGGCTTATGGGAATTATGGGGAGTGGAGAACCTGATAAGGGAAAATCATTTGAAATGTAAACAAAGAATATAGAAAAGAAAAAAAGAGTTCTCCCTCAAGAAAATGAGTCTCTCCTAGGGATTAGCCCTCTTCTGTGTTATCCAACACAGAGCACATATCCCTGAAACTATATTTACACAAACAACAACAGACTAAGCATAGTGCTAACTTGGAGCAGCTAAATTTCAGAGCATATATTTTGAAAAAAACTATGACAACATTCAGAGTGTTCTGTTGACCTGATTTCCAGAGAAATTGCCCCAGACAGGAAAATACTGGTTAAAGAATAGCACCCTTCAGAGCTGCTGATATGTGTTCAAGTTCTAGGTTCCAGTTATTTTACAGAACCTTTATGACAGAGGCCATGCTTCTACTGAGGGTTATGTCTGTAGAATGAGTGGCAAAATAAAATTCCAAATGCATGTTTGAAACCTCCTCAAGATGATTCAGCATAAAGCTCTATATACATGCAGAGTTCTGCAGACTGTATAAATGCATCCTTTATCATAGATTTCACATGCAAACCATGGAAACTCCACAGGTGGATGTCTGAGGGTTCAGTGTCTTGCCTCCTGTTTTCAGCTCATTTGAGTGTAACTGATGAATGTCTTGGCTCTGTTCTTTTCCTTTCAGTCATATGCTTTTGATTCGTTTTATTTAGTCTTTTTATTGCATCCCTAAAGCTGCTTTTCTCTTTGCTTTGCTTTCTTTCATTCTTTCTTTTTCTTTTTCTTTTTCTTTCTTTTGGACAGTGGGGTGTTTATGTAATTTTCCTTTATTTTCTGAGTCTCACTTTGTCATTGCAATTGTCCTAGAATTTGAGATAGACACAACGCTGCCCTTGAATTTACAGAGATTTGCCTTCCTAGTCCTGGGATTAGAGGTGTGCGCCAGCACCCTTATTTTATAGGCAAATGCTAGTAAGATTTCAAAAGGATGCAAAAGAGGTTATAACTGTATCATATATAAGCAAACAGCACTCATTCACATAGATACAGTATCCATTTACATTCATTTCTTTAAGATTTATTTATTTATTTTATGTAAGTACACTTTAGCAGTCTTCAGACACACAAGAAGAGGGTGAGGGCTTCAGATCTCATTACAGATGGTTGTGAGCCACCATGTGGTTGCTGGGATTTGAACTCAGGACCTTAGGAAGAGCAGTCAGTGCTCTTAACCTCTGAGCCATGTCACCTGCCTCTCCATTTACATTGTTAATCATAAATTAATCATATAAGCAACATATTGAAAAGGGATATTTGATTTTTGTCATAGAATCCAAGCATGATGTCTAACATTATTTTTTTGTTTTTTACTTGTGTTTCGCTTAGAAATACAGATTCACACAGACTGTGGAAATCAGAAGCTATCTACTAGGTTCTGTCTGTGTGTGTGTCAGCATTGCAAGTTGCTGTTGGCGTGTTTGCACAACTGAGATTCTAGGTGGGCACACAAGTTAAGCTCATAATGGCATCACTTGATAACCAAGGCCTATGGTCTGACACAGACATTGTGAAGTTACTTGAATGCATGAAGCACAATATGCCATCAGATGACTTCAGAGAATACAAAAGCAGCCAGGCCGAGCTAGACTGGAGCAAAGTCGCTTTTGGGCTGTTTTCAGGAGAAATGTGCAAACAGAAATGGCTGGAGATTTCTTGTAATTTAAGAAAGTTCCGCACACTGGCAGAATTAGTGCTAGAAGCCAGAGAACTTATGAGAAAGGCACACAAAAATCATACAGACAAGCAGGACCCTGACCGACTTAAAAGACCCTTGACTTATTACATGGTGGGGAATCCTCTGGATATATGCCCAGGAGTGGTATAGCAGGATCTTCTGGAAGTATCCAGAGGATTCCCCACCATGTAATAAGGATACATGCTCTACTATGTTCATAGCAGCCCTATTTATAATTGCCAGATGCTGGAAAGAACCCAGGTATCCCTCAACAGAAGAGTGGATGCAAAAAATGTGGTATATCTACACAATGGAGTACTATTCAGCTATTAGAAACAATGAATTCATGAAATTCTTAGGCAAATGGATGGAGCTAGAGAACATCATACTAAGTGAGGTAACCCAGACTCAAAAGGTGAATCATGGTATGCACTCACTAATAAGTGGTTATTAACCTAGAAAACTGGAATACCCAAAACATAATCCACACATCAAATGAGATACAAGAAGAAAGGAGGTGTAGCCCCTGGTTCTGGAAAGACTCAGTGACACAGTATTCGGCAAAACCAGAACGGGGAAGTGGGAAGGGGTGGGAGGGAGGACAGGGGAGGGGAAGGGGGCTTACGGGACTATCGGGGAGTGGGGGGGCTAGAAAAGGGGAAATCATTTGAAATGTAAATAAATTATATCGAATAATAAAAAAAAAAAGACCCTTGACTGCCTATCTGCGCTTTTACAAGGAACAGAGACCCAAATACCGTCAGATGTACCCTAAGTACAGCAATGCACAGCTGACCAAACTCCTGGCTAAGAAATACCATCTGCTGCCAGCAGAGATAAAGCAGAGATATATCGAGGACTTCAAGAAGGAGAAATAAGACTTTCAGGAAAAGATGAGGCAATTCAAGAAAAGGGGTTCTGTTTCAGGGCCTCCTGAGAAATCTGTGGTGCCCCGAAGTCAGCAGACCAAAGTCTCTAAGAAGTCGCAAGGAGATATGAAAAACTCAAAGTCTCTTCTAAAAACGCAACGTGCCAAAACATTTTCCTCAGATAGGAAATTTCAGGGAGAACCCAGGAAGCCCCCTATGACTGCATATCACAAATTTCACCAAGATTCATGGTCAAGTCCAGAGCTGAGGCACCTGTCCTTTAGGGAGCGCTGTGTTGAGATCAGCAGGCGTTGGCACCGAGGCCCAAAGCACCAGAGAGAGCATTATGGAAAACAGGCTGAGAAGCTACAGGAACAATACTTTGTGGATTTGGACCGCTGGCTCAAGTCATTGTCTCCTGAGGAGTATGCTGCATACAAAGAGGCAAAGGCCAACTGTGGTAAGCGCAAAAGCATGAACATGGATTTCCTCAGTTTCCGTTGTTATGTCTCCCTTTTCATTTCTAAGTTTGTTAATTTGGATACTTTCTCTGTGCCCTTTGGTCAGTCTGGCTAAGGGTTTATCTATCTTGTTGATTTTCTCAAAGAACCAGCTCCTGGTTTTGTTGATTTTTTGTATGGTTCTCTTTGTTTCTACTTGATTGATTTCGGCCCTGAGTTTGATGATTTCCTGCCTTCTACTCCTCCTGGGTGAAATAGCTTCTTTTTGTTCTAGGGCTTTCAGGTGTGTCATTAAGTTGGTAATGTATGCTCTCTCCATTTTCTTTTTGGAGGCACTCAGGGCTATGAGTTTTCCTCTTAGCACTGCTTTCATTGTGTCCCATAGATTTGGGTATGTTGTGTTTTCATTTTCATTGTGTTCTAAAAAGTCTTTAATTTCTTTCTTTATTTCTTCCTTGACCAAGGTATCATTGAGTAGAGTATTGTTCAATTTCCACGTGTATGTGGGTTTTCTGTTGTTTCTGTTGCTATTGAAGACAACTTTTATTCCATAGTGATCAGATAGGAGGCATGGGATTAGTTCTATCTTCTTATATTTGTTGAGGTCTGTCTTGTGACCAATTATATGGTCGATTTTGGAGAAGGTACCATGAGGTGCTGAAAAAAAGGTATATTCTTTTGTTTTAGGATAGAATGTTCTATATATATCAGTTAAATCTAATTGGTCCAAAGCTTCAGTTAGTTTCATTGTGTCCTTGTTTAGTTTCTGTTTTCCCGATCGGTCCATTGAGGAAGGTGCAGTGTTGAAGTCACCCACAATTATTGTGTTAGGTGCAATGTGTGCTTTGAGTTTTAATAAAGTTTCTTTTATGAAAGAGGGTGCCCTTGCATTTGGAGCATAGATGTTCAGGATTGAGAGTTCTTCTTGTTGTATTTTTCCTTTGACCAGCAAGAAGTGTCCCTCAGAGTCTCTTTTGATGACTTTGGGTTGAAAGTCAATTTTATCTGATATTAAAATGGCTACTCCAGCTTGTTTCCTGAGACCATTTGCTTGTAAAATTGTCTTCCAGCCTTTTACTCTAAGGTAGTGTTTGTCTTTGACCCTGAGGTGTGTTTCCTGTAAGCAGCAAAATGTAGGGTCCTGTTTACGTATCCAGTCAGTTAGTCTGTGTCTTTTTATTGGGGCATTGAGTCCATTGATGTTAAGAGATATTAAGGAATAGTGATTGTTGCTTCCTATCATTTTTGACGTTATTTTTTAAATTTGATTGCTTAACTTCTTTTGGGTTTGATGAAAGGTTACTATCTTGCTTTTTTCAGGGTGAAGTTTCCCTCCTTGTATTGGTGTTGTCCTCCTATTATCCTTTTTAGGGCTGGGTTTGTGGATAGATATTGGGTAAACTTGGTTTTCTCGTGAAATATCTTAGTTTCTCCATCTATGGTGATTGAGAGTTTTGCTGGATATAGTAGTTTTGGTTGGCATTTGTGTTCTCTTAGAGTCTGCATGAGATCTGCCCAGGACCTTCTAGCCTTCATAGTCTCAGGTGAAAAGTCTGCTGTGATTCTGATAGGTCTTCCTTTATATGTTACTTGGCCTTTTTCTCTTACTGCCTTTAATATTCTTTCTTTGTTTAGAACATTTGGTGTTTTGATTATTATGTGACGGGAAGTATTTCTGTTCTGGTCCAGTCTGTTTGGAGTTCTGTAGGCTTCTTGTATATTCATGGGCATCTCTCTCTTTAGGTTAGGGAAGTTTTCTTCCATAATTTTATTGAAGATATTTGCTGGCCCTTTAAGTTGTAAATCTTCACTCTCATCTATGCCTATAATCCTTAGGTTTGGTCTTCTCATTGTGTCCTGGATTTCCTGGATATTTTGGGTTACAAGCTTTTTGCATTTTGCATTTTCTTTAACTGTTGAGTCCATGGTTTCTATGGAATCTTCAGCATCTGAGATTCTTTCTTCTATTTCTTGTATTCTGTTGTTGATATTTGCATCTCTGTCCCCTGATTTCTTCCCAAGGCTTTCTATCTCCAAAGTTGTCTCCTTTTGAGTTTTCTTAGTTGTTTCTACTTCTGTTTTTAGATCCTGGATGGTTTTGCTTAGCTCCTTCACTTGCTTGTTTGTGCTTTCCTGTAATTCTTTAAGAGATTTTTGTGTTTTTTCTTTCATGACCTCAGCCTGTTGACCAAAGTTCTCCTGTATTTCTTTAAGAGATTTTTGTGATTCGTCTTTCATGACCTCAGCCTGTTGACCAAAGTTCTCCTGTATTTCTTTAAGTGTTTTTTGCATTTCCTCCTTGTTGGCTTTTGTATTCTCCTGGATTTCTTTCAATGATTTTTGTGTTTCCCTTGCAAGGGCTTCTAACTTTTGATCCATTTTCTCCTGAATGTCCTTCATGTGTTCCCGTACCAGCATCATGACCAGTGATTTTAAATCCAAATCTTGTTTTACTGGTGTGATGGGGTATCCAGGACTTGCTGGTAGAGGAGAATTTGGTTCAGATGTTGCCATATTGCCTTGATTTCTGTTAGTGAAAGACTGGAAAGACTCAGTGAAACAGTATTTGGCAAAACCAGAACGGGGAACTGGGAAGGGGTGGGAGGGAGGACAGGGGAAGAGAAGGGGGCTTACGGGACTTTAGGGGAGTGGGGGGGGCTAGAAAAGGGGAAATCATTTGAAATGTAAATAAATTATATCGAATAAAAAAAAAAAGAAAAAAAAAGTAAAAAAAAAAAAAAAAAAAAAGCATGAACATGTCTGGAGGCAGAAGCCACAAGTTTGGACGAACAGATGATCTGCAGCCCTCCTCACAGAAAGGGCTTCAAATAAAACCTGGAGAGGCAGAGGAGCTGCTGGATCCTGGGTCAGATTCCTCAGAATCTAGTCCAGGTCATCATGGTGGCTCCCAGGCGTCCCGGCAAGATAGGATGGATGACAGCCAAGAGTGAGACTCTAGCACCTCCTCAGATTCTAGTAGTACAGATGAAGAAGATGAAAATCTATCTGAAGGGAACCTCAGGTCTACACTCCATCTTGGCCTCTTTCATATTCTAAATCATTGTTTAAACCCATCCAACAAAGCCACGAACATTCCCAACACATAGGCAACTCTCCTGCCCTCTCTCTTGTTGTTCTTGCTTGCTATTCTCTCCTACATTTGCTTACTAAATACAAAGGAGTATAGTTTGTGGAGAAGGGACTTTGCCATAGTTCGGCACACATCAGATTCCTAGGTTTAGGAAGAGACCCGACTGAGCAGCACATAAAATCTATTTACCTTTTAATTGAACAAACTATACATCAGGTCTTACAAAGGGAAGCACTGAATACACAACAGGCATCAGCTACTTTTAGGAAAAGTCTCTTAGTCTTGCTATTGCAAAGAGTAAATCTCACCTCTCATATTCAGAATAAGTAGAAACACAAACACTTTGACATAGATAAATCCTATTTTATGGCCTTATCTGTTTTGGCTTTAATATGTACTTCAGTACCACATTCCAGTCATTACATTGATTAGCTGAATCTTAAATATATTTAATGTTAACTTCCCACCATTATGCTCATAATTACTCTAAGCTGTTTTCGTGACCATTAGCTTTAGAGCAGTTATTGTAAACATTAGAAATTTTATATTTGTACCTAAATATTCATTTTGTTTATTTTAGTTCACAATGAAGTTGTAAAATTTTACATAATAATAGAACATAAGTATGTTTTGTTAGATATTTACATCGTTTAATATATAAAAGAGGTTAAATGTGTGTATCTCTTCATATACTTGTTATTTAAGTTGAAGTTTACATTTTGACATTTACAGTAGATTACCATACTTTATTTGTATGAATCATTGATTTGTTCTCCTAGAGGAAAGATTATCTTCATGTATATTTTGCAACCTTTTCAGTTTTTTACCTAGGGTTCTAAAGATGTTGGAATAAGCACATGTAACAATATCAGCAGTTAGTAGTGATAAATTCCTGCCTTTTTTAAAAATTTACCTACATTTGTAGGATTTGCTACCATAAATTTGTATTGATATATGAATTTGAATAAAGTTATATATTTAATTATACAGTATACTTATACAATTAAACAAATTTAATAAATGATGTTTATTAACATTGTGTTTTCTTTGCTCACATAATGATGCAATTTGGCTACAGTGTCCTCAAGAGATTCACAGAGAATGGATAGGTCAATGGGTTTCTTAGTTACTTCTGTGAACAGGCACCACGATCAAGACAAGTCTGATGAATGACATTTTATTTGCTGTGGTTTCCAGGTTCAGAGGTTCAGTCCACTGACATCAAGGCAGAAATGTGGCATCATCCAGGCAGGCACGGTGTAGGAGGAGCTGAGGGTTCTACATCTTTATCCAAAGGCAGTCAGAGACAGACTGGGCATGCTCTGGCATCCCGGAGGAAAAGCCCCAAGCTCAACCTCACAGTGACACATTTATTGCAATAAAGCCACACCTAATAGTGCCATTCCCTGGAAGAGTATATACAGACCATCACATTCTGCTCCCTGGTCCCCTTATGCTTGTTCAAACGTGAGGCTGTGGGGCCATACCTAAACATAGTATGATGTTTAGTGAGACATTTTGTGCAACTTCAAAAGTCCCTGTAGCCTATAGCGATCTCAACAGTGTTCTGAGATTCATCCAATTACATAGCTTCAATTCCCAAAGCAAGACAGGAAAGTACCTGTGCAAATCCCAAACTCTGTATCTCCATTTCTGATGGTAAAGCAGTCTTCATATCTTCAAATCCTTTTGCATCTTTGTTGACTGCAACAAAGTTCTTTCTCCTAGGCTGGCTCCATTTCCTGTTAGCAACTATCCTTGCTAGACATCCATTGGCTCTGGCATCATTATAATCTTGGGGTCCCCAATTCATTTTCAGTTTCACAGCTTCCTGTTCCAATATCTGAGATCCTGCCCTCTGTAGCAGATTAATCCTTAAGTTCAGATTGATCCTTTCTGCTGCTTCTGCCATTCTTGTTGGTTACACCATGATACTGGCATCAAAAATATGCTGGGGTCTTCTACTGCAAGTAGGCTTCACCAATAACCTCTCATAGGCTCTCTTCAAAGTACCAAGCCTCTACTCTTTTGCCTCCTCTTCAGTCTTGGGCTGTCATCCACAAGCGAGGCTGCACTTTCACCAATGTCCTTCCATGGCCTCTCTCATTGCTAAGCCTCAGTTGGTCTTCCTGATGCCTTCGTGGCTTCAAAACCAGTTCCACCTGAGTGATTCTTACACATTACCAGGTACAGCTGAAGCATGAAGTACAATCTCCGCTGTCTCTGGAATACAGCTTTTTTGTGATTTCAGAAAACTCTTCCCAGAAGATTTCACCTAAATGGTGCTGCTCTCTTCTTAACCACCACTAAATTCTTTGCTTTATTTAACCAGCACCAATTGTCCCAGTAGTTTCCTTCTCTTCTAGAATTTAATGCCAGGGACAATTGTAACAATTGTAATCAACCCCATAATTTTGAAAGTCACGGTGTCAATAATTAGTATTCAGTGTTACTTGTGGGGTAAAATCATAAACCACCTGAGACAAGGCTTCCAGAGGCTTGCTAGTCCAAGTTCATACATAGAATCCAACATGAAGTATTAGTTTTCACAGAATCTAACAGCAAAGTAGAGAGAACCTTTTCTGAAGAAGAGATGATAAAATTATAAAAGATTATGGATGTGACCTTGAAAAGAGGTGAAAAATCAAGAAGGTGAGGATTGAAAAGGGGTCAGGGGACCATGGTAGGGTCCAACAAAATGAGATGTAGCTGATTCAACCAATGCCTTCTGACCTGCACAATGATCAGCTCTGTTCAAGGCTACCTTTCCAAAGCTACAAAACACATAATGTACCCTCAAAGAAATATGGTTATCAAATTGGTATTCATTAAATATAGAAGAGTGGGTACCATTGAGGCATTTGAAATAACAATTTTTCTAAAATTTCTGGGTTCTTTAAAGGAACATAACAGATAAGATGACTATAAAATCAACAGGGGATTTATTCTGTTGGATTACAAGACCTGGGTCAGAGTAGCCCCAAAATAGCTATCTCACAAGAAGAAAACTAAGAATCTAGTAATGTTTCAGGCTCTGAGACTAGTGGTCTCTCTGTTAAAACTGTGCTTCAGGCGTCCTGGGGGATTAATAAACAGCTAGTTGTCTTCAGTCTATGTGTGAATCCTGATGAAGCCGAATTTAATATTGTCCACAGCAGTAAAGCAGGCAAAACTGCCGGGTATGAGAGCAAGGAAGCCAAAAGCAAAAGCTTCTTCCATGTCCTATATTTATGTGGGCTGCCACCACAAGGTGTGGTAGCGATTCAGACTGATTTAATTTGATGCCTACTTCAAATTATCTGAGTAAGAAAATTTCTTATTCAGATTAGGGTCTTGGCACATGCCTTTGATCCAAGCACCTGGGAAGTGAGGCATATATATCTCCGTGAATGAAAGGCTAGGCAGTTCTACATAGTGATTTCTAGGACAGTCAGAGCTATGGAATATAAAGCCAGTATTTTGCAGAGGACAGGAAGGGAGAGAAGTCCTCATTGTTGTGCCCACAAGCTTAGATTTAACTGAACCAACAGGATTCACCACCACAGTCAGTTTCTTTGAATTTATTAACACCTCATCAATGAAAGGATCTGTGATAATCCCTACATCCCCTATAGCACAACAGCAAAATGGCCAAGAGGCTAAAACAACACTCAGGGTTGACTCAGAGGGCTAAGGAAGCATATTATAAAAGTTAATTGAAGTCTACCTTCTTGAGTTCTTTGGCTATATTGGATATTAGCCCTCTATCTGATGTAGGGTTGTTGAAGATCTTTTCCCAATTTGTTGGTTGCCGATTTGTCCTTTTGATGGTGTCCTTTGCCTTAAATAAACTTTGTAATTTCATGAGGTCCCATTTGTCTATTCTTGATCTTAGAGCATAAGCTATCGGTGTTCTGGTCAGGAAATTTCCCCCTGTACTAATGTCCTCAAGGGTCTTCCCCAGTTTCTTTTCTATTAACTTCAGAGTGTCTGGCCTTATGTGCATTTACCCAGAGGATTCCCCAGCAGGTAATAAGGATACGTGCTCCACTATGCTCATAGCAGCCCTATGTATAATAGCCAGGAGCTGGAAAGAACCCAGGTATCCCTCAACAGAAAAATGGATGCAAAAAATGTGGTATATATACATAATGGGGTGCTATTCAGTCATTAGAAACAATGAATTCATGAAATACTTAGGCAAATGGATGGATTGGAGAACATAGTACAAAGTGAGGTAACCCGGTCCCAAAGGATTAATCATGGTATGCATTCACTAATAAGTGGATATTAACCTAGAAAATTGGAATACCCAAAACATAATCCACACATCAAATGATGTACAAGAAGAACGGAGGTCTGGCCTGGTTCTGGAAAGACTCAGTGTAGCAGTATAGGGCAAAACCAGAACAGGGAAGTGGGAAGGGGTGGACGGGAGAACAGGGGGACAGAAAAGGGCTTATGGGACTTTCGTGAAGTGGGGGGCCAGAAAAAGGGAAATCATTTGTAATGTAAATAAAAAATATATCGAATTAAAAAATATTAAAAAACAAACAAAAACAAACATCAAAAAGCAAAACAAAACAAAAACAAAAGTTAATTGAAGTCCAGAGTTGGTGGCACACACCTTTCCCCCTCCGCGCCCCCCCCCGATATATTTTTTTATTTACATTTCAAATGATTTCCCCTTTTCTAGCCCCCCACTCCCTGAAAGTCCCATAAGCCCCCTTCTCTGCCCCTGTCCTCCCACCCATCCCTTCCCACACTCCCGTTCTGGTTTTGCCAAATACTGCTCCACTGAGTCTTTCCAGAACAAGGGGCCACTCCTCCTTTCTTCTTGTACCTCATTTGATGTGTGGATTATGTTTTGGGTATTCCAGTTTTCTAGGTTAATATCCACTTATTAGTGAGTGCATACCATGATTCACCTTTTGAGTCTGGGTTACCTCACTTAGTATGATGTTCTCTAGCTTCATCCATTTGCCTAAGAATTTCATGAATTCATTGTTTCTAATGGCTGAATTGTACTCCATTGTGTTGATATACCACATTTTTTTGCATCCACTCTTCTGTTGAGGGTTACCTGGGTTCTTTCCAGCATCTGGCAATTATAAATAGGGCTGCTATGAACATAGTAGAGCATGTATCCTTATTACATGGTGGGGAATCCTCTGGGTATATATGCCCAGGAGTGGTATAGCAGGATCTTCTGGAAGTGAGGTGCCCAGTTTTCGGAGGAACCGCCAGACTGATTTCCAGAGTGGTTGTACCAATTTGCAACCCCACCAGCAGTGGAGGAGTGATCCTCTTTCTCCACCTCCTTACCAACACCTGCTGTCTCCTGAATTTTTAATCTTAGCCATTCTGACTGGTGTAAGGTGAAATCTCAGGGTTGTTTTGATTTGCATTTCCCTAATGACTAATGAAGTTGAGTATTTTTTAAGATGCTTCTCTGCCATCCAAAGTTCTTCAGGTGAGAATTCTTTGTTTAACTCTGTACCCCATTTTTTAATAGGGTTCTTTGGTTTTTCTGGAGTCTAACTTCTGGAGTTCTTTATATATATTGGATATTAGCCCTCTATCTGATGTAGGATTGGTGAAGATCTTTTCCCAATTTGTTGGTTGCCGATTTGTCCTTTTGATAGTGTCCTTTGCCATACAGAAACTTTGTAATTTTATGAGGCCCCATTTGGCAATTTTTGATCTTAGTGCATAGGCTATTGGTGTTCTGTTCAGAAACTTTCTCCCTGTACCGATGTCCTCAAGGGTTTTCCCCAGTTTCTTTTCTATTAGCTTCAGAGTGTCTGGCTTTATGTGGAGGTCCTTGATCCATTTGGAGTTGAGCTTAGTACAAGGAGACAAGGATGGATCAATTCGCATTCTTCTGCATGCTGACCTCCAGTTGAACCAGCACCATTTGTTGAAAAGGCTATCTTTTTTCCATTGCATGTTTTCAGCCCCTTTGTCGAGGATCAAGTGGCCATAGGTGTGTGGGTTCATTTCTGGATCTTCAATCCTGTTCCATTGATCCACCTGCCCATCACTGTACCAATACCATGCAGTTTTTAACACTATTGCTCTGTAGTATTGCTTGAGGTCAGGGATACTGATTCCCCCAGAATTTCTTTTGTTGCTGAGAATAGTTTTAGCTCTCCTGGGTTTTATGTTATTCCAGATGAAGTTGATAATTGCTCTTTCTAACTCTGTGAAGAATTGAGTTGGGATTTTGATGGGTATTGCATTGAATCTGTATATTGCTTTTGGCAAAATGGCCATTTTAACTATATTGATTCTACCCATCCATGAGCATGGGAGGTTTTCCCATTTTTTGAGTCTTCTTCCATTTCCTTCTTCAGAGTCTTGAAGTTCTTGTCATACAGATCTTTCACATGTTTGGTAAGTGTCACCCCAAGATACTTTATACTGTTTGTGGCTATTGTGAAGGGGGTCATTTCCCTAATTTCTTTCTCAACCTGCTTATCCTTTGAGTATAGGAAAGCCACCGATTTGCTTGAGTTGATTTTATAACCGGTGGCACACACCTTTAATCCCAGCATTTGGGAGGCTTTGGCAGGCAGATTTCTGAGTTCCTGGCCAGCCTGGTCTACAGAGTGATTTCCAGCACAGCCTGGGCTATACATAGGAAACCTGTCTTTAAAAAAAAAAAAGAAAAGGAAAGGAAAAAAAAAAACAAAGGAGGCAAACAAACAAACAAAAAAGTTAATTGAATTATGCAAATATGTAGACTCCACCTTAGGGTGGGGCTGCCAGTCCTCCTATATAAAGTCTTGGGAACTGGAAAAAGCGCTCAGTTCAGAGGTGCCTGAAGGCAACTACACCGTCCACATTCTTTTTTTTTTTTTTTTTTTTTTTTTTTTTTGTCTTTTTTTTTATTTGATATAATTTATTTACATTTCAAATGATTTCCCCTTTTCTAGCCCCCCCCACTCCCCGAAAGTCCCGTAAGCCCCCTTCTCTTCCCCTGTCCTCCCTCCCACCCCTTCCCAGTTCCCCGTTCTGGTTTTGCCAAATACTGTTTCACTGAGTCTTTCCAGAACCAGGGACCACTCCTGCTTTCTTCTTGTATCTCATTTGATGTGTGGATTATGTTTTGGGTATTCCAGTTTTCTAGGTTAATAACCACTTATTAGTGAGTGCATACCATGATTCACCTTTTGAGTCTGGGTTACCTCACTTAGTATGATGTTCTCTAGCTCCATCCATTTGCCTAAGAATTTCATGAATTCATTGTTTCTAATGGCTGAATAGTACTCCATTGTGTAGATATACCACATTTTTTGTATCCACTCTTCTGTTGAGGGATACCTGGGTTCTTTCCAGCATCTGGCAATTATAAATAGGGCTGCTATGAACATAGTAGAGCATGTATCCTTATTACATGGTGGGGAATCCTCTGGGTATATGCCCAGGAGTGGTATAGCAGGATCTTCTGGAAGTGAGGTGCCCAGTTTTCGGAGGAACCGCCAGACTGCTTTCCAGAGTGGTTGTACCAATTTGCAACCCCACCAGCAGTGGAGGAGTGTTCCTCTTTCTCCGCACCCTCTCCAACACCTGCTGTCTCCTGAATTTTTAATCTTAGCCATTCTGACTGGTGTAAGATGAAATCTTAGGGTTGTTTTGATTTGCATTTCCCTAATGACTAATGAAGTGGAGCATTTTTTAAGATGCTTCTCCGCCATCCGAAGTTCTTCAGGTGAGAATTCTTTGTTTAACTCTGTACCCCATTTTTTAATAGGGTTGTTCGGTTTTCTGGAGTCTAACTTCTTGAGTTCTTTATATATATTGGATATTAGCCCTCTATCTGATGTAGGATTGGTGAAGATCTTTTCCCAATTTGTTGGTTGCCGATCTGTCCTCTTGACGGTGTCCTTTGCCTTACAGAAACTCTGTAACCTTATGAGGTCCCATTTGTCAATTCTTGCTCTTAGAGCATACGCCATTGGTGTTCTGTTCAGAAACTTTCTCCCTGTACCGATGTCCTCAAGGGTCTTCCCCAGTTTCTTTTCTGTTAGCTTCAGAGTGTCTGGCTTTATGTGGAGGTCCTTGATCCATTTGGATTTGAGCTTAGTACAAGGAGACAAGGATGGATCAATTCGCATTCTTCTGCATGCTGACCTCCAGTTGAACCAGCACCATTTGTTGAAAAGGCTATCTTTTTTCCATTGGATGTTTTCAGCCTCTTTGTCGAGGATCAAGTGGCCATAGGTGTGTGGGTTCATTTCTGGATCTTCAATCCTGTTCCATTGATCCTCCTGCCTGTCACTGTACCAATACCATGCAGTTTTTAACACTATTGCTCTGTAGTATTGCTTGAGGTCAGGGATACTGATTCCCCCAGATTTTCTTTTGTTGCTGAGAATAGTTTTAGCTATCCTGGGTTTTTTGTTGTTCCAGATGAATTTGATAATTGCTCTTTCTAACTCTGTGAAGAATTGAGTTGGGATTTTGATGGGTATTGCATTGAATCTGTATAGTGCTTTAGGCAAAATGGCTATTTTAACTATATTGATTCTACCGATCCATGAGCATGGGAGGTTTTCCCATTTTTTGAGGTCTTCTTCCATTTCCTTCTTCAGAGTCTTGAAGTTCTTGCCATACAGATCTTTCGCATGTTTGGTAAGTGTCACCCCAAGATACTTTATACTGTTTGTGGCTATTGTGAAGGGGGTCATTTCCCTAATTTCTTTCTCAACCTGCTTATCCTTTGAGTATAGGAAAGCCACCGATTTGCTTGAGTTGATTTTATAACCGGTGGCACACACCTTTAATCCCAGCATTTGGGAGGCTTTGGCAGGCAGATTTCTGAGTTCCTGGCCAGCCTGGTCTACAGAGTGATTTCCAGCACAGCCTGGGCTATACATAGGAAACCTGTCTTTAAAAAAAAAAAAGAAAAGGAAAGGAAAAAAAAAAAACAAAGGAGGCAAACAAACAAACAAAAAAGTTAATTGAATTATGCAAATATGTAGACTCCACCTTAGGGTGGGGCTGCCAGTCCTCCTATATAAAGTCTTGGGAACTGGAAAAAGCGCTCAGTTCAGAGGTGCCTGAAGGCAACTACACCGTCCACATTCTTTGATAAGTGGTTAGATTCTTTAATTAGTGAGTGTATACCATATTCTTTGAGTCACAACTGTCATGTAGAGAGTCCAGAAGATGCAGCATCCCTGAAGTAAACTGCAGACTTTGCTGCAAGCATTGATGAGACAGAGGATCTGGAGGTAAGTTGAAATCCTGGGTACATGAATTTATACATTCTGATGTCAAAGATTCTCAAGTAAGAGAGCAGATTATATTTGATAATGAGAATATGACTGTTTTTAGTTTACTGGTACACTACACTATTTTAATCTATCATGACTTGAAAACTTAAGATGAATATGGTTTTCCCACTTATTTTAAATTCCTGGTAAATCTGTATTTTATCTTTATGGGCATACCATGCATTTCTATTTTTAGCGTGGTATGGAAATCTTGTACACTGTAGGATTTCTAGAAGTGCTGTGTGTATATTAATCCTTCCACAGAAAAAGAAGTTACAGTCTTGTTTTTCATGTCCATTTCTTAAAAGTTCATTAAAAGCCAGGCAGTGGCAGCATGCATGCCTTTAATCCCAGCACTTGGGAGGCAGAGGCAGGTGTATTTCTGAGTTGCAGCCAGCCTGGTCTACAGAGTTAATTCAAGGACAGACAGGGATAACCAGAGAAACCTTGCCTCAAAAAAATAAAAATGAATAAAATAAATAAAATAAAAAATAAAAAAATAAAAATAAAAAACAAGTTCATTAAAAGAATATATTACTGGTGCGTTATTTTATGACACATTTGTTCAGTGACATTTCATGTTTGGTGAGATCCTTCTCTTGGCCTGAGCTCATTAATAGGTTGCCTAGCCCACATTGTGCAGTGTCCCTAGGACCAAGAAAAGGAATCAAACCAATAATTGACACAACTCAGTTTTGTTGGTTGCTACATGTATGGTTCAAGCACGAAGATCCTGAATATGAGGAAAGCTTCGTGGTAACGTTGATTTAGAATCAATTTTAAAATTGAAGGTAAGGTTTCTACCTTCATAGATCCAGCCAAAGTTGAAATTAATACTCATTGTAAAAAGTTTTTAAATAATGAATATAAGTAGAGATTTTACATTATTTTACCTAAAAATAATTCACAAAGTTTATCCTCAAATATTCAGAAGCTTATTCTCACCCAAGACACAACTCACATATCAAATCCTTCCCAAGAAGATGAAAGGAGAGGGCCCTGGTTCTGGAAAGGCTAATTCAGCATTGTAGGGGATTTCCAGGACAGAAAAGTGGGAGGGGGTTGATTGAGGAATGGGCAGAGGGGGAGGGCTTTTGAGACTTATAGGGATTGGGGAACCTGATAAGTGAAAGTCATCTGAAATGTAAACAAAGTATATAGAAAAGAAAAAAAAAAAGATCTCCCTCAAGAAAATGAGTCTCTCCTAGGGATTAGCCCTCTTCTGTGTTATCCAACACAGAGCACATATCCCTGAATCTATATTTACACAAACAACAACAGACTAAGCATAGTGCTAACTTGGAGTAGCTAAATTTCAGAGCATATATTTTGAAAAAAACTATGACAATATTCAGAGTGTTCTGTTGACTTCATTTCCAGAGAAATTGCCACAGACAGGAAAATACTAGTTAAAGAATAGCACCCCTCAGAGCTGCTGATATGTGTTCAAGTTCTAGGTTCCAGGTCTTTTACAGTACCTCTATGAAAGAGGCCGTGCTTTTGCTGAGGATTATGTCTGTAGAATGAGTGGCCAAATAAAATTCCAAATGCGTGTTTGAAACCTCCTCAAGATGATTCAGCGTAAAGCTCTATATACATGCAGAGTTCTGCAGATAAATGCATCCTTTATCATAGCTTTCACATGCAAACCATGGAAACTCCACAGGTGGATGTCTGAGGGTTCAGTGTCTTGCCTCCTGTTTTCAGCTCATTTGAGTGTAACTGATGAATGTCTTGGCTCTGTTCTTTTCCTTTCAGTCATATGCTTTTGATTCGTTTTATTTAGTCTTTTTATTGCATCCCTAAAGCTGCTTTTCTCTTTGCTTTGCTTTCTTTCTTTCTTTCTTTTTCTTTTTCTTTTTCTTTCTTTTGGACAGTGGGGTGTTTATGTAATTTTCCTTTATTTTCTGAGTCTCACTTTGTCATTGCAATTGTCCTAGAATTTGAGATAGACACCACGCTGCCCTTGAATTTACAGAGATTTGCCTTCCTAGTCCTGGGATTAGAGGTGTGCGCCAGCACCCTTATTTTATAGGCAAATGCTAGTAAGATTTCAAAAGGATGCAAAAGAGGTTATAACTGTATCATATATAAGCAAACAACACTCATTCACATAGACACAGTCTCCATTTACATTCATTTTTTAAGATTTATTTATTTATTTTATGTAAGTACACTTTAGCTGTCTTCAGACACACAAGAAGAGGGTGAGGGCTTCAGATCTCATTACAGACGGTTGTGAGCCACCATGTGGTTGCTGGGATTTGAACTCAGGACCTTGGGAAGAGCAGTCAGTGCTCTTAACCTCTGAGCCATGTCACCTGCCTCTCCATTTACATTGTTAATCATAAATTAATCATATAAGCAACATATTGAAAAGGGATATCTGATTTTTGTCATAGAATCCAAGCATGATGTCTAACATTATTTTTTTGTTTTTTACTTTTGTTTCCCTTAGAAACACAGATTCATACAGACTGTGGAAATCAGAAGCTATCTACTAGGTTCTGTCTGTGTGTGTGTCAGCATTGCAAGTTGCTGTTGGCGTGTTTGCACAACTGAGATTCTAGGTGGGCACACAAGTTAAGCTCATAATGGCATCACTTGATAACCAAGGCCTATGGTCTGACACAGACATTGTGAAGTTACTTGAATGCATGAAGCACAATATGCCATCAGATGACTTCAGAGAATACAAAAGCAGCCAGGCCGAGCTAGACTGGAGCAAAGTCGCTTTTGGGCTGTTTTCAGGAGAAATGTGCAAACAGAAATGGCTGGAGATTTCTTGTAATTTAAGAAAGTTCCGCACACTGGCAGAATTAGTGCTAGAAGTCAGAGAACTTATGAGAAAGGCACACAAAAATCATACGGACAAGCAGGATCCTGACCGACTTAAAAGACCCTTGACTGCCTATCTGCGCTTTTACAAGGAACAGAGACCCAAATACCATCAGATGTACCCTAAGTACAGCAATGCACAGCTGACCAAACTCCTTGCTAAGAAATACCATCTGCTGCCAGCAGAGATAAAGCAGAGATATATTAAGGACTTCAAGAAGGAGAAACAAGACTTTCAGGAAAAGATGAGGCAATTCAAGAAAAGGGGTTCTGTTTCAGGGCCTCCTGAGAAATCTGTGGTGCCCCGAAGTCAGCAGACCAAAGTCTCTAAGAAGTCGCAAGGAGATATGAAAAACTCAAAGTCTCTTCTAAAAACGCAACGTGCCAAAACATTTTCCTCAGATAGGAAATTTCAGGGAGAACCCAGGAAGCCCCCTATGACTGCATATCACAAATTTCACCAAGATTCATGGTCAAGTCCAGAGCTGAGGCACCTGTCCTTTAGGGAGCGCTGGGTTGAGATCGGCAGGCGTTGGCACCAAGTCCCAAAGCACCAGAGAGAGCATTATGGAAAACAGGCTGAGAAGCTACAGGAACAATACTTTGTGGATTTGGACCGCTGGCTCAAGACATTGTCTCCTGAGGAGTATGCTGCATACAAAGAGGCAAAGGCCAACTGTGGTAAGCGCAAGAGCATGAACATGTCTGGAGGCAGAAGCCACAAGTTTGGACGAACAGATGATCTTCAGCCCTCCTCACAGAAAGGGCTTCAAATAAAACCTGGAGAGGCAGAGGAGCTGCTGGATCCTGGGCCAGATTCCTCAGAATCTAGTCGAGGTCATCATGGTGGCTCCCAGGCATCCCGGCAAGATAGGATGGATGACAGCCAAGAGTGAGACTCTAGCACCTCCTCAGATTCTAGTAGTACAGATGAAGAAGATGAAAATCTATCTGAAGGGAACCTCAGGTCTACACCCCATCTTGGCCTCTTTCATATTCTAAATCATTGTTTAAACCCATCCAACAAAGCCACGAACATTCCCAACACATAGGCAACTCTCCTGCCCTCTCTCTTGTTGTTCTTTCTTGCTATTCTCTCCTACATTTGCTTACTAAATACAAAGGAGTATAGTTTGTGGAGAAGGGACTTTGCCATAGTTCGGCACACATCAGATTCCTAGGTTTAGGAAGAGACCTGACTGAGCAGCACATAAAATCTATTTACCTTTTAATTGAACAAACTATACATCAGGTCTTACAAAGGGAAGCACTGAATACACAACTGGCATCAGCTACTTTTAGGAAAGTCTCTTAGTCTTGCTATTGCAAAGAGTAAATCTCACCTCTCATATTCAGAATAAGTAGAAACACAAACACTTTGGCATAGATAAATCCTATTTTATGGCCTTATCTGTTTTGGCTTTAATATGTACTTCAGTACCACATTCCAGTCATTACATTGATTAGCTGAATCTTAAATATATTTAATGTTAACTTCCCACCATTATGCTTATAATTACTCTAAGCTGTTTTCGTGACCATTAGCTTTAGAGCAGTTATTGTAAACATTTGAAATTTTATATTTGTACCTAAATATTTATTTTGTTTATTTTAGTTCACAATGAAGTTGTAAAATTTTACATAATAATAGAACATAAGTATGTTTTGTTAGATATTTGCATCGTTTAATATATAAAAGAGGTTAAATGTGTGTATCTCTTCATATACTTGTTATTTATGTTGCAGTTTACATTTTGGCATTTATAGTAGATTACCATACTTTATTTGTATGAATCATTGATTTGTTCTCCTAGAGGAAAGATTATCTTCATGTATATTTTGCAACCTTTTCATTTTTTTACCTAGGGTTCTAAAGATGTTGGAATAAGCACATGTAACAATATCAGCAGTTAGTAGTGATAAATTCCTGCCTTTTTTTAAATTTACCTACATTTGTAGGATTTGCTACCATAAATTTGTATTGATATATGAATTTGAATAAAGTTATATATTTAATTATACAGTATACTTATGCAATTAAACACATTTAATAAATGATGTTTATTAACATTGTGTTTTCTTTGCTCACATAATGATGCAATTCGGCTACAGTGTCCTCAAGAGATTCACAGAGAATGGATAGGTCAATGGGTTTCTTAGTTACTTCTGTGAACAGGCACCACGATCAAGACAAGTCTGATGAATGACATTTTATTTGCTGTGGTTTCCAGGTTCAGAGGTTCAGTCCACTGACATCAAGGCAGAAATGTGGCATCATCCAGGCAGGCACGGTGTAGGAGGAGCTGAGGGTTCTACATCTTTATCCAAAGGCAGTCAGAGACAGACTGGGCATGCTCTGGCATCCCGGAGGAAAAGCCCCAAGCTCAACCTCACAGTGACACATTTATTGCAATAAAGCCACACCTAATAGTGCCATTCCCTGGAAGAGTATATACAGACCATCACATTCTGCTCCCTGGTCCCCTTATGCTTGTTCAAACGTGAGGCTGTGGGGCCATACCTAAACATAGTATGATGTTTAGTGAGACATTTTGTGCAACTTCAAAAGTCCCTGTAGCCTATAGCGATCTCAACAGTGTTCTGAGATTCATCCAATTACTTAGCTTCAATTCCCAAAGCAAGACAGGAAAGTACCTGTGCAAATCCCAAACTCTGTATCTCCATGTCTGATGGCAAAGCAGTCTTCATATCTTCAAATCCTTTTGCATCTTTGTTGACTGCAACAAAGTTCTTTCTCCTAGGCTGGCTCCATTTCCTGTTAGCAACTATCCTTGCTAGACATCCATTGGCTCTGGCATCATTATAATCTTGGGGTCCCCAATTCAATTTCAGTTTCACAGCTTCCTGTTCCAATATCTGAGATCCTGCCCTCTGTAGCAGATTAATCCTTAAGTTCAGATTGATCCTTTCTGCTGCTTCTGCCATTCTTGTTGGTTACACCATGATACTGGCATCAAAAATATGCTGGGGTCTTCTACTGCAAGTAGGCTTCACCAATAACCTCTCATAGGCTCTCTTCAAAGTACCAAGCCTCTACTCTTTTGCCTCCTCTTCAGTCTTGGGCTGTCATCCACAAGCGAGGCTGCACTTTCACCAATGTCCTTCCATGGCCTCTCTCATTGCTAAGCCTCAGTTGGTCTTCCTGATGCCTTCGTGGCTTCAAAACCAGTTCCACCTGAGTGATTCTTACACATTACCAGGTACAGCTGAAGCATGAAGTACAATCTCCGCTGTCTCTGGAATACAGCTTTTTTGTGATTTCAGAAAACTCTTCCCAGAAGATTTCACCTAAATGGTGCTGCTCTCTTCTTAACCACCACTAAATTCTTTGCTTTATTTAACCAGCACCAATTGTCCCAGGAGTTTCCTTCTCTTCTAGAATTTAATGCCAGGGACAATTGCAACAATTGTAATCAACCCCATAATTTTGAAAGTCATGGTGTCAATAATTAGTATTCAGTGTTACTTGTGGGGTAAAATCATAAACCACCTGAGACAAGGCTTCCAGAGGCTTGCTAGTCCAAGTTCATACATAGAATCCAACATGAAGTATTAGTTTTCACAGAATCTAACAGCAAAGTAGAGAGAACCTTTTCTGAAGAAGAGATGATAAAATTATAAAAGATTATGGATGTGACCTTGAAAAAGAGGTGAAAAATCAAGAAGGTGAGGATTGAAAAGGGGTCAGGGGACCATGGTAGGGTCCAACAAAATGAGATGTAGCTGATTCAACCAATGCCTTCTGACCTGCACAATGATCAGCTCTGTTCAAGGCTACCTTTCCAAAGCTACAAAACACATAATGTACCCTCAAAGAAACATGGTTATCAAATTGGTATTCATTAAATATAGAAGAGCAGGTACCATTGAGGCATTTGAAATAACAATTTTTCTAAAATTTCTGGGTTCTTTAAAGGAACATAACAGATAAAATGACTATAAAATCACCAGGGGATTTATTCTGTTGGATTACAAGACATGGGTCAGAGTAGCCCCAAAATAGCTATCTCACAAGAAGAGAACTAAGAATCTAGTAATGTTTCAGCCTCTGAGACTAGTGGTCTCTCTGTTAAAACTGTGCTTCAGGCATCCTGGGGGATTAATAAACAGCTAGTTGTCTTCAGTCTATGTGTGAATCCTGATGAAGCCGAATTTAATATTGTACACAGCAGTAAAGCAGACAAAACTGCCGGGTATGAGGGCAAGGAAGACAAAAGCAAAAGCTTCTTCCATGTCCTATATTTATGTGGGCTGCAACCACAAGGTGTGGCCCAGATTTAGACTGATTTAATTTGATTGATGCCTACTTCAAATTATCTGAGTAAGAAATTTTCTTATTCATATTAGGGTCTTGGCACATGCCTTTGATCCAAGCACCTGGGAAGTGAGACATATATATCTCCGTGAATGAAAGGCTAGGCAGTTCTACATAGTGATTTCTAGGACAGTCAGAGCTATGGAATATAAAGCCAGTATTTTGCAGAGGACAGGAAGGGAGAGAAGTCCTCATTGTTGTGCCCACAAGCTTAGATTTAACTGAACCAACAGGATTCACCACCACAGTCAGTTTCTTTGAATTTATTAACACCTCATCAATGAAAGGATCTGTGATAATCCCTACATCCCCTATAGCACAACAGCAAAATGGCCAAGAGGCTAAAACAACACTCAGGGTTGACTCAGAGGGCTAAGGAAGCATATTATAAAAGTTAATTGAAGTCTACCTTCTTGAGTTCTTTGGCTATATTGGATATTAGCCCTCTATCTGATGTAGGGTTGTTGAAGATCTTTTCCCAATTTGTTGGTTGCCGATTTGTCCTTTTGATGGTGTCCTTTGCCTTAAATAAACTTTGTAATTTCATGAGGTCCCATTTGTCTATTCTTGATCTTAGAGCATAAGCTATCTGTGTTCTGGTCAGGAAATTTCCCCCTGTACTAATGTCCTCAAGGGTCTTCCCCAGTTTCTTTTCTATTAACTTCAGAGTGTCTGGCCTCATGTGCATTTACCCAGAGGATTCCCCAGCAGGTAATAAGGATACGTGCTCCACTATGCTCATAGCAGCCCTATGTATAATAGCCAGGAGCTGGAAAGAACCCAGGTATCCCTCAACAGAAAAATGGATGCAAAAAATGTGGTATATATACATAATGGGGTGCTATTCAGTCATTAGAAACAATGAATTCATGAAATACTTAGGCAAATGGATGGATTGGAGATCATAGTACAAAGTGAGGTAACCCGGTCCCAAAGGATTAATCATGGTATGCACTCACTAATAAGTGGATATTAACCTAGAAAATTGGAATACCCAAAACATAATCCACACATCAAATGATGTACAAGAAGAACGGAGGTCTGGCCTGGTTCTGGAAAGACTCAGTGTAGCAGTATAGGGCAAAACCAGAACAGGGAAGTGGGAAGGGGTGGACGGGAGAACAGGGGGACAGAAAAGGGCTTATGGGACTTTCGTGAAATGGGGGGCCAGAAAAAGGGAAATCATTTGAAATGTAAATAAAAAATATATCGAATTAAAAAATATTAAAAAACAAACAAAAACAAACATCAAAAAGCAAAACAAAACAAAAACAAAAGTTAATTGAAGTCCAGAGTTGGTGGCACACACCTTTCCCCCTCCGCCCCCCCCCCACCCCCCCCGATATATTTTTTTATTTACATTTCAAATGATTTCCCCTTTTCTAGCCCCCCACTCCCCGAAAGTCCCATAAGCCCCCTTCTCTGCCCCTGTCCTCCCACCCATCCCTTCCCACACTCCCGTTCTGGTTTTGCCAAATACTGCTTCACTGAGTCTTTCCAGAACAAGGGGCCACTCCTCCTTTCTTCTTGTACCTCATTTGATGTGTGGATTATGTTTTGGGTATTCCAGTTTTCTAGGTTAATATCCACTTATTAGTGAGTGCATACCATGAGTCACCTTTTGAGTCTGGGTTACCTCACTTAGTATGATGTTCTCTAGCTTCATCCATTTGCCTAAGAATTTCATGAATTCATTGTTTCTAATGGCTGAATTGTACTCCATTGTGTAGATATACCACATTTTTTTGCATCCACTCTTCTGTTGAGGGTTACCTGGGTTCTTTCCAGCATCTGGCAATTATAAATAGGGCTGCTATGAACATAGTAGAGCATGTATCCTTATTACATGGTGGGGAATCCTCTGGGTATATGCCCAGGAGTGGTATAGCAGGATCTTCTGGAAGTGAGGTGCCCAGTTTTCGGAGGAACCGCCAGACTGATTTCCAGAGTGGTTGTACCAATTTGCAACCCCACCAGCAGTGGAGGAGTGTTCCTCTTTCTCCACATCCTTGCCAACACCTGCTGTCTCCTGAATTTTTAATCTTAGCCATTCTGACTGGTGTAAGGTGAAATCTCAGGGTTGTTTTGATTTGCATTTCCCTAATGACTAATGAAGTTGAGCATTTTTTAAGATGCTTCTCTGCCATCCAAAGTTCTTCAGGTGAGAATTCTTTGTTTAACTCTGTACCCCCATTTTTTTAATAGGGTTCTTTGGTTTTTCTGGAGTCTAACTTCTGGAGTTCTTTATATATATTGGATATTAGCCCTCTATCTGATGTAGGATTGGTGAAGATCTTTTCCCAATTTGTTGGTTGCCGATTTGTCCTTTTGATAGTGTCCTTTGCCATACAGAAACTTTGTAATTTTATGAGGCCCCATTTGGCAATTTTTGATCTTAGTGCATTCGCTATTGGTGTTTTGTTCAGAAACTTTTTCCCTGTACCGATGTCCTCAAGGGTCTTCCCCAGTTTCTTTTCTATTAGCTTCAGAGTGTCAGGCTTTATGTGGAGGTCCTTGATCCATTTGGAGTTGAGCTTAGTACAAGGAGACAAGGATGGATCAATTCGCATTCTTCTGCATGCTGACCTCCAGTTGAACCAGCACCATTTGTTGAAAAGGCTATCTTTTTTCCATTGCATGTTTTCAGCCCCTTTGTTGAGGATCAAGTGGCCATAGGTGTGTGGGTTCATTTCTGGATCTTCAATCCTGTTCCATTGATCCGCCTGCCCGTCACTGTACCAATACCATGCAGTTTTTAACACTATTGCTCTGTAGTATTGCTTGAGGTCAGGGATACTGATTCTCCCAGAATTTCTTTTGTTGCTGAGAATAGTTTTAGCTATCCTGGGTTTTTTGTTATTCCAGATGAAGTTGATAATTGCTCTTTCTTACTCTTCGAAGAATTGAGTTGGGATTTTGATGGGTATTCCATTGAATCTGTATATTGCTTTTGGCAAAATGGCCATTTTAACTATATTGATTCTACCCATCCATGAGCATGGGAGGTTTTCCCATTTTTTGAGTCTTCTTCCATTTCCTTCTTCAGAGTCTTGTAGTTCTTGTCATACAGATATTTCACATGTTTGGTAAGAGTCACCCCAAGATACTTTATACTGTTTGTGGCTATTGTGAAGGGGGTCATTTCCCTAATTTCTTTCTCAGCCTGCTTATCCTTTGAGTATAGGAAAGCCACCGATTTGCTTGAGTTGATTTCATAACCGGTGGCACACACCTTTAATCCCAGCATTTGGGAGGCTTTGGCAGGCAGATTTCTGAGTTCCTGGCCAGCCTTGTCTACAGAGTGATTTCAAGCACAGCCTGGGCTATACATAGGAAACCTGTCTTAAAAAAAAAAAAAAAAAAAGAAAAGAAAAAAAAAAACCAAAGAAGCAAGCAAACAAACAAACAAAAAAGTTAATTGAATTATGCAAATATGTAGACTCCACCTTAGGGTGGGGCTACCAGTCCTCCTATATAAAGTCTGGGGAACTGGAAAATGCGCTCAGTTCAGAGGTGCCTGAAGGTAGCGACACTGTCCTTATTCTTTGATAAGTGGTTAGATTCTTTAATTAGTGAGTGCATACCATATTCTTTGAGTCACAACTGTCATGTAGAGAGTCCAGAAGATGCAGCATCCCTGAAGTAAACTGGAGACTTTGCTGCAAGCATTGATGAGACAGAGGATCTGGAGGTAAGTTGAAATCCTGGGTACATGAATTTATACATTCTGATGTCAAAGATTCTCAAGTAAGAGAGCAGATTATATTTGATAATGAGAATATGACTGTTTTTAGTTTACTGGTACACTACACTATTTTAATCTATCATGACTTGAAAACTTAAGATGGATATGGTTTTCCCACTTATTTTAAGTTCCTGGTAAATCTGTATTTTATCTTTATGGGCATACCATGCATTTCTATTTTTAGCATGGTATGGAAATCTTGTACATTGTAGGATTTCTAGAAGTGCTGTGTGTATATTAAACCTTCCACAGAAAAAGAAGTTACAGTCTTGTTTTTCATGTCCATTGCTTAAAAGTTCATTAAAAGCCAGGCAGTGGCAGCATGCATGCCTTTAATCCCAGCACTTGGGAGGCAGAGGCAGGTGTATTTCTGAGTTGCAGCCAGCCTGGTCTACAGAGTTAATTCAAGGACAGACAGGGACAACCAGAGAAACCTTGCCTCAAAAAAATAAAATAAATAAAAAAAAATAAAAATAAAAATAAAAAATAAAAATAAAAAACAAGTTCATTAAAAGAATATATTACTGGTGCGTTATTTTATGACACATTTGTTCAGTGACATTTCATGTTTGGTGAGATCCTTCTCTTGGCCTGAGCTCATTAAAGGGTTGCCTAGCCCACATTGTGCTGTGTCCCTAGGACCAAGAAAAGGAATCAAACCAATAATTGACACAACTCAGTTTTGTTGGTTGCTACATGTATGGTTCAGGCACGAAGATCCTGAATATGAGGAAAGCTTCGTGATAATGTTGATTTAGAATCAATTTTAAAATTGAAGGTAAGGTTTCTACATAGTTCCAGCTAAAGTTGAAATTAATACTCATTGTAAAAAGTTTTTAAATAATGAATATAAATAGAGATTTTACATTATTTTACCTAAAAATAATTCACAATGTTTATCCTCAAATATTCAGAAGCTTATTCTCACCCAAGACACAACTCACATATCAAATCCTTCCCAAGAAGATGAAAGGAGAGGGCCCTGGTTCTGGAAAGGCTAATTCAGCATTGTAGGGGATTTCCAGGACAGAAAAGTGGGAGGGGGTTGATTGAGGAATGGGCAGAGGGGGAGGGCTTTTGAGACTTATAGGGATTGGGGAACCTGATAAGTGAAAGTCATCTGAAATGTAAACAAAGTATATAGAAAAGAAAAAAAAAAAGTTCTCCCTCAAGAAAATGAGTCTCTCCTAGGGATTAGCCCTCTTCTGTGTTATCCAACACAGAGCACATATCCCTGAATCTATATTTACACAAACAACAACAGACTAAGCATAGTGCTAACTTGGAGTAGCTAAATTTCAGAGCATATATTTTGAAAAAAAACTATGACAACATTCAGAGTGTTCTGTTGACTTCATTTCCAGAGAAATTGCCACAGACAGGAAAATACTAGTTAAAGAATAGCACCCCTCAGAGCTGCTGATATGTGTTCAAGTTCTAGGTTCCAGGTCTTTTACAGTACCTCTATGAAAGAGGCCGTGCTTTTGCTGAGGATTATGTCTGTAGAATGAGTGGCCAAATAAAATTCCAAATGCGTGTTTGAAACCTCCTCAAGATGATTCAGCATAAAGCTCTATATACATGCAGAGTTCTGCAGACTGTATAAATGCATCCTTTATCATAGCTTTCACGTGCAAACCATGGAAACTCCACAGGTGGATGTCTGAGGGTTCAGTGTCTTGCCTCCTGTTTTCAGCTCATTTGAGTGTAACTGATGAATGTCTTGGCTCTGTTCTTTTCCTTTCAGTCATATGCTTTTGATTCGTTTTATTTAGTCTTTTTATTGCATCCCTAAAGCTGCTTTTCTCTTTGCTTTGCTTTCTTTCATTCTTTCTTTTCCTTTTCCTTTTTCTTTTTCTTTCTTTTGGACAGTGGGGTGTTTATGTAATTTTCCTTTATTTTCTGAGTCTCACTTTGTCATTGCAATTGTCCTAGAATTTGAGATAGACACCACGCTGCCCTTGAATTTACAGAGATTTGCCTTCCTAGTCCTGGGATTAGAGGTGTGTGCCAGCACCCTTATTTTATAGGCAAATGCTAGTAAGATTTCAAAAGGATGCAAAAGAGGTTATAACTGTATCATATATAAGCAAACAACACTCATTCACATAGACACAGTCTCCATTTACATTCATTTTTTAAGATTTATTTATTTATTTTATGTAAGTACACTTTAGCTGTCTTCAGACACACAAGAAGAGGGTGAGGACTGCGGATCTCATTACAGATGGTTGTGAGCCACCATATGGTTGCTGGGATTTGAACTCAGGACCTTGGGAAGAGCAGTCAGTGCTCTTAACATCTGAACCATGTCACCTGCCTCTCCATTTACATTGTTAATCATAAATTAATCATATAAGCAACATATTGAAAAGGGATATCTGATTTTTGTCATAGAATCCAAGCATGATGTCTAACATTATTTTTTTTGTTTTTTACTTTTGTTTCCCTTAGAAACACAGATTCACACAGACTGTGGAAATCAGAAGCTATCTACTAGGTTCTGTCTGTGTGTGTGTCAGCATTGCAAGTTGCTGTTGACGTGTTTGCACAACTGAGATTCTAGGTGGGCACACAAGTTAAGCTCATAATGGCATCACTTGATAACCAAGGCCTATGGTCTGACACAGACATTGTGAAGTTACTTGAATGCATGAAGCACAATATGCCATCAGATGACTTCAGAGAATACAAAAGCAGCCAGGCCGAGCTAGACTGGAGCAAAGTCGCTTTTGGGCTGTTTTCAGGAGAAATGTGCAAACAGAAATGGCTGGAGATTTCTTGTAATTTAAGAAAGTTCCGCACACTGGCAGAATTAGTGCTAGAAGTCAGAGAACTTATGAGAAAGGCGCACAAAAATCATACGGACAAGCAGGATCCTGACCAACTTAAAAGACGCTTGACTGCCTATCTGTGCTTTTACAAGGAACAGAGACCCAAATACCGTCAGATGTACCCTAAGTACAGCAATGCACAGCTGACCAAACTCCTGGCTAAGAAATACCATCTGCTGCCAGCAGAGATAAAGCAGAGATATATCGAGGACTTCAAGAAGGAGAAACAAGACTTTCAGGAAAAGATGAGGCAATTCAAGAAAAGGGGTTCTGTTTCAGGGCCTCCTGAGAAATCTGTGGTGCCCCGAAGTCAGCAGACCAAAGTCTCTAAGAAGTCGCAAGGAGATATGAAAAACTCAAAGTCTCTTCTAAAAACGCAACGTGCCAAAACATTTTCCTCAGATAGGAAATTTCAGGGAGAACCCAGGAAGCCCCCTATGACTGCATATCACAAATTTCACCAAGATTCATGGTCAAGTCCAGAGCTGAGGCACCTGTCCTTTAGGGAGCGCTGGGTTGAGATCGGCAGGCGTTGGCACCGAGTCCCAAAGCACCAGAGAGAGCATTATGGAAAACAGGCTGAGAAGCTACAGGAACAATACTTTGTGGATTTGGACCGCTGGCTCAAGACATTGTCTCCTGAGGAGTATGCTGCATACAAAGAGGCAAAGGCCAACTTTGTAAGCGCAAGAGCATGAACATGTCTGGAGGCAGAAACCACAAGTTTGGACGAACAGATGATCTTCAGCCCTCCTCACAGAAAGGGCTTCAAATAAAACCTGGAGAGGCAGAGGAGCTGTTGGATCCTGGGTCAGATTCCTCAGAATCAAGTCCAGGTCATCATGGTGGCTCCCAGGCATCCCGGCAAGATAGGATGGATGACAGCCAAGAGTGAGACTCTAGCACCTCCTCAGATTCTAGTAGTACAGATGAAGAAGATGAAAATCTATCTGAAGGGAACCTCAGGTCTACACTCCATCTTGGCATCTTTCATATTCTAAATCATTGTTTAAACCCATCCAACAAAGCCACGAACATTCCCAACACATAGGCAACTCTCCTGCCCTCTCTCTTGTTGCTCTTTCTTGCTATTCTCTCCTACATTTGCTTACTAAATACAAAGGAGTATAGTTTGTGGAGAAGGGACTTTGCCATAGTTCGGCACACATCAGATTCCTAGGTTTAGGAAGAGACCTGACTGAGCAGCACATAAAATCTATTTACCTTTTAATTGAACAAACTATACATCAGGTCTTACAAAGGGAAGCACTGAATACACAACTGGCATCAGCTACTTTTAGGAAAGTCTCTTAGTCTTGCTATTGCAAAGAGTAAATCTCACCTCTCATATTCAGAATAAGTAGAAACACAAACACTTTGGCATAGATAAATCCTATTTTATGGCCTTATCTGTTTTGGCTTTAATATGTACTTCAGTACCCACATTCCAGTCATTACATTGATTAGCTGAATCTTAAATATATTTAATGTTAACTTCCCACCATTATGCTTATAATTACTCTAAGCTGTTTTCGTGACCATTAGCTTTAGAGCAGTTATTGTAAACATTTGAAATTTTATATTTGTACCTAAATATTTATTTTGTTTATTTTAGTTCACAATGAAGTTGTAAAATTTTACATAATAATAGAACATAAGTATGTTTTGTTAGGTATTTGCATCGTTTAATATATAAAAGAGGTTAAATGTGTGTATCTCTTCATATACTTGTTATTTATGTTGCAGTTTACATTTTGGCATTTATAGTAGATTACCATACTTTATTTGTATAAATCATTGATTTGTTCTCCTAGAGGAAAGATTATCTTCATGTATATTTTGCAACCTTTTCATTTTTTTACCTAGGGTTCTAAAGATGTTGGAATAAGCACATGTAACAATATCAGCAGTTAGTAGTGATAAATTCCTGCCTTTTTTTAAATTTACCTACATTTGTAGGATTTGCTACCATAAATTTGTATTGATATATGAATTTGAATAAAGTTATATATTTAATTATACAGTATACTTATGCAATTAAACACATTTAATAAATGATGTTTATTAACATTGTGTTTTTCTTTGCTCACATAATGATGCAATTCGGCTACAGTGTCCTCAAGAGATTCACAGAGAATGGATAGGTCAATGGGTTTCTTAGTTACTTCTGTGAACAGGCACCACGATCAAGACAAGTCTGATGAATGACATTTTATTTGCTGTGGTTTCCAGGTTCAGAGGTTCAGTCCACTGACATCAAGGCAGAAATGTGGCATCATCCAGGCAGGCACGGTGTAGGAGGAGCTGAGGGTTCTACATCTTTATCCAAAGGCAGTCAGAGACAGACTGGGCATGCTCTGGCATCCCGGAGGAAAAGCCCCAAGCTCAACCTCACAGTGACACATTTATTGCAATAAAGCCACACCTAATAGTGCCATTCCCTGGAAGAGTATATACAGACCATCACATTCTGCTCCCTGGTCCCCTTATGCTTGTTCAAACGTGAGGCTGTGGGGCCATACCTAAACATAGTATGATGTTTAGTGAGACATTTTGTGCAACTTCAAAAGTCCCTGTAGCCTATAGCGATCTCAACAGTGTTCTGAGATTCATCCAATTACTTAGCTTCAATTCCCAAAGCAAGACAGGAAAGTACCTGTGCAAATCCCAAACTCTGTATCTCCATGTCTGATGGCAAAGCAGTCTTCATATCTTCAAATCCTTTTGCATCTTTGTTGACTGCAACAAAGTTCTTTCTCCTAGGCTGGCTCCATTTCCTGTTAGCAACTATCCTTGCTAGACATCCATTGGCTCTGGCATCATTATAATCTTGGGGTCCCCAATTCAATTTCAGTTTCACAGCTTCCTGTTCCAATATCTGAGATCCTGCCCTCTGTAGCAGATTAATCCTTAAGTTCAGATTGATCCTTTCTGCTGCTTCTGCCATTCTTGTTGGTTACACCATGATACTGGCATCAAAAATATGCTGGGGTCTTCTACTGCAAGTAGGCTTCACCAATAACCTCTCATAGGCTCTCTTCAAAGTACCAAGCCTCTACTCTTTTGCCTCCTCTTCAGTCTTGGGCTGTCATCCACAAGCGAGGCTGCACTTTCACCAATGTCCTTCCATGGCCTCTCTCATTGCTAAGCCTCAGTTGGTCTTCCTGATGCCTTCGTGGCTTCAAAACCAGTTCCACCTGAGTGATTCTTACACATTACCAGGTACAGCTGAAGCATGAAGTACAATCTCCGCTGTCTCTGGAATACAGCTTTTTTGTGATTTCAGAAAACTCTTCCCAGAAGATTTCACCTAAATGGTGCTGCTCTCTTCTTAACCACCACTAAATTCTTTGCTTTATTTAACCAGCACCAATTGTCCCAGGAGTTTCCTTCTCTTCTAGAATTTAATGCCAGGGACAATTGTAACAATTGTAATCAACCCCATAATTTTGAAAGTCACGGTGTCAATAATTAGTATTCAGTGTTACTTGTGGGGTAAAATCATAAACCACCTGAGACAAGGCTTCCAGAGGCTTGCTAGTCCAAATTCATACATAGAATCCAACTTGAAGTATTAGTTTTCACAGAATCTAACAGCAAACTAGAGAGAACCTTTTCTGAAGAAGAGATGATAAAATTATAAAAGATTATGGGTGTGACCTTGAAAAAGAGGTGAAAAATCAAGAAGGTGAGGATTGAAAAGGGGTCAGGGGACCATGGTAGGGTCCAACAAAATGAGATGTAGCTGATTCAACCAATGCCTTCTGACCTGCACAATGATCAGCTCTGTTCAAGGCTACCTTTCCAAAGCTACAAAACACATAAAACACATAATGTACCCTCAGAGAAATATGGTTATCAAATTGGTATTCATTAAATATAGAAGAGTGGGTACCATTGAGGCATTTGAAATAACAATTTTTCTAAAATTTCTGGGTTCTTTAAAGGAACATAACAGATAAAATGACTATAAAATCAACAGGGGATTTATTCTGTTGGATTACAAGACGTGGGTCAGAGTAGCCCCAAAATAGCTATCTCACAAGAAGAGAACTAAGAATCTAGTAATGTTTCAGCCTCTGAGACTAGTGGTCTCTCTGTTAAAACTGTGCTTCAGGCGTCCTGGGGGATTAATAAACAGCTAGTTGTCTTCAGTCTATGTGTGAATCCTGATGAAGCTGAATTTAATATTGTCCACAGCAGTAAAGCAGACAAAACTGCCGGGTATGAGGGCAAGGAAGACAAAAGCAAAAGCTTCTTCCATGTCCTATATTTATGTGGGCTGCCACCACAAGGTGTGGTCCAGATTTAGACTGATTTAATTTGATTGATGCCTACTTCAAATTATCTGAGTAAGAAAATTTCTTATTCAGATTAGGGTCTTGGCACATGCCTTTGATCCAAGCACCTGGGAAGTGAGGCATATATATCTCTGTGAATGAAAGGCTAGGCAGTTCTACATAGTGATTTCTAGGACAGTCACAGCTATGTAATATAAAGCCAGTATTTTGCAGAGGACAGGAAGGGAGAGAACTCCTCATTGGTATGCCCACAAGCTGAGATTTAACTGAACCAACAGGATTCACCACCACAGTCAGTTTCTTTGAATTTATTAACACCTCATCAATGAAAGGATCTGTGATAATCCCTACATCCCCTATAGCACAACAGCAAAATGGCCAAGAGGCTAAAACAACACTCAGGGTTGACTCAGAGGGCTAAGGAAGCATATTATAAAAGTTAATTGAAGTCTACCTTCTTGAGTTCTTTGGCTATATTGGATATTAGCCCTCTATCTGATGTAGGGTTGTTGAAGATCTTTTCCCAATTTGTTGGTTGCCGATTTGTCCTTTTGATGGTGTCCTTTGCCTTAAATAAACTTTGTAATTTCATGAGGTCCCATTTGTCTATTCTTGATCTTAGAGCATAAGCTATCTGTGTTCTGGTCAGGAAATTTCCCCCTGTACTAATGTCCTCAAGGGTCTTCCCCAGTTTCTTTTTTATTAACTTCAGAGTGTCTGGCCTTATGTGCATTTACCCAGAGGATTCCCCAGCAGGTAATAAGGATACGTGCTCCACTATGCTCATAGCAGCCCTATGTATAATAGCCAGAAGCTGGAAAGAACCCAGGTATCCCTCAACAGAAAAATGGATGCAAAAAATGTGGTATATATACATAATGGGGTGCTATTCAGTCATTAGAAACAATGAATTCATGAAATACTTAGGCAAATGGATGGATTGCAGAACATAGTACAAAGTGAGGTAACCCAGTCTCAAAGGATTAATCATGGTATGCACTCACTAATAAGTGGATATTAACCTAGAAAACTGGAATACCCAAAACATAATCCACACATCAAATGATGTACAAGAAGAACGGAGGTCTGGCCTATTTCTGGAAAGACTCAGTGTAGCAGTATAGGGCAAAACCAGAACAGGGAAGTGGGAAGGGGTGGACGGGAGAACAGGGGGACAGAAAAGGGCTTATGGGACTTTCGTGAAGTGGGGGGCCAGAAAAAGGGAAATCATTTGAAATGTAAATAAAAAATATATCGAATTAAAAAATATTAAAAAACAAACAAACACAAACATCAAAAAGAAAAAAACAAAAAAAAAAAAAACAAAAGGTAATTGAAGTCCAGAGTTGGTGGCACACACCTTTCCCCCTCCGCCCCACCCACCTCCCCCCGATATATTTTTTTATTTACATTTCAAATGATTTCCCCTTTTCTAGCCCCCCACTCCCCGAAAGTCCCATAAGCCCCCTTCTCTGCCCCTGTCTTCCCACCCATCCCTTCCCACACTCCCGTTCTGGTTTTGCCAAATACTGCTTCACTGAGTCTTTCCAGAACAAGGGTCCACTCCTCCTTTTTCTTGTACCTCATTTGATGTGTAGATTATGTTTTGGGTATTCCAGTTTTCTTGGTTAATATCCACTTATTAGTGAGTGCATACCATGATTCACCTTTTGAGTCTGGGTTACCTCACTTAGTATGATGTTCTCTAGCTTCATCCATTTGCCTAAGAATTTCATGAATTCATTGTTTCTGATGGCTGAATTGTACTCCATTGTGTAGATATACCACATTTTTTTTGCATCCACTCTTCTGTTGAGGGTTACCTGGGTTCTTTCCAGCATCTGGCAATTATAAATAGGGCTGCTATGAACATAGTAGAGCATGTATCCTTATTACATGGTGGGGAATCCTCTGGGTATATGCCCAGGAGTGGTATAGCAGGATCTTCTGGAAGTGAGGTGCCCAGTTTTCGGAGGAACCGCCAGACTGATTTCCAGAGTGGTTGTACCAATTTGCAACCCCACCAGCAGTGGAGGAGTGTTCCTCTTTCTCCACATCCTTGCCAACACCTGCTGTCTCCTGAATTTTTAATCTTAGCCATTCTGACTGGTGTAAGGTGAAATCTCAGGGTTGTTTTGATTTGCATTTCCCTAATGACTAATGAAGTTGAGCATTTTTTAAGATGCTTCTCTGCCATCCAAAGTTCTTCAGGTGAGAATTCTTTGTTTAACTCTGTACCCCATTTTTTTAATAGGGTTCTTTGGTTTTTCTGGAGTCTAACTTCTGGAGTTCTTTATATATAGTGGATAATAGCCCTCTATCTGATGTAGGATTGGTGAAGATCTTTTCCCAATTTGTTGGTTGCCGATTTGTCCTTTTGATAGTGTCCTTTGCCATACAGAAACTTTGTAATTTTATGAGGCCCCATTTGGCAATTTTTGATCTTAGTGCATAGGCTATTGGTGTTCTGTTCAGAAACTTTCTCCCTGTACCGATGTCCTCAAGGGTCTTCCCCAGTTTCTTTTCTGTTAGCTTCAGAGTGTCTGGCTTTATGTGGAGGTCCTTGATCCATTTGGATTTGAGCTTAGTACAAGGAGACAAGGATGGATCAATTCGCATTCTTCTGCATGCTGACTTAACATGAAGGGATGTTTTTGTCAAATGTTTTTTCGGCATCTAATGGAATGACCATTTTGTTTTTCCTTAGAGTGTGTTTATGTAGTTGATTATTCTGATTGATTTGTGTAAATTGAACCATCCCTGCAACCATGATGAGTATGATGGGCCCTTCCTAATTTTTTGATGACTTTTGGTTGAAAGTTGATATTAGCCAATATTAGAATGGGTACTCCAGCTTGTTTCCTGGGACCATTTGTTTTCTAGCCTTTTACTCTTAGGTAGTATTCGCCTTTGACACTGAAGTGTGTTTCCTGTATACAGCAAAATGCTGGGTCCAGTTTACATATTCTTTCTGTTAGTCTATGTCATTTTATTGAGGAATTGAATCCATTGATATTAAGAGGTATTAAGGAATAGTGATAGTTGCTTCCTGTGATTTTTTTTTTGTCTTTTTTTTTTTATTTGATATAATTTATTTACATTTCAAATGATTTCCCCTTTTCTAGCCCCCCCCCACTCCCCGAAAGTCCCGTAGGCCCCCTTCTCTTCCCCTGTCCTCCCTCCCACCCCTTCCCAGTTCCCCGTTCTGGTTTTGCCAAATACTGTTACACTGAGTCTTTCCAGAACCAGGGACCACTCCTGCTTTCTTCTTGTATCTCATTTGATGTGTGGATTATGTTTTGGGTATTCCAGTTTTCTAGGTTAATAACCACTTATTAGTGAGTGCATACCATGATTCACCTTTTGAGTCTGGGTTACCTCACTTAGTATGATGTTCTCTAGCTCCATCCATTTGCCTAAGAATTTCATGAATTCATTGTTTCTAATGGCTGAATAGTACTCCATTGTGTAGATATACCACATTTTTTGTATCCACTCTTCTGTTGAGGGATACCTGGGTTCTTTCCAGCATCTGGCAATTATAAATAGGGCTGCTATGAACATAGTAGAACATGTATCCTTATTACATGGTGGGGAATCCTCTGGGTATATGCCCAGGAGTGGTATAACAGGATCTTCTGGAGGTGAGGTGCCCAGTTTTCGGAGGAACCGCCAGACTGCTTTCCAGAGTGGTTGTACCAATTTGCAACCCCACCAGCAGTGGAGGAGTGTTCCTCTTTCTCCGCACCCTCTCCAACACCTGCTGTCTCCTGAATTTTTAATCTTAGCCATTCTGACTGGTGTAAGATGAAATCTTAGGGTTGTTTTGATTTGCATTTCCCTAATGACTAATGAAGTGGAGCATTTTTTAAGATGCTTCTCCGCCATCCGAAGTTCTTCAGGTGAGAATTCTTTGTTTAACTCTGTACCCCATTTTTTAATAGGGTTGTTCGGTTTTCTGGAGTCTAACTTCTTGAGTTCTTTATATATATTGGATATTAGCCCTCTATCTGATGTAGGATTGGTGAAGATCTTTTCCCAATTTGTTTGTTGCCGATCTGTCCTCTTGATGGTGTCCTTTGCCTTACAGAAACTCTGTAACCTTATGAGGTCCCATTTGTCAATTCTTGCTCTTAGAGCATACGCTATTGGTGTTCTGTTCAGAAACTTTCTCCCTGTACCGATGTCCTCAAGGGTCTTCCCCAGTTTCTTTTCTATTAGCTTCAGAGTGTCTGACTTTATGTGGAGGTCCTTGATCCATTTGGATTTGAGCTTAGTACAAGGAGACAAGGATGGATCAATTCGCATTCTTCTGCATGCTGACCTCCAGTTGAACCAGCACCATTTGTTGAAAAGGCTATCTTTTTTCCATTGGTTGTTTTCAGCCTCTTTGTCGAGGATCAAGTGGCCATAGGTGTGTGGGTTCATTTCTGGATCTTCAATCCTGTTCCATTGATCCTCCTGCCTGTCACTGTACCAATACCATGCAGTTTTTAACACTATTGCTCTGTAGTATTGCTTGAGGTCAGGGATACTGATTCCCCCAGATTTTCTTTTGTTGCTGAGAATAGTTTTAGCTATCCTGGGTTTTTTGTTGTTCCAGATGAATTTGATAATTGCTCTTTCTAACTCTGTGAAGAATTGAGTTGGGATTTTGATGGGTATTGCATTGAATCTGTATAGTGCTTTAGGCAAAATGGCCATTTTAACTATATTGATTCTACCGATCCATGAGCATGGGAGGTTTTCCCATTTTTTGAGGTCTTCTTCCATTTCCTTCTTCAGAGTCTTGAAGTTCTTGTCATACAGATCTTTCGCATGTTTGGTAAGAGTCACCCCAAGATACTTTATACTGTTTGTGGCTATTGTGAAGGGGGTCATTTCCCTAATTTCTTTCTCAGCCTGCTTATCCTTTGAGTATAGGAAGGCCACTGATTTGCTTGAGTTGATTTTGTAACCTGCCACTTTGCTGAAGTTGTTTATCAGCTGTAGGAGCTCTCTAGTGGAGTTCTTTGGGTCACTTAGGTAGACGATCATGTCGTCTGCAAATAATGATAGTTTGACTTCCTCCTTTCCAATTTGTATCCCTTTGACCTCCTTATGTTGTCGAATTGCCCGAGCTAGTACCTCAAGTACAATATTGAAAAGATAAGGAGAAAGGGGGCAGCCTTGTCTGGTCCCTGATTTCAGTGGGATTGCTTCAAGTTTCTCTCCGTTTAGTTTGATGCTGGCTACCGGTTTGCTGTATATTGCTTTTACTATGTTTAGGTATGGGCCTTGAATTCCTGTTCTCTCCAAGACTTTAAGCATGAAAGGATGCTGAATTTTGTCAAATGCTTTTTCAGCATCCAATGAAATGACCATGTGGTTTTGTTCTTTGAGTTTGTTTATGTAGTGGATTGTATTGATGGATTTCCGTATATTGAACCAACCCTGCATTCCCGGGATAAAGCCTACTTGATCATGGTGGATGATCGTTTTGATGTGTTCTTGGATTCGGTTGGCAAGAATTTTGTTGAGTATTTTTGCATCGATGTTCATAAGGGAAATTGGTCTGAAGTTCTCTTTCTTTGTTGGATCTTTGTGTGGCTTTGGTATCAGCGTAATTGTGGCTTCGTAGAAGGAATTGGGTAGTGTTCCTTCTGTTTCTATTTTGTGGAATAGTTTGAAGAGTATTGGTGTTAACTCTTCTTTGAAGGTCTGGTAGAATTCTGCACTGAAACCATCTGGTCCTGTGCTTTTTTTGGTTGGAAGACTTTCTATGACTCCTTCTATTTCTTTAGGCTTTATGGGACTGTTTAGATGGTCTAGTTGGTCCTGATTTAATTTTGGTATTTGGTATCTGTCAAGGAAATTGTCCATTTCCTCCAGATTCTCCAGTTGTGTTGAGTACAGGCTCTTGTAGTAGGAACTGATGATTTTTTGGATTTCCTCAGTTTCCGTTGTTATGTCTCCCTTTTCATTTCTAAGTTTGTTAATTTGGATACTTTCTCTGTGCCCTTTGGTCAGTCTGGCTAAGGGTTTATCTATCTTGTTGATTTTCTCAAAGAACCAGCTCCTAGTTTTGTTGATTTTTTGTATGGTTCTCTTTGTTTCTACTTGATTGATTTCGGCCCTGAGTTTGATGATTTCCTGCCTTCTACTCCTCCTGGGTGAAATAGCTTCTTTTTGTTCTAGGGCTTTCAGGTGTGTCATTAAGTTGGTAATGTATGCTCTCTCCATTTTCTTTTTGGAGGCACTCAGGGCTATGAGTTTTCCTCTTAGCACTGCTTTCATTGTGTCCCATAGATTTGGGTATGTTGTGTTTTCATTTTCATTGTGTTCTAAAAAGTCTTTAATTTCTTTCTTTATTTCTTCCTTGACCAAGGTGTCATTGAGTAGAGTATTGTTCAATTTCCACGTGTATGTGGGTTTTCTGTTGTTTCTGTTGCTATTGAAGACCACTTTTATTCCATAGTGATCAGATAGGAGGCATGGGATTAGTTCTATCTTTTTATATTTGTTGAGGTCTGTCTTGTGACCAATTATATGGTCGATTTTGGAGAAGGTACCATGAGGTGCTGAAAAAAAGGTATATTCTTTTGTTTTAGGATAGAATGTTCTATATATATCAGTTAAGTCTAATTGGTCCAAAGCTTCAATTAGTTTCATTGTGTCCTTGTTTAGTTTCTGTTTTCTTGATCGGTCCATTGAGGAAAGTGCAGTGTTGAAGTCACCCACAATTATTGTGTTAGGTGTAATGTGTGCTTTGAGTTTTAATAGAGTTTCTTTTATGAAAGAGGGTGCCCTTGCATTTGGAGCATAGATGTTCAGGATTGAGAGTTCTTCTTGTTGTATTTTTCCTTTGACCAGCAAGAAGTGTCCCTCAGAGTCTCTTTTGATGACTTTGGGTTGAAAGTCAATTTTATCTGATATTAAAATGGCTACTCCAGCTTGTTTCCTGAGACCATTTGCTTGTAAAATTGTCTTCCAGCCTTTTACTCTAAGGTAGTGTTTGTCTTTGACCCTGAGGTGTGTTTCCTGTAAGCAGCAAAATGTAGGGTCCTGTTTACGTATCCAGTCAGTTAGTCTGTGTCTTTTTATTGGGGCATTGAGTCCATTGATGTTAAGAGATATTAAGGAATAGTGATTGTTACTTCCTATCATTTTTGACGTTATTTTTTAAATTTGATTGCTTAACTTCTTTTGGGTTTGATGAAAGGTTACTATCTTGCTTTTTTCAGGGTGGAGTTTCCCTCCTTGTATTGGTGTTGTCCTCCTATTATCCTTTTTAGGGCTGGGTTTGTGGATAGATATTGGGTGAACTTGGTTTTGTCGTGAAATATCTTAGTTTCTCCATCTATGGTGATTGAGAGTTTTGCTGGATATAGTAGTTTTGGTTGGCATTTGTGTTCTCTTAGAGTCTGCATGAGATCTGCCCAGGACCTTCTAGCCTTCATAGTCTCAGGTGAAAAGTCTGCTGTGATTCTGATAGGTCTTCCTTTATATGTTACTTGGCCTTTTTCTCTTACTGCCTTTAGTATTCTTTCTTTGTTTAGAACATTTGGTGTTTTGATTATTATGTGACGGGAAGTATTTCTGTTCTGGTCCAGTCTGTTTGGAGTTCTATAGGCTTCTTGTATATTCATGGGCATCTCTCTCTTTAGGTTAGGGAAGTTTTCTTCCATAATTTTATTGAAGATATTTGCTGGCCCTTTAAGTTGTAAATCTTCACTCTCATCTATGCCTATAATCCTTAGGTTTGGTCTTCTCATTGTGTCCTGGATTTCCTGGATATTTTGGGTTACAAGCTTTTTGCACTTTGCATTTTCTTTAACTGTTGAGTCCATGGTTTCTATGGAATCTTCAGCATCTGAGATTCTTTCTTCTATCTCTTGTATTCTGTTGTTGATATTTGCATCTCTGTCCCCTGATTTCTTCCCAAGGCTTTCTATCTCCAAAGTTGTCTCCCTTTGAGTTTTCTTAGTTGTTTCTACTTCTGATTTTAGATCCTGGATGGTTTTGCTTAGCTCCTTCCCTTGCATGTTTGTGTTTTCCTGTAATTCTTTAAGAGATTTTTGTGTTTCCTCTTTCATGAGCTCAGCCTGTTGACCAAAGTTCTCCTGTATTTCTTTAAGAGATTTTTGTGTTTCGTCTTTCATGACCTCAGCCTGTTGAGCAAAGTTCTCCTGTATTTCTTTAAGTGTTTTTTGCATTTCCTCCTTGTTGGCTTTTGTATTCTCCTGGATTTCTTTCAATGATTTTTGTGTTTCCCTTGCAAGGGCTTCTAACTTTTGATCCATTTTCTCCTCAATGTCCTTCATGTGTTCCTGTACCAGCATCATGACCAGTGATTTTAAATCCAAATCTTGTTTTACTGGTGTGATGGGGTATCCAGGACTTGCTGGTAGAGGAGAATTTGGTTCAGATGTTGCCATATTGCCTTGATTTCTGTTAGTGACGTTTCTGCGTTTGCCTTTTGCCATCTAGCTCTCACTGGTGTTACTTGGTCTTGTCAGTGCTGGACTCACCAGTGCAAGCTGCCCCTTCCCCGTTGGCCTCTGGTGCACAGCTTACACTCTGCACTGCCTATAGACAGGGGCTTCCTGTGATTTTTGATGTTATTTTTATGTTTGCGTGGTTATCTTCTTTTTGTTTTGTTGAAAGAAGATGACTTTCTTGCTCTTTCTAGGGTGTAGTTTTCCTCCTTGTGTTGGTGTTTTCCACCTATTATCTTTGTATGGCTGGATTTGTGGAAAGATATTGTGTAAATTAGGTTTTCTCATGGAATGTCTTGTTTTCTCCATCTATGGTAATTGAAAGATTTTCAGGGTATAGTAGTCTGGGCTGGCTTTGTGATCTCTTATAGTCTGTATGAGATCTGCCTTTTCTTCTGGCTTTCATGACCTCCAGTAAGAAGTCTGATGTAATTCTAATAGATCTGACTTTATACATTATTTGACCTTTTCCCCTTACTGCTTTTAATATTCTTTGTTTCATGTATTTGGTGTTTTGATTATTATGGGATGGGAGGAATTTCTGTTCTGGTCCAGTCTGTTTGCAGTCCTGTAGGCTTCTTGTATGTTCATGGGCATCTCTTTCTTTAGGTTAAGGAAGTTTTCCTCTATAATTTTGTTGAAGATATTTACTGGCCCTTTAAGTTGTAAATCTTTGCTCTCTTCTATATCTATAATCCTTAGGTTTGGTTTTCTCATTGTGTCTTGGATTTCCTGGATGTTTTGGTTCAAAAGATTTTTGCTTTTTGCATTTTCTTTTACTGCTGAATCAATGTTTTCTATAGTATCTTTAGCATCAGAGATTCATTCTTCTGTCTCTTGTATTCTCTTATTCATGCTTGCATCTATGACTCCTGATTTCTTTCTAAGGTATTCGATCTCCAGAGTTGGCTCACTTTGTGATTTCTTTATTGTTTCTACTTCCATTTTTAGATCTTGGATGGTTTTGTTCAGTTTCTTCACTTGACTGTGTTTTCCCTTAATTCTTTAAGGGATTTTTGTGTTTCCTCTTTAAGGGATTCTACCTGTTGACCTATATTCTCCTGTATTTCTTTAAGGGAGTTATTTATATCCTTCTTTAAGTCCTCTATCAGCATCATGAGATGTTACTTTAAGTCTACATCTTGCTTTTCCAGTGTGTTGGGATATCTAGGACTTGCTCTTGTGGGCAAACTCGGTTCAGATTGTGCCATGTTGCTTTGGTTTCTGTTGGTAATATTCTTTTCTTTGGCTTTCACCGTCTGATTATCTCTGGTGTTAGTTGGTCTTGCTGTCTATGGCTGGAGCTTGTCCCTCCAGTGGGCATGAAAGCCTGTCTCAGCACCCATAGGAGACAAGCTCTCCCCTGGCACAGAGGGCTATGACTCAGCCCAGGCCCTGGGTTAAGATTTATATTGGAACAACCCTGTCTTAGTTGCTCTGCAACTCTTATATTCCCTGCACCCTGGCTGTACCTGCCTGCACAGTCATTGGAGAGATAATAGTGGTCTCGCTTCCAAACCTGGGGTTCAAAGCACTCCTTGAAAACCTGTTCTCCCCTAGCAGGATTGGTGCACAGAGGGCTGTGGAATGCCCCGGCTCCTGGGTACAGATAGTGCCCAGAAGAACCCTGTCCCAGCTGCTCTGCTCCAACCAGCTGCTGTGTTGTGTTCGCTGTGCTCCTGGGCTTACCTGCCTGCACACTCATCAATGAGGAAATCAAAATCCCCATTCTTTCAAACAAAGGTCAGGCCTATCACAGCCATACTTCAGTCACTGGTACCAAGTTCTGTCTTAGTTAGGATTTTACTGATGTGAACTAACACCATGGTCAAGGGAAGTCTTATAAATGACCACATTTAATTTTGGCTGGAATATAGGTTCAGAGGTTCAGTCCATTGTCATCAAGGCAGAAACATGGCAGCATTCAGGCAGGCATGGTGCAGGAGTTGCTAATGGTTCTACATCTTTTTCCAAAGGAAGCCAGGAACAGATTGAGCATGTTCAAGCATCTAGTAGGAAGAGCTCCAAGCCTATATCCACAGTGACATACTTCCTCCAACAATGGCACACCTTGTAATAGTGCCACTCTCTGGGATGAGAATATAAAACCATCAAAATGGGTTCATGTTGAGAATTGCAACTATGGAGGTTGGGAAAACTCACTATCTACTTACTAGTAAGAGCCAGTAGTTCAGTATTGTTTGCATCTGAAGGCCTTGGAATGAGACTGAGGCAAGAATTCCAGACTAAGATCAAATAAAAAAAAAAAACATGTCCATGCTGAACTCTCTGTGTCTAGCAGTTGCCAGCCTCAGTTGGACCTAACCACCTTTGAATCACATTAACAATAGCTTTCGTATCCAGTGCTTAATAGGATCAGAGGAATTTTTAGCCTCCTTTCCAGAATTTGGAAGATTAGCTAGGTGAGCTCTTGTCTTGAGTGAGTTCATCCAACCCTTTATTAAGATGCAAAACCTTTTTTTTTTTTTTTACTGAAAACAGGATTTTTTTTCCAACTCACATCATCTACTCTGAATATGGATTCCCCTCTTTCTACTCCTTCCAGTTCCTACCCAGATCCACTCCAATCAATATCTATTTCCTTTCTGTTTTTGATTAGAAAACAGATGTCTAAGGGACACTATTAAATTCAATAAGATAAAACAAAGCCTATCACATTGGAGTTGCACAAGACAAACTGTAAACGGACCAAGAGATGGCTCAAGAATCAGAAACCCAACCATGACAACACTCTAAATTCCTATAAAAACACTGAAGTGGAAGTCACAGCATGCCTGCACAGAACACATGCAGAACAATTCACATCCTGTGCATTATGCCACAGTTGCTGTGAGTACAGATGAACTTTGATCATGTTGACTTAGAGGGAATTATTTTCTTGTTGTCCTTGACCCACCCACTCTGGTACCAATACTCCTGCCTCCACTTTTCTTCTGAGCTCTAAGGGGAGTGATTTGATAGAGACATCCCATTAAGGGCTGACAGTTCTATAGAGACAACCTTTGCTTAAGGATGATAATCTCTTTAAAAATTCCAGCCTCTCTTCTATCACTTGCTTTAGCTGTGGCATTAACTTTCCTGATGATCCCAAACAAAGAATATGCATGAAGAGACAAATAGCAACATTTGTATATGAAGCAGAAGATTGTTTTATCAGGCATCAATGGGAGGTCCTGTGAAGTCTATATTCCCCAGCATAGGGGAAAGCTAGGGAGGTGAGTCAGGAATGGGGAGCAACATCACAGAAGCAGGGTGGAGAGAGAGATGGGACAGGGTGTTTGTAGTGGGTAAATCGGCTCTAGGATAACATTTGAAATGGAAATTAATAAAATAACCAAGTAAAATAAAGTAAAAATATGATGGTTGCTCTTATTTCTCTCCAGCACATGATTTTTTCATTTTGTATTGCTATACTTTCTCCTTTTTACTGCAGACAGGTATAATAAGTATTGTCAATAAAAACCATACCTGAGACTCAACATTCCACAGACTTTTTGTTTGATTTTGAGACAAGTTTCTGTATTTCAAAACTCTGGCTATCCTGGAACTTGCTATATAGATATGTCTTGCCTTGAGCATAAGCAGATTCACCTGCCTTTGCATCCCAAGTGATAGGATTAACTCAGTGCGTAACTGGTATCATTATACAGTGTTGACATTTTGTGCCTAAAGAAATTATTCCATTACTTTTAAATGTCACCCCACGCAAACTGTTAGATCAAGAGCAGAAGTCAGCTAGATTCTATGACTATAAACATGAAAACTCTCCCCAGTGCAGTTTTCAATTTTGTTTACAATTGAATGCTACCTCTGGAGGTACAACTCCAAAGTCCCCATTGTGCTCAGCACTACAGCCTTTCTGATCCTACTAGAACAGCTTGCTAGGCCCTGCTTACAGTGTTCTCCCAATTTCCCAGTCCAAATTTCAAAAAACATAAAAACAACAAAAAAATCACCACTACCAACAACAACAAAATGGTCTTTGGTACCAACTTCTGTATTAGTTATTTTTCTGTTCTTATGATAAAATGCCAAGAGAAAGGCAAGGTGTAGAAGGGCAGAGGGGCATGATCTGTACAATAGATGTCCTACTATAGAAAGGTAGCATGAGCTATTAATATGTGCAGTCTTGTTATATTCCCATCTATATTTCTACTCATGTTTGCTTGTCTTTTTCACAGTGGTGGGTTTTTTTTAAGCTGAGTCTTCTACACCTTGTAACCTCCATTGAATGATTGTACAGTATCTTGGCATGTAATTGCTCCTAACAAAAATTCAGGGTAAGAAATATTTTGGATCTGTTCAGCTTCCTTTTTATTTTTATTAGATATATTCTTTATTTACATTTCAAATTATTTCGCCTTTCCTGGTCCCCCCTCCCTAAAAGTCCACAAGTCCTCTTCCATCCCCCTGTTCCCTAATCAACCCCCTCCCAATTCTGTGTCCTAGTATTCCCCTACATTGCTGCATAGAGCCTTTCCAGGACCAGGGGTCTCTCCTTCATTCTTCTTGGACATCATTTGATATGAGAATTTTTTCTTGGGTATTCAGAGCTTCTGGCCTAATATCCACTTATCAATGAGTGCATACTATGTGTGTTCTTCTGTGTTTGAGTTACCTCACTTAGGCTGATATTTTCTACTTCTACCCGTTTGCCTAAAAATTTCATAAATTCATTGTTTTTAATAGCTGAATATTCCATTGTGAAAATACACCACATTTTCTGTAGCCATTCCTCCACTGAGAAACATCTAGGTTCTTTCCAGCTTCAAGCTATTTTAAATAAGGCTGCTAGGAACATAGTGGAGCATGTCTCCTTATTATATGCTGGAGAATTGTCTGGGTATATGCCCAGGACTCATAACAAGATCCTCTAGTAGTATCATGCCCAGTTTTCTGAGGAACCACCAGACTGATTTCCAGAGTGGTTGTCCCAGTTTTCAAACTCACCAGCAGTGAAGGAGTGTTCCTCTTCTCCATGTCGTTGCCAGCACCTGCTGTCTCCTGAGTTTTTGATCTTATCCATTTTGACTGGTGTGAGGTGAAATCTCAGGGTTGTTTTGATTTGCATTTCCCTGATGACTAAGAATGTTGAACATTTCTTTAGGTGCTTCTCAGCCATTCTATATTCCTCAGGTGAAAATTCTGTGTTTAGCTCTATACGCCATTTTTAATAGGGTTATTTGGTTCTCTGGAGTCTAACTTCTTGAGTTTATTGTATAAATTGGATATTAGCCCTCTGTTGGATGTAAGGTTGGTAAAGTTTTTTTTTTCCCAATTTGTTGGTTGCCTTTTTGTCCTATTGACAGTGTCCTTTGCCTTACAGAATCTTTGTGATTTTATGAGGTCCCATTTGTCCATTCTTAATCTTAGAGTATAAGCTATTGGTGTTCTGTTAAGAAACTTTTTCTCCGTGCCCATTAGTTTAAGGCTCTTCCCCCGGTTCTTTTCTATTAGTTTCAGTTTGTCTGGTTTTATGTGGAGGATCTTGATCTACCTGGACTCGAGCTTAGTACAAGGAGATAAGAATGGAATGATTTGCATTCTTCTGCATGCTGGCCTCCAGTTGAACCAGCACCATTTGTTTAAAAGGCTATCTTTTTTCCACTAGATGGTTTTAGCTCCTTTGTCAAAGATCAAGTGATCATAGGTGTGTGGGTTCATATCTGGGTCTTCAAATTCTATTGCATTGATCTATCTGCGTGTGACAGGCTGTTTGGGTAACCAACTTAACCTGCAGAAAATCCACCTTCTAGACTCTTGAGTCATGTTTCATGACATGAGGACCAAAGTGGCACCTGGACAGGGGCTTGAGTGGTATGTAAGAATCAGCCTGCAACAATGCATTTTCTCACATTGCCATTATTAATTGGCTATCTTGCATTGTCTCTTTAAACAAATGGAGGCTGAGGCTTCTAAAAATATTACAGCATATAATGCAAATGCCTTTGCCATGGCATTTAGTTTCCAAATGGAGCATATCAAAATCTGTTTGAAATTGGGTGCCTACCTAGACCTTCCTAAAATATTAGAGGACTCTTTAAAAAATTTTTTTTTGCTGACTTTCTTAAATAAGTTACAAAAGGAAGAAAAGGAAAAGTAGTCATTTCTCAGTCAGTACTTAAATAATCTTAATTAAATAATTGCCTTTTGAAAACATTAATATGGGTGTGCAAGGAGTTTTTGTCATATTCTGGACAAAGGGGCACTATCAGGGATCACATCAGAATAAGTGAAATTGTAACACGGCAAAATAAATCAATGTCTTGCTTCAGGACTATGGAAACCACTTAGAGTGGCTAAAGCAGCTTGCATTAATTGTGGGAAACTAAGACACCTGTGACAAGATTGTAAACATGCCTTTGTGGAGGAAGGTTCCAAGGCCTGACACTATTATTGAAGCTATGGAATGCTCACAAAAAAACAGGACCTAGCAAGACAGCACTCTAGAAGATCCAGCAAGCAGTTGAAAGGGTCAAATGCACATATTCTCAATCACCTTAGATGGAGAAACCAAGATATTACATGATAAAACCACATTTACACAATATCTTTCCACAAATCCAACCCTATAAAAGATAATAGATGGAAAACACCAACACAAGGAGGGAAACTACACCCTAGAAAATGCAAGAAAGTAATCTTCTTTTAACAAACACAAAAGAAGGTAACCACACAAACATAAAAATAACATCAAAAATAACAGGGAGCAACAATCACTGTTCTTTAATATCTCTTAACATCAATGGACTCAATTCCCTACTATAAAGACAGAGACTAGCAGAATTATTTTTCACATAAATCTTCAATTTTATCATAAAATGTTTATAATGTTTAATCAACTTAGAAATACTTTTATGCCTACCATTTTATCTGTATAATTTTCCATGAAATAGTCAATTGTAATGTGTTTTTCTATAGATTTCTTGAATTTTATCAGAAATATTTTCCAGGTAAAACCTCAGTTTTTAACAGAAAATGTTTATAATTCCAATTTCAATCAACTTGGAAATATTTTTATTCCTATCAATTTGTCTGTATAATTTTCCATGATAAATTTTAATTTTAACATGTTATTCTACATTTTCTACAATTTTATCATAAATATTTTCCACGTAAATCTTCAATTCTATCATAACAATGTTTTACTTCCCTTTTCAATTAATTTAGCATTGTTTTTATGCCTACCATTTCATTCTTCAATTTTTCATGAAAATTTCAATTTTAACGTGTTTTTCTACATATTTCTTCAATTTTATCAGAACCCAGGTGTCCCTCAACAGAGGAATGGATACAAAAAATGTGGTATGTATACACAATGGAGTACTATTCAGCCATTAGAAACAATGAATTCATGAAATTCTTAGACAAATGGATGGAGCTGAAGAACATCATACTAAGTGTGGTAAACCAGTCTCAAAGGATCAATAATGGTATGCACTCACTGATAAGCAGATATTAGCCTAGAAACTTGGATTACCCAAGTCATAATCCACATATCAAATGATGTTCAAGAAGAACTGAAGAGTGGCCCCTGGTTCTGCAAAGGCTCAGTGAAGTAGTATAGGGCAATACTAGAACAGGCAAGTGGGCAGGTGTGGATGGGGGAACAGGGGCAGGGAAGAGGGCTTATGAGACTTTCAGGGAGCCAGGAAAGGGGAAATCATTTGAAATGTAAATAAAAAATATATCAAATAAAAAAGAAATATTTTCCATGTAAATCTTCAATTTATCATAAAATGTTTTTACTTTTTTCAAAACAAAAATAGTCATCGAAAAAAGTAATGATAAAATAGTATATGTTTAACCTTACTCTGCTTAACTAAATAACAAATATAAAATATATATTTATGTTTTGTAACTATAATTATATAATTAATATCCAGCGAAGGACCTGGGAGGAATAGCTAGCTGGCCACGCTCTCAGGAGGCAGTGTTTGTATTATTAGGGAGCAGCATTCAGGATCTGAAGCTGCAGCCTGCTAGCTACTGGGTCTTTTGTAAATGAATAAATTATCTGTAAACCTTTGTGAAAAAAAAAAAAAAGAAGAGGAGGAGGAGGAGGAGAGTGAAGACTCCCAACCTAACTGGCCTATCAGTATCTTCAACAAAATTATAGAAGAAAACTTCCCTAACCTAAAGAAAGAGATAACCATGAACATACAAGAAGCCTACAGAAATACAATTAGTTTGGACCAGAAAATAAAGTCCTCCTGTCACATATTAGTTAAAACACTGAATGAACAAAACAAAGAAAGAATATTAAAAGCAGTGAGGGGAAAAAGTCAAATAACATATGAAGCCAGACCTAATAGAATTAGGTCCACCAGATTTCTCACCAGAGACTATGAAAGCATGGACATCATGGGGATATCTCACACAGACCCTAAGAAAAACAAATGCCAGCCCAGGCTACTATACCCAGCAAAATTTTCAATTACCATAGATGGAGAAACCAAGATATTCCATGGCAAAAACAAATTTACACAATATCTTTCAGCAAATACAGCCCTACAAATGATAATAAATAGAAAACATCAACACAAGAAGGGAAACTACACCCTAGAAAAAGCAAGAAAGTAATCTTCTTTTAACAAACTCAAAAGAAGATAGACACACAAACATAAAAATAACATCACAAATAGCAGGAAGCAACAATCACTATTCTTTAATATACCTTAATATCAAAGGACTCAATTCCACAATTAAAAAGACATAGACAAACAGACTGGCTATGTAAACAGGACCCAGCATTTTGCAACATGGAAGAAACACACCTCAGTGACAAAGACAGTCACTATCTGTACTGGTTGGTTTTATGTGTCAAAATGATACAGGCTGGAGTTACCACAGAGAAAGGAGCTTCAGTTGGGGAAGTGCCTCCATGACATCCAGCTGTGGGGCATTTTCTCAATTAGTGATCAAGGAGGGAGGGCCCCTTGTGGGCGGTACCATCTCTGGACTGGTATTCATGGGTTCCATAAGCGAGCAGACTGAGCAAGCCATGGGAAGCAAGCCAGAAAGAAACATCCCTCCATGGCCTCTGCATCGGCTCCTGCTTCCTGTCCTACTTGAGTTCCAGTCCTGACTTCCTTTAGTGATGAATAGCAGCATGGAAGTGTAAGTTCAATACACCCTTTTCTTCCCTTATAAGCATCAAGCCATTAATGATGTCATATGGTAACACTATTATAGAAATGGTCCAAGGCCACATGACATGGTCATTGAGACAGCAATCCTTCCTTTCCTAAAAGCAAACATTTAGTATCTTCAGTACTATGATTCATGAGAAGAGAGGTATTCCAGCTGAGAACTTCTTAGATTCTAGGTTCAAATGTACTTACAAATATAAATTGAGGTAATATAGTGTTAGCATACTCATTAAGATACAGAGATCTGTTGGCTATATGAGAGATGAAATTAAGGAAATGAGAAAAAAACTAGAGAAAAGAAAGAAAAAAACCAAAGCAACCTGTGTCTGGATGGATTTCTTCTGATGTCACAATTACTTTACTCAACAATAAATATAGAAATTGAGAAACAGCCCTCTGGTTCAAGTGGAGATAGGGGTTCACAAATTCATGGTTGCTGTCAAGCAGAAATTACAGTTGGAAATGGATTACTGGTACATTTTATAAGTCAGCCTTTAACCCAGGTTTTCCATTTAGCACCTTTCTTTCCTACTCATTAACACAAACATTTAGACTGCTACCTGTGACTCTTTGCCAAAGTCAACTATCCTTTTGCTTGTTCTGTACTCAAAATTCCTTCTGGGACTCTTGTGACTCACTATCTCTATAATCCTTTCTTTTTCTGATATCTATTTTCATTTGATGATACCATTTCTTTTTTTAAAATTATTTTTGAAAGCAGTATTTCTTTTTTTTTTCTTTTTTTAAAAATTTTTTGAAATTTTATTCGATATATTTTTTATTTACATTTCAAATGATTTCCCCTTTTCTGGTCCCCCACTCCCCGAAAGTCACATAAGCCCCCTTCCCTCCCTCTGTTCTCCATCCCATTCCTTCCCACTTCCCTGTTCTGGTTTTGTCTTATACTGCTACACTGAGTCTTTCCAGAACCAGGGGCCACTCCTCTGTTCTTCTTGTACCTAATTTGATGTAAGGATTATGTTTTGGGTATTCCAGTTTTCCAGGCTAATATCCACTTATTAGTGAGTGCATACCATGATAGATCTTTTGAGACTGGGTTTCCTCTCTTAGTATGATGTTCTCCAGCTCCATCCATTTGCCTAAGAACTTCATGAATTCATTGTTTCTAATGGCTGAATAGTACTCCATTGTGTATATATACAACATTTTTTGCATACATTATTCTGTTGAGGGATACCTGGGTTCTTTCTAGCTTCAGGCTATTATAAATAGGGCTGCTATGAACATACTGGAGCATATATCCTTATTACATGGTGGGGAATCCTCTGGGTATATGCCCAGGAGTGGTATAGCAGGATCTATCAGAAGTAACATGCCCAGTTTTCTGAGGAACCGCCAGGCTGATTTCCAGAGTGGTTTTACTAATTTGCAACCCCACCAGTAGTGGAGGAGTGTTCCTATTTCTCCACATCCTCGCCAACACCTGCTGTCTCCTGAGTTTTTAATCTTAGCCAATCTGACTGGTGTAAGCTGAAATCTCAGGGTTGTTTTGATTTGCATTTCACTGATGACTAGTGAAGTTGAGCATTTTTTAAGATGTTTCTCCACCATACGAAGTTCTTCAGGTGAGAATTCTTTAACTCTGTATCCCATTTTTTAATAGGCTTATTTGGTTTTCTGTGGTCTAACTTCTTGAGTTCTTTATATATATTGGATATTAGCCCTCTATCTGATGTAGGGTTGGTGAAAATATTTTCCCATTTTGTTGGTTGCAGATTTGTCCTTTGGACGGTGTCCTTTGCTTTACAGAAACTTTGTAATTTATGAGGTCCCATTTGTCAATTCTTAATCTTAGAGCTTAAGCTATTGGTGTTCTGTTCAGGAACTTTCCCCCTTTACCGATATCCTCAAGGGTCTTCCTCAGTTTCTTTTCTATTAGCTTCAGAGTGTCTGGCTTTATGTGGAGGCCCTTGATCCATCTGGAGTTGAGGTTAGTACAAGGAGACATGTATGGATCAATTCGCATTCTTGTGAATGCTGACCTCCAGTTGAACCAGCACCATTTGTTGAAAAGGCTATATTTTTCTCATTGGATGTTTTCAGCCCCTTTGTCGAGGATCAAGTGGCCATAGGTGTATAGGTTCATTTCTGGATCTTCAGTCCTGTTCCACTGATCTGCCTGTCTGTCACTGTACCAATACCATGCAGTTTTTAACACTATTGCTCAGTAATATTGCTTGAGGTCAGGGATACTGATTCTCCCAGAATTTCTTTTGTTGTTGAGAATCGTTTTAGCTATCTGGGTTTTTTTGTTATTCCAGATGAATTTGAGAATTGCTCTTTCTAACTCTATGAAGAATTGAGTTGGGATTTTGATGGGTATTGCATTGAATCTTTATATTGCTTTTGGCAAAATGGCCATTTTAACTATATTAATTCTGGTGATCCATGAGCATGGGAGATTTTTCCATTTTTTTTAGGTCTTCCTCTTTTCCTTCGTCAGAGTCTTGAAATTCTTGTCATACAGATCTTTCACATGTTTGGTACGAGTCACCCCAAAGTACTTTATACTGTTTGTGGCTATTGTGAAGGATGTCAGTTCCCTAATTTCTTTCTCAGCCTGCTTATCCTTTCAGTACAGGAAGGGTACTGATTTGCTTGAGTTGATTTTATAACCAGCCACTTTGCTGAAGTTGTTTATCAGCTGTAGGAGTTTTCTAGTGGAGTTTTTTGGGTCACTTGGGTAAACTATCATATCATCTGCAAATAATGATAGTTTGACTTCTTCCTTTCCAATTTGTAGCCCTTTGACCTCCTTATGTTGTCTAATTGGCCAAGCCAGTACCTCAAGTACAATATTGAAAAGATAAGGAGAAAGGGGGCAGCCCTGCCTAGTCCCTGATTTTAGTGGGATTGCTTCAAGATTCTCTCCATTTAGTTTGGTGCTGGCTACAGGTTTGCTGTATATTGCTTTTACTATGTTTAGATATGGGCCTTGAATTCCTGTTCTTTCCAAGACTTTAAGCATGAAAAGATGCTGAATTTTGTCAAATGCTTTTTCAGCATCCAATGAAATGACCATGTGGTTTTTTTTCTTTGAGTTTGTTTATGTAGTGGATTGCATTGATGGATTTCCATATATTGAACCAACCCTGCATCCCTGGAATAAAGCCACTTGATCATGGTGGATGATCATTTTTTATGTGTTCTTGGATTCGGTTGGCAAGAATTTTATTGAGTATTTTTGCATCGATGTTCATAAGGGAAATTGGTCTGAAGTTCTCTTTCTTTGTTGGATCTTTGTGTGGTTTTGGTATCAGTGTAATTGTGGCTTCATAGAAGGAATTGAGTAGTGTTCCTTCTGTTTCAATTTTGTGGAATAGTTTGAAGAGTATAGGTGTTAGGTCTTCTTTGAAGGTCTGATGGAATTCTACACTGAATCCATCTGGTCCTGTGCTTTTTTGGTTGGAAGGCTTTCTATGACCCCTTCTATTTCTTTAGGGGTTATGGGACTGTTTAGATGATCTATGTGGTCCTGATTTAATTTTGGTATTTGGTATCTGTCTAGGAAATTGTCCATTTCCTCCAAATTCTACAGTTGTTTTGAGTATAGGCTTTTGTAGTAAGATCTGATGGTTTTTTGAATTTCCTCAGTTTCTGTTGTTATATCCCCCTTTTCAATTCTAATTTTGTTAATTTGGATACTTTCTCTCTGCCCTTTGGTCAATCTGGCTAAGGGTCTATCTGTCTTGTTGATTTTCTCAAAAAATCAGCTTCTGGATTCATTGATTCTTTATATGGTTCTCTTTGTTTCCACTTGACTGATTTCAGCCCTGAGTTTGATGATTTCCTGTCTTCTACTCCTCCTGGGTGAATTGGCTTCTTTTTGTTCCAGGGCTTTCAGGTGTGTCATTAAGCTGTTAGTGTATGCTCTCTCCATTTTCTTTTTGGAGGCACTCAGGGCTATGAGTTTCCTCTTAGCACTGCTTTCATTGTGTCCCAAAGATTTGGGTATGTTGTGCCTTCATTTTCATTAAATTCTAAAAAGTCTCTGATTTCTTTCTTTATTTCTTCTTTGGCCAAGGTGTCATTGAGTAGATTATTGTTCAGCCTCCATATGTATGTGGGCTTTCTGTCGTTTTTTGTTGCCATTGAAGACCACTCTTACTCCATAGTGATCTGATAGGAGGCATGGGATTAGTTTGATCTTTTTATATTTGTTGAGGACTGTCTTGTGACCAATTATATGGTCGATTTTAGAGAAGGTACCATGAGGTGCTGAGAAAAAGGTATATTCTTCTGTTTTGGGGTGAAATGTTCTATAACTATCAGTCAAGTCCAATTGGTCCAAAGCTTCAATTAGTTTTATTGTGTCCCTGTTTAGTGTCTATTTTCCTGATCGGTCCATTGAGGAGAATGAAGTGTTGAAGTCACCCACAATTATCGCGTTGGGAGAAATGTGTGCTTTGAGCTTTAGTAGAGTTTCTTTTACGAATGAAGGTGCCCTTGCATTTGGTGCATAGATGTTAAGAACTGAAAGTTCTTCTTGGTGGATTTTTCCTTTGACCAGCAAAAAGTGTCCTTCTGTATCTCTTTTAATGACTTTAGGATGAAAGTCAATTTTATCTGATATTAGAATGGCTACTCTGGCTCGTTTCCTGAGACCATTGGCTTGTAAAATTGTCTTCCAGCCTTTTACTCTAAGGTAGTTTTTGTCTTTGACAATGAGGTGTGTCTCCTGTATGCAGCAAAATGTAGGGTCCTGTTTCCTTATCCAGTCTGTTAGTCTATGTCTTTTTATTGGGGAGTTAAGTCCATTAATGTTAAGAGATATTAAGGAGTAGTGATTATTACTTCCTGTCATTTTCAATGTTATTTTTATATTTGAGTGGTTATCTTCCTTTGGGTTTGATGAAAGAAGGTAACTATCTTGTTTTTTCCAGGGTGTTGTTTCCCTCCTCGTATTGAAGTTTTCCTCCTATTATTCTTTGTAGAGCTGGGTTTGTAGAAAGATATTGTGTAAATTTGGTTTTGTCATGGAATATCTTAGTTTCTCCATCTATTGTGATTGAGAGTTTTGTTGGGTATAGTAGTCTTGGCTGACATATGTGTTCTCTTAGAGTCTGCATGAGATCTGCCCAGGATCTTCTAGCTTTCATGGTCTCTGGTGAGAAGTCTGGTGTGATTCTGATAGGTCTTCCTTTATATGTTACTTGGCCTTTTTCTCATGCTGCCTTTAATATTCTTTCTTTGTTTAGTACATTTGGGATTTTGATTATTATATGACAAGAGGTATTTCTGCTCAGGTCCAGTCTGTTTGGAGTTCTGTAGGTTTCTTGTATATTCATGGGCATCTCTCTCTTTAAGTTGGCAAGTTTTCTTCCATAATTTTGTTGAAGATATTTGCTGGCCCTTTCAACTGTAAATCTTCACTCTTATCTATACCTATAATCCTTAGGTTTGGTCTTCTCATTGTGTGCTGGATTTCCTGGATGTTCTGGGATACAAACTTTTTGCATTTTGCATTTTCTTTGACTGTTGAGTCAATGGTTTCTATCGTATCTTCGGCATCTGAGATTCTTTCTTCCATCTCTTGTATTCTGTTGTTGATATTTGCATCTATGTCCCCTAATTTCTTAGCAAGGTTTTCTATCTCCAAAGTTGTCTCCCTTTGTGATTTCTTAGTTGTTTCTACTTCTGATTTTAGATCCTGGGTGGTTTTGCTTAGCTCCTTCACTTGCTTGTTTGTGTTTTCCTGTAATTCTTTAAGAGATTTTTGTGTTTCCTCTTTCATGACTTCTGCTGTTTGACTTACTTTCTCCTGCATTTCTTTAAGTTTTGTGTGTGTGTGTGTGTGTGTTTCTTCTTTATTGGCTTCTATCTCTTGAGCCTTAATCTCCTGAATTTCTTTAAGTGATTTTTGTGTTTCCATTAATTGGGTTTCTAGCTAATTCATGTTCCCCTGTATTTCTTTAGGAGATTCATTTATGTCCTTTTTGTGTTCTTCTAGCAGCATCATGAACAGTGATTTTTAAATCCAAATCTTCTTTTTCTGGTGTGTTTGTGTAATCAGGACTTGCTGATGTTGGAGAGTTTGGTTCAGACGCTGCTATATTGCCTAGGTTTCTGTTAGTAGCATTCCTGCGTTTGCCCTTTGCCATCTTGTTATCTCTGAAGTTAGTTGGTCTTGTCTCTGACTGGTATTTGTGCCTCCTGTGAGGCTATATGGCTATTTCTGCAACAATGGATGGCTGTGTTTCCCCTCTTACAGATTGATAATGCGCTGCCTTCCTCTTGGGTGTACTTGCAGCCCTAGCGTACCTTGCCCCAGGTTGTCTGTATGAACCAGGTGGTGCCCGTTTGCTCCTTTAGTGAGTGCTGATGGTCTATGGTGCTGCAGGACTTTTTTCGAGTGCAGGTCACTCTGCTGGGCAGCCTATCTCCCAACCGGGCTACTGCACACAAGGTTAGCCTAGCTGCTGAGGCACTGAGTCTAGGCAAAACCTCACAGGCTAAGGCCCAAGCAAAGTTCCCCTCGGGCTATGAGTGTTAATTAGTTCTGTCAGGTGGCCAGTATGGCTGCGTGTGCAAGCTCCCTGAAAGTGCCAGGAGAGTCTGCTGGGCTAACAACCTCCTGGCTAGGTTGGCACACAGATGGCCCACCAAGCAGCCCAGGGCCTGGGGTCAGTCCAAGGCCTGTCTGTCTTAGACCCCCGCTATGTTAGCCTCGGGCTATGACTCTTACCTGACTTTGCCTGCTAGAACTCTCTGGTGTCCCGTAGTCAAAATGGCCGGGTTCGCACACCGATGGCCCGTGAACAGCCCTGGGCCTGGGTGCAGGCCAATGCCCATTGGGCTTAGACCCCCACTTTGTTGGCTTGGGTTATATTTGTGAACCTCAGTCTGTCTGATTTCTCTGGCACCTGAGGTCCAAGATGGTAGAGAGACTCTCTTAACTGACTGGTGGGAGCAGAGTTCTGATGTGGCTTCTTGGTTCTACTGCTGATGGCCCTTCTGCTGGACCAGCTGCCACTGCTGCCACCGCCACTGCCGCCTCCTCTGCCCGATGATATCATTTCTTGAAAGCAAGCTAACCAGCCATTTTCTCTTCCTGCTCATTCCTAATGAGAGATCAGAAATGAAACAGACTTTTGGTCTGACTCATTTTTCTATTCTGCAGTCTCTTTGAAGACACTTTTGTATCATTGCTTTCTGTTTGTACCCTTCCTGCAAGCTGAACACTGAGATCCTCTGTTACCTTTTCTGTAGTTGACAAAGGCTGTGGATTAAGTTCAATGTTAACCTCATCTTTGACCAGAGTTTCCCATATTACTACTCAGTTTCTTTTACATCTCATATACCAAACCTTCAGAAGGCTGTGATGATTCTTCAATCCAAACCACAGCTGCTTGCCACATTTTCCACAATTCGTCTAGCTACTGTATATAGATAGCATCCATATTTGACTAAAGTCAATGTTCTTTCTAAAGCAACAAACAGATCATTCCAAAGCTTCCCTCTAAACTTATAAAGAAAATTCAGACATGTAATAGTGGCTACCAAAGTCCACATGATCTAGTTTTAAACTTCACCTCCCTTCAAGGGAAAGCTTCTTTAAGGAGATAACTGTTAAAGCAACAAATGTAGACTAGGCAACCACATGTGGACTGACCACTAGCATCACAAATAAGCAGACAGACCCAGTGAAGGCACTGTGGGGCCATACTTTCCTGGTGATGGTACCAGGGTGCATATTTTCAGGTGAAGGAGATAGTGTGATATGGTAGTCAAGAAAACCCCTGGTTTATTTTGAAGTGTTCTTCAGGAATACCCCAACAAAGGCAAAATGCAAAGAGAGTAGCTAATAATTTTATATTGGAGATGTTTGTCGGAAATGTTAAATAATTTTGTACTTTTATTCCATTGAGCTAAAAATGTTTTCATTAAATAGTTTCTCTTCATTACTATCTCAACTGACTGAGCAAAGCCTAGTTCATTTGATTGGAGTATAATCCCTATTCTCCCAGACACTGTAATCAACCCCATAATTTTGAAAGTCACAGTGTCAATAATTAGTATTCATTGTTAATTGTGGGATAAAATTATAATCCACCTGAGACAAGGCTTCCAGAGACTTGTTAGTCCCTTCGTACATACTATCCAACAGGAAGAATTATTATTTTTCTCAAAATCTAACAGCAAAATATAGAGAAATTTTCCCAATGATGAGAAGATACAGTTAAAAAAAAAGACTATGGAAGCCAGGCTGCGGTGGTGCACACCTTTAATCCCAGCACTTGGAGGAAGAGGCAGGCAGATTTCTGAGTTCGAGAACAGCCTGGTCTACAGCATGAGTTCTAGGACAGCCGGAGCTACTCAGAAAAACACTGTCTCAGACCCCCCCCCCCCAAAAAAAAGACTATGGATGTGACCTTAAAAAATAGGTGAAAATTCAAGAAGGGTAGGAGAGAAAAAAAGTCAGGGGATCATGATGGGTTCCAATAAATTGAGATGTAGCTGATTCAATTATTGCATTCTGACCTGAACAGTGAGCAGCTCTGTTGAAGGCTAACTTTCCTAAGCTACAAAGCATATAATGTACTCAAAGAAACTTAGTTGTCAAATTGTTATTTATTAAATATAGAAAAGTGGGTTTAATTGAGGGAGTTGAAATCACAATTTATCTAAAATTTCTGGGATCTTTAAAGGAACATAACAGACAAGATGACTATAAAATTTACTGGGGATTTATTAGGTTGGATTACAGGATGTGGTCGGAGTAGCCCAAAATGGCTATCTCACAAGGAGGCTAAAAATCTAGTAATGTTTCAGCTTATGAGGCTGGATATCTCTGCATTAAAAATGTGCTTCAGGGGTCCTGGGGGATTTCTAAAAAGTTAGTTGTCCTCAGTCTATGTGTGAATCCTGATGGAGCTGAATTTCAAATTGCCCACAGCAAAAAAACAGACACAACTTCCAGGTATGAGGGTAAGGAAGCCAAAGCAAAAGCTTCTTCCATGTCCTTTTCATATGGGCTTCCCATCAGAAGGTGTGGTCGAAATTTAGACTGAGTGTGTCTACTTCAAATTATCTGAGTAAGAAAATTTCTTATTCAGATTAGGGTCTTGGCACATGACTTTGACTCCAGCACATGGGAGGTGAGGCAGATATATCTCTGTCTGGTGTACATAATGAATTCTAGGACAGTCAGAGCTATGTAATATAATGTTAGTATTTTACAGAGGACAGAAAGGGAAAGAACTCCTTATTGGAGTGCCAACAAGCTTAGATTTAATTGAACCGACAGGATTCACCACCACAGTAAGTTTCTATAAATTTATTAACACCTCATCAATGAGAGGATCTGTGATACTACTCCCTACATCCTTCATAGCACAACAGCAAAATGGACATGAGGCTAAAACAAAACTCAGGGTGGACCCAAAGGGCTAAGGAAACATATTATAAAAGTTAATTGGATGATGCAAATATGTAAAGACTCCACCTTAGGGTGGGGCTACCAGTTCTCCTATATAAAGTCTTCTGAACTGGAAAATGCATTCAGTTCAGAGGTACCTGAAGGCGACTACACTGTATTTATATTCCTTGAGTCACAGCTGTCATCTAGAATGTCCAGAAGATACAGCATCCCTGAAGAAAACTGCAGAATTTCCTGCAAGCACTGAGGAGACCAGAGGATCTGGAGGTAAGTTAAAATCCTGGGTAAGTGAATTTATACTTTCTGATTTCAAAGATTCTCGAGTAAGAGAACAAATTATACTTAATAATGAGAATGTGACTCTGTTCAGTTTACTGTTACACTACAATATTTTACTCTATCATGATTTTAAAATTTCAGATTGATATAGTTTTCCCATTTATTTTATGTTCCTTGTAAATGTTCATTTTTATCTTTATGGACATGCCATGCATTTCTACTTTGAGCATGGCACAGATACTGTATATTATAAGATTTCTACAAGTGATGTGTCTATAAAACCTTCCTCAGAAAAAGAAGTTACAGTCTTGTTTCTCAAACCCATTTCTTAAAAGTTCATTAAATGCAGGGCAGTGGTATGGGGCACGCCTTTAATCCCAGGTGTCTCACACGCCTTTAATCCCAGCAGTTAGGAGGCAGAGGCAGGTGGATTTCTGAGTTGTAGGCCAGCCTGGTCTACAGAGTGAATTCCAGGACAGCCAGGGCTACACAGAGAAACCCTTTCTCAAAAAAAAAAAAAGTTCATTAAAAGAATATTTTACTAGTGTGTTATTTTTTGACACATTTGCTTAGTGACATTTCATATTTGGTGAGATACTTCTCTTGGGCTGAGCTCATTAATAGGTTGCCTAGCCCACATTGTGCTCTGTCCCTAGCACTAAGAAAATGAATCAAACAAATAATTGACACCACTCAGTTTGGTTGGTTGCTACATGTATGGTTCAGGCAGGAAGATCCTGAATATGAGGAAAGCTTCATGATAATGTTGATTTAAAGTCAGTTTTAAAATTAAAGGTAAGTTTTCTATTTAGATCCAGCTAATGTTGAAATTAATACTCCTCATAGGCAGTTTTTAAATAATGAATATATGTATAGTTTTTACATTATTTTACCTAAAAATAATTCACAAAGATATTCCTCAAATATTCAGAAGCTTACTCTTACACAAGACACAACTCACATATCAATTCATTCCCAAGAAGATGGAATGAGAGGGTCCTGGTCCTGGAAAGGCTAGATTCAGCATTGTAGGGGATTTCCAGGACAGAAAAGTGGGAGGGGGTTGATTGAGGAATGGGCAGAGGGGGGAGGGCTTATGGGACTTGTGGGGATTGGGGAACCTGATAATGGAAAGTCATTTGAAATGTAAACAAAGTATATGGAAAAGAAAAAAAGAGTTCTCCCTCAAGAAAATGAGTCTCTCCTAGGGATTAGCCCTCTTCTGTGTTATCCAACACAGAGCATATATCCCTGAAACTATATTTACACAAAGAACAACAGACTAAGCATATTGCTTATAACTTGGATTAGCTAAATTTCAGAGCATATATTTTGAAAAAATTAGGACAACATTCAGAGTGTTCTGTTGACCTCCTTGCCAGACAAATTACACGAGACAGAAAAATATTGGTTAAAGAATAGCAGTGCTCGGAGCTATTGATATGTGTTCAAGTTCTAGGTTCCAGTTCTTCTAGAGAATGTTTATGAAAGAGGCAATACTTTTATTGAGGATTTTGTCTGTAATGTGAGTGGCCAAATAAAATTCCAAATGCATGTTTGAAACCTCCTCAAGATAATTCAGCGTAAAGCTCTAATATACATGCAGAGTAGTGCCGATTGTATAAATGCATCCTTTATCATAGATTTCACATGCAAACCATGGAAATGCCACAGGTGGATGTCTTGGAAGTTCAATGTCTTGCCTCCTGTTTTCAGCTCATTTGAGTGTGACTGATGAATGTCTTGGCTCTGTTCTTTTCCTTTTAGTCATATGCTTTTTATTTGTTTTATTTTGACTTTTTATTGCATCCTCAGTGCTACTTTTTTCTTTGCTTTGCTTGGCTTTCATTATTTCTTTTTCTTTTCTTTTTCTTTTTGTTTTTGTTTTTCTTTTTCTTTTTTTTCTTTTGGACAGCCTAGTGTTTCTTTAATTTTCATTTATTTTCTGAGTCTCACTTTGTCATTGCAGTTGTCCTAGAGTTTGAGATATATACCAGGCTGCCCTTGAATTTACATAGATCAGCCTTCATAGTTCTGGGATTAAAGGTGTGAACCCCACCCATATTTTATTGGCAAGTTCTAGTAAGATTACAAAAGGAAGCAAAAGAGGGTATAACTGTATCACATATAAGCAAACAACATTCATCCAAAGAGAGAGTATCCATTTACATGGTTAATAAGAAATTAATCATATAAACAACATTGGAAAGAGATATCTGATTTTTTCATAAACACCAAGGATAAAGTCTAACATATTTTTAAAATTTTTGATTCCCTCAGAAATACAGAATCACACAGACTGTGGAAATCAGAAGCTATCTACTAGGGTCTGTCTCTGTGTCTTAGCATTTAAAGTTGCTGTTTACATGTTTGCACAACTGAGATATTAGTGGGAACACAAGTTAAGCTAATGATGACATCACTTGATAACCAAGGCCTATGGTCTGACACAGACATTCTGAAGTTACTGGAAGGCATAAAGCACAATATCCAATCAGATGACTTCAGAGAATTCAATAGCACTCAGGCAGAACTAGACTGGAGCAACGTTGCTTTTGGGCTGTTTTCAGGAGAAATGTGCAAACAGAAATGGCTGGAGATTTCTTGTAATTTAAGAAAGTTCCGCACACTGGCAGAATTAGTGCTAGAAGCCAAAGAACTTATGAGAAAGCCACACAAAAATCATACGGACAAGCAGGATCCTGACCGACTTAAAAGACCCTTGACTGCCTATCTGCGCTTTTACAAGGAACAGAGACCCAAATACTGTCAGATGTACCCTAATTACAGCAATGCACAGCTCACCAAACTCTTGGCTAAGAAATACCATCAGCTGCCAGCAGAGATAAAGCAGAGATATATCCAGGACTTCAAGAAGGAGAAACAAGACTTTCAGGAAAAGATGAGCCAATTCAAGAAAAGGGGTTCTGTTTCAGGGCCTCCTAAGAAATCTGTGGTGCCCCGGAGTCACCAAACCAAAGTCACTAAGAAAACACAAGGAGATATGAAAAACACAAAGTCTCTTCTAAAAATGCAATTTGCCAATATATTTTCCTCAGATATCAAATTTCAGAGAGAACCCAGGAAACCCCCTATGAATGCATATCACAAATTTCACCAAGATTCATGGTCAAGTCCAGAGCTGAGGCACCTGTCCTTTAGGGAGCGCTGGGTTGAGATCAGCAGGCGTTGGCAACGAGTCCCAAAGTACCAGAGAGAGCATTATGGAAAACAGGCTGAGAAGCTACAGGAACAATACTTTGTGGATTTGGACCTCTGGCTCAAGACATTGTCTCCTGAGGAGTATGCTGCATACAAAGAGGCAAAGGCCAACTGTGGTAAGCGAAAGAACATGGGCATGTCTGGAGGCAGAAGCCACAAGTTTGGACAAACAGATGATCTGCAGCCCTCCTCACAGAATGGGCTTCAAATAAAACCTGGAGAGTCAGAGGAGCTGCTAGATCCTGGGTCAGATTCCTCAGAGTCTATTGGCTCCCAGGCATCCCAACAAGATATGATGGATGACAGCCAAGAGGAAGATTCTAGCACCCCCTCAGACTCTAGTAGTACAGATGAAGAAGATGAAAATCTTCCTCAAGGGAACCCTCTGGTTTAGACTCCATTTTGGCCACTTTCATTTTCTAAATCATTGTTTAAAACCATTCAACAAAAACCACGAACATTCCCAACACATAGGCAACTTTCCTGCCCTCTCTCTTGTTGCTCTTGCTTGCTATTCTCTCCTACATTTGCTTACTAAATACAAAGGAATATAGTTTGTGGAGAAGGGACTTTGCCATAGTTCGGCACACATCAGATTTCTAGGTTTAGGAAGAGACCCGACTGAGCAGGACATAAAATCTATTTACCTTTTAATTGAACAAACT